>NC_053161.1:71380002-71732328 GCF_016835505.1 Polypterus senegalus
GCCATCTCTTTCAGGGAAGACCTTGCATTTTCAACAAGATAATGCCAGACCACATTCTGCATCAATCACAACATCATGGCTGCGTAGGAGAAGGATCCGGGTACTGAAATGGCCAGTCTGCAGTCCAGATCTTTCACCTATAGAGAACATTTGGCGCATCATAAAGAGGAAGGTGCGACAAAGAAGGCCCAAGACGATTGAACAGTTAGAGGCCTGTATTAGACAAGAATGGGAGAGCATTCCTATTTCTAAACTTGAGAAACTGGTCTCCTCGGTCCCCAGACGTCTGTTGAGTGTTGTAAGAAGAAGGGGAGATGCCACACAGTGGTGAAAATGGCCTTGTCCCAACTTTTTTGGGATTTGTTGACACCATGAAATTCTAAATCAACATATTTTTCCCTCAGTTTAAACTTTTGTTCTGTGATTTATGTTCTATTCTGAATAAAATATTAGAAGTTGGCACCTCCACATCATTGCATTCAGTTTTTATTCACGATTTGTATAGTGTCCCAACTTTTTTGGAATCCGGTTTGTAGATATATAATATAAATATTCACAAAATATATGTATACAGTATGCGTATATATTAATTCTATGCTTATTTTAAAATATTGACGGCTTATTGCTACATATAATCCTTGATGCAATTGAAGCAAATTTCAATCATCAAAAATAAACTCTACCAGATTAAATATGCCAGGCTTCATTTTTTAAAGCAAGTGTTATGTACGTTATAGTAATTAAAAGTTTTAAATAAAAAAAAAATTGATAAACACATGTTCTGTTTTGTTTTGGTTTTAGAACTCTCCACTCTTCCAGTATTTGCAGGATTTAGGGCACACTGATTTTGAAACATGCCCAGCTGTGTCACAGGAGGCCGACCAATATGCAGAAGACAAGGGGCTGGAGCAACAGGACACCCACATCATACAAAGAGTGAGTGAGTCTCATGAATTATTACCGTTGTCCTCTCATAACTCTCTGCCATTTTTTCTTTCATTTTTCCCGTCCTTGCAATCAATTTAGTATTATTTGCTAAGATATGAATACTGCCAACCACTTTTGTTGAAACTGCTTTGTCACTCGGTCATTCTCACGATATGAACTCCTCCTACTAATTGGTGTGTTCCTGAATTAAGATGACTGAGCATCGTGTCTTCCCTCCTTTCTATACATTTGTATTTTACCCTTTCCTAAAATGGCCTTGCATAATGCCCTTTAATAAAGTAAGTAAAATGTGTTTATATGAAATAGTGTGAACTTGCAACATGGTTAATGTAATATTTATTTTCAGTTCTCATTATTCTCTGATGCATAAAGTCATTTAAAATATTTTGTAATTCTTAGTATGCAAAATTTGTCTCTGGTTAACATGCATTGATCAATATTGATCAATATTTCCACTCAGTCGTGTTATATACAACACATAACGCATTGAACAGACATCTGTGCTTGCTTTAAAGTTTAACAAGCCTTTCCTCCTTTTGCATAGTCCAAAACACTTGCTTTTCTTCTCTCCTTGTAGCGGTTTATGTTTATAACTATGGGCATTGCATGCATTTATACTTCACGTTAGTGCAGGGTGGTATACCAGTTCATACCAAAAAACGTTTTTTATTTTTGTTATGATATGAAATTTTCTTATACTGCAACACCAGTTTAAATTGCCTAAACAACGTTCGGAATGTGACGCAGCGGGAAACTTTTTAAGGGGGACCTTTTTCACTGCTACACCGCTAAACACATGCCACAATGTTGTTGCGTGGGGGCTCTTTTTCACAGCTACACCACTAAACAAACATACAACGGAGTACATGCATTAGTAAGAGGTATTGCACGGTGAAAATGGACAGAGAACATTCTGAAACTGAAGCTGTAGCAGACGATAAAGTTGAACATGATGACACAGAAGAACTTTTGCTGGTAAAAGGAGTCACGTCTGTTGTCTGGATATACTTTGGATTTAAAAGGTCGGATGTGGACCATTATGTTCAAATGTGTGAATACTGTTTCAATACTACTGGATAATACTGGAAGCCAAGTTGTATTTTTTTCAATACTGTGTAATGTACCTGGGTACTGTGTAATAGTGTGACGACATGTTGACTTTATTCTCGACATTTCCACTTTAATCTCGACACTTATGACGAGAATAAAGTCGACATTTCTACTTTATTCTCGCCATTTGTCGAGATTAAAGTCGACGTGTTGACTTTATTCTCATAATTTGTTATTAAAGTAGAACAATCGTAAACTAAACTTCATTTTAAAACGAATATTTAATTTACTAGATTTTCTCAAACCCCGTCATAAGTTATGTAGCACATTAAATGCTTTGTGTTGTATTCCCGGAGCCGTGTGAATCGCTACTGCTTCTTAAACTGACTTAAAATGTATATAGCTTGTATATAGCTTAGCTTGAAGCAAGGTCCATATTAATACAGTTTTCCTTAATAATGGTTCAGTTGGTAAAGATGTTATCACCAAGTTGCACTTGTTTTATTTTATTTTTATGTGGTGAATACTGTGTAATGCACCTGGGCTTTAAGTCTTGGAAGTAATAGTATTATTACTGGAAGTTGCACTATTATTTATGTTATTGTTATTATTTATTAGTTTAAATATTATGCAGTTTAATGATGGTAAAGTTGTTTAAAAGTCACTTTAACATGTCAGTGGACAGAGATTGTTAACATTAACAAAGTGTAGTTGGTTTACAAAAAATATTTGCTATTTATGCCTTTTCTAAGACATTGTTCAGTGCAATGCAACTTTTGACTAGCACCTCTGGATATTTTACTAAGTCTAAATGCCTCTTTGCATGGTTGAAAATATGTTGTCAAAATTTTAGTTTAAGTTGTTTGCAAATATTGTTCAATAAAAAGGCTCTATATTTTGACTGCAGCTGTCATGCAATGTGATTCCTTCTCTTCATTAGTGCCAACCCCATGAAAACTTTATGGGGCCATGCAAATCTGTATTAATACTTGTGTGCACATTAAAATGTTTTTTTTTTTGTACAATGTACAATTCTCATGACAGTGGAATAGGTTATTCTTAGCCAGTAATTGCAGTGAAAATGTGGTTAACATCCACTCATGCATGGGGGAAAATAATACCGTCCAATACCGTGAAACCGGTATAATTTTGAAAAATACCATGATATAGAATTTTGGTCATACCGCCCAGCACTACTTCAGGTTGAACACTCATTGGTTTTTAACTCTTGTAGAAAAAAGAGCATACCTCTACAACTAGCAACTCGCTACCATGAAATAAGTCAAAGTGAGTCTCATGGACAACTGAAAGTAGAGGACACATGCTGTGACTGTCTACAGCTTGCTGTGATTTTCTTAAAATAATGTAAACTACAACTGAAAATCATTAGAAAAGTCCTGTAAGTGACAACTGCTTAAGAAATGTTAAATTTATTATTAACTGTATGTACTGTACATTAATGAGGGACAGCATGTAAATTCCTTGCATAATTCTCAATTACTATACTATTTAAACAATATAATTGCTAGTAATCCTACTTACATGACATTTTGAAAAATGCTCTCTATTAGGACTTATGTTGTTATGTGGAGTCACAAACATCGTGAAATGTGGGTGAGGCTTCCATAGTATAGCTACAAAACTGGGCAGGAGCTTTACTGGCCAGCCTGTAAAAGGCTCACCCAATCCAGACTTCGGCTTAGATGGCCACAAAAATGGGTAATTGGTCAAGTACCATGAAATATGCTAAATGTTAGCAAAAAGCTCCATAAGAGAATGACTGTAAAACCCAGCATGTGCACAAAAGAGCAAAGAATATTTTAAAGCTAGGATTTATTAACAGAAAAAAGAGCAAAAGGAGTTACCTAAAATGCAATTCAACAATAAACAAGTCCTAGGATGTTATCTAGTAATTAGAATCCTAAAGGCAAAAGCAAGAAGTTAACAAAACTAGGAGAATCCAAGGAAAATAGCAATACTTCAAAAGAACTCCAAAGAAACACAATTATCCACTGGCCAGCTTTAAGATGCATTACCTCAGTCTACCAAGTTGGACAGAGAAGAGCAGGTGGTGAAAAAACCTTGCATCTATAACTCCCATTTTAAATTATGTCACACAGATGTATTTGTTTTAAGAATGCAAGGACTCTCTTATGCTATATTTTCATTCTTGTTCATATGCTAATAATTTGAATGTGTTTTTATTCTGACCCATCAGCTCCTTTCTCTGTTCTTCATATCCTCTACAATTTAGTAGTATGTATTCTATAGTTTTCTAATGCTAGCAATGTCTGCCTATCCTTGTAGTATGTTTATCAGTCTTATGCAAAGTATAAGTTAGTCCCTTATAGCCAAGTCTAAGCTTTGATATAATAATCTCCTCCGTCCTATTTTTTTCCATCCACCCAATTAGATGTGATTTTTTTTTTAATTGGAATGCTTCGGAAATGTCTTTGGTTTTTTTTCTTTATTCCAAGTTTCTTTCCAGACGGAAAATGTGGTATTTTTCATTAATATTTTTTTTGTTCTTCCTTACTTACTGAAATGCTTGTAGTGATTGCCAGGCCGTAGTGCCATAATTGACAATCCCTCACAATGCAGATAATGTGCCTCATTCGGGACTCCATGAGCAACGGCTCATTCAACACCAAGTGAAACCGAGGTGCTCAAGGATTCTCCAAAGAGACACATTCCTGAAAAAGTCCAGTGTTTGTCTCAGGTCATTGGATAGCATCCAAGTATCACAACCATATAGCAAAACAGAAAGCGCCAGCACTCTAAAGACTTGGACCTTCATCCTTTTGCAGAGATATTGGGAGTGCCACACACCCATTTCCAGTGACCTTATGACAGGCCCCCCCAACCCTTAACCCACTCTCCTAACTCTTCTACTGACTTCTTAGGAAGAGTCACCAGAGACATTAATGTTGCCGCCAAGTTAAGTGAACCTCTCGACGAGGTCGACATTCTCTCCGCAGATAGACCCTGCTATTGGTTAAGACCAGGAGGTCATTTAAGGCCTGGATCTTGTTTTTTATTTGGGACATTCACATGCCCAGATGCTCAGTCTCTCAATAGCCCCAATCAGGGTCTCCATTGACTCCAGGAAGATCACAGCATTGTCATCAAAGTCAAGATCAGTGAATCTATCTTCATCTGCAAATGCCCCACAGCCATTGGACCCCACAACCCTACCCAACACCCAGTTCATTCAAACATTGAACAGAGTAGGAGCAAGAATACACGCCTAATGAACCCCAAAATCAACTGGGAAAAATGCAGAGGTTCTGCCTCCACTCTGCACAGCACTCACAGAACCAGTGTACAGGCCTGCCATGATATCCAGCAATTTCGGGAGGATACCGTGAAGTATCCCACAGGGCAGCACAACCAAATGAGTCGAACGCTTTCTGAAAATCGACAAAGGCTACAAAGAATCTCTGATGATATTCATGTTTGTGCTCCATGAGAATCCTCAGTGCCAGGATGCGGTTGACGGTAAACTTCTTAGGCATAAAACCAGACTGCTCTGGTCGCTGGTAGGTGAGCAAGTGATCACAGATCCTATTGAAGATGACTCTAGCAAGGTTCTTACCTGGCACTAAGAGCAGTGTTATTCCCCTGTAGTTTCTGCAATCCAGGTGATCGTCCTTCCCTTTCCAGATAAGGACAATAAGCCCCGTTTTCCAGTCAGTTGGGATGACGCCTTACCACATGTTTGGAGAAGTTCACCCTGGATATCACATCCCTGCAGCCTTTCCTAGCCCCTTTTGTTCCATCCATAAATATTTTAGTCTTCCTACTTTTCCATACATCTCATTCCTGCACCTTCTAACCAGTCAATCCTTTTTCCTTCGTATCTTCATACTTTAGCCATCCACCTCTGCTTCAGCCTCCCACACTTTCTCTTCCCCTCAATTTCAATTGCCCTTTTACCTAAATATTTATTATTTCATCTCATCTTATCTAGATATATCTCCCACTTGTGTTGTCCTTATGATTGTCTCATTTCTTATTCTGTCCTTTTTGTAATTACACATAACCTTTTCAACATTCTTAGTTCTGCCACATCCAACCTTATTTTTCTCCCCTCCCTTTACTGGCCCTTTCTGATTTCCATATATCCTAACTGGTCTTAACAACTGTCTTTAAAACCTTACCTTTAACCTTCACATTAATTCTTCAATCACACAACACTCCTGATACCCTCTTCCAATTGTACCATCCACACTGCACCCTGAAGATTATCTCTGCATCTAATTCTTCCGGCTTGGGCTATCACTGATCCTACATATTTAAACATATTCACTGGCACTCTGTGCAGGAATTGTTAATGACTTGCATCAAATGCTCACTGGAGTAGAATCCATAACCCGGCCCTGGATAAGTGATCGAGGAGCATGAATAGATGGATGTCTGTATCATCTGTTCAGTTGTTGTCACTTGATTGCATGCTACTTGTGTGCTGAATATTGTCTCTGCAAAACACACACACAAATGTTATTGGTCCAGTAGAAGTAGACAATATCTTTGCAAAATAACAAAGTAAGTGAAAGAATGTGAGTGATCATGAGTGTTAGTGTCTAGTTGGCTACAGAATTGAGACAGAGGTTCACATTTTGGGCATTAAGTTTCAATGTTAATAACAGTGTTTAGCCATGATGTTCCAAGGTGAATGCATGCCCAGACCTGTGAAGCATCGAAGCACAGGTAAAATTCCATTAAAATGAATATCTTTACAACAAAATTTTCATTAAACAAAGTATTTTTATGGTCCCGTACAGTTTCCCCATATGACACGAGTCTATAAAAATCTTGTTACTACAAAGTACATTCAGCAGATACTTTCATTACAATGAAGTGCCCAAAAGACTTTGAAATGCCTGAATGAATCATCCACAGAGCAGTTAGTTCTGTGGCCACAACGATCCCCCAAACAGAAACATTCTAATTTTTTTTTCTTTCTTCGATCTTTCCTTGTAGTTTTTTTTTTTTATTTCCTTTTTTGTTTCCTGCGGTTTTCAGTGATACCTTTTGCTTAGTGCTTGTTGATTGATAACTGTGCTGCCCACAACATGCTTCCACATTTAGATAATGTTCGTGTTGAATTCCTCCCACCCAATTGCACATTGGATTTGGGCATTGTTCGCACCCTGAAAGTGTATTATCGCAAGGAAATGCTGAGAAAATTTTTCATCAGCATAACAGTAGGCAAGAGGAGATTAACATTAACGCAAAAGAGCCTATTGAAATGATTGCAAACGCCTGGATGCAAGTTAAAGAAAGCAGTATAATAACAAATACAGAATCTCATTACAACAAAATTTTCGTTACAACAAAATATTTTTTAGGTCCCTGGGAGTTCGTTGTAACGGAATTTTACCTGTAAAGCCCACAGTCAGTCTCCTTTTAAAATGTCTGAATCTTGCATCAGTGGTTTGCTTTTTCCTCTTTTCTTTCTTAAAATGGATACACTGTTTTGCAGTATGTGTGTAATATTGAGATGCAGATCAATGTTCGATATCATTTTTGGCTTGAAAATGAATGTATTCAGTATGTTTAAATTTTTTTTTAACATGAGATTGCATGCCTACAAACTTCATTATAAAATGCAAGAGTGGGCTGGCTAGTTATTTTTGTTTCATTTATAAAATTGTCTTTCCTTTAGAATGCAATTTCATTTGGCAATATAACATTAATAATGAATGTGAAGAAATAACTTGTCTTGAAAAATTCTAAACTTATCCTTTCATTTATAGTGTCAGTTTGTCTTTTGCCTCGTTTGTTTATCATTTGGTATAGAATTCGCAACAGCAGTGCTATAATGCTTAATTTATTTGAATAAAAAATGAAATGCATTTTATTACTCCATGCATTACAAAATACATTTAAATAAATGGCACATTGCAAACATTAACGTCCTCTAATCCTGAGCTTGATACAGGCTTGGAATTCTATGCAATTATGGTTAAACCTGAGTCAGGCTGAAGGTGATGTTAAATAATGTACTTTATAGTGTTAAGTCGTAATAACTCTCTGGACAGTATTTTCCTGCCTTCTAGTTAATGAAATAACACCATGCTACAAAAGAAAAACTTGAGTATTTATATGCTCTCTCCCACTTTATGGTAACTCTAAGGGAATTTTGCTTTTACTGTTCCACATTTTTCATTAAATGGTTATATGTGGTGCATAGACCAAACATGTGTTTGTTAATAGTTACTGCAAAGAATTGGTTTTAAATTGGAAGTTCCTGTCTGGGAATGCTTTGAGTATATCGTTGACAGTGCAAGTTTGTAACTAATGATACAGTAGTCTAGTTTGTGGAACTACTTCATCAGAAAGCCATGTCACCAAAAATAAGAACTAAAATAGAAATGGTCAAAAATTAATAAAAGTAATCTGAAAAGTAACAGGTGAAAATCATATAGAAATAAGAACCTACAAATAGTATGTATAAGAAAATAAATTAACCTTGGAAATGTGTATTTCAGTACAGGGCTTTAGGGGTAGGAAGGAGCTATATGCTTGGCCTGGATTTGTAAGAGGTATACAATACTACAAAGCCATTGAGATGCTTACATTTTTCAAATTAACCTTCTAATGTGATTTATAAAAACTTACTATTGTGCATCTAAAAGATGTTTGTACATTACATTTTTGCATTTTTTTAACCATTTTTTAAAAAATCACATTTCATGTCACAGTAATTTGGATACAGTTTTTAGAATTGCTTAAAAATGCTGTAGTAGCACCATGCTTGTATCTGTCTAAGCTCTTTTGCTGTGTCAGGTTATCAGTTAAAGTAATCACAGATATATAGACTTTTTCACTTTAGTGCATTCTGTTAAAATCCCTCTACAGTATACAAAATAAGCTAAATTTAATCTAGACCCCTTACATTTGGCCAATAATATTACACTATCACTGTGCCTAAGGCAAAATATTTTTTTTTAACATAACATTTTTGGCACTTGGCAGGTAATGTTTTTTATGAGATAATCATGTTGTTAACCATCTCACACCAAATAATCTTTTCAGCTAAAACTTTAAATTCACACTCATGTAATGAAATGTTTCTGTCTTTAAGTTTTGTCCACACAATGATTCTTACAGGATAACAGGCATATTATGGTAGAGTGAGAAGTGCTCCCTTGATTCTTAATGGGTTGGACTACTCTTGTGTACCCTAAGCTTAACACTCTTATTTAGAAAGGCACACACACTGTCCATTTAAGCACTGATTATGAGTGACGCCTGCAGAGCATTTCACTACTCAGTACTCCACTTACTCATTACCTTTGGCTTGAACAAACTAGGCAGGTGTTTCCTAGAAAGAGGAAGGTGAGGCATCGTACCAACAGTACACTATTGCTTTCCATGATGCTCACTAATGGAGACATCCCCCCTCAGCTGCTAACCCTATTGAAAAAGAAATTACCTTTCTTCGGACAAAGCACAGAAATGTAAAGCAAAGCAATATTTACTAAAACAGAATAATGTTAAAAATGAATAATAACAGCTGTAATATAAATGAAATAAATTATAGTGAATAACAGCAAAGTCTGGATATAATACCCTAAATAAACCCATGTTCCAAAATCAAAAAGCTTAAACAGTATTTATGTAAGGATGTGTAAAGTGAGGAGTAAAACCAAAGGATGCATATATAAGAGAGAGAGTAAGAGAAAGAAGGAGTTTTTCTTCCATACAGCTTGTCTTGACTCAAAAATCAAGCTCTTATGTGGACAGTGTTTCTTGATTCCAGCTAAAAAAGTCTCTATCACAAACTCTTGTACGGTCTGACCTTTATGCCAATCTCCTGGTTTTACACACAGATAATTGGCTAACTGCTCTGAAGCTTTGATCATAAAGGTATGTGCAAAACACATTATCCTGTCAAAACTTTTAACTATCCAGTATCCAATTCCCTTGGTATAGATCTTCTCATCTGGCATTTCAGTTGACCAGTCATTTAAATTTCAGATTAGTATACAGTGGGGGAAATGAGCATTTGATCCTATTTGATCCCATGCTGAATTTGTAAATTTGCTCAATTACAAAGAAATAAAAAGTCTCTAATTTTTATGGTAGTTTCATTTTAATGGAGAGAGACAGAATATCAACCAAAATTACAGAAAAAAACACATTACATAAAACTTATACTGTAAATTGATTTGCATATCATTGAGAGAAATAAGTATTTGATCCCCTACAACCCAGCCAGAATCCTGGCTCCCATAGGTTGGCTGTGTGCCCATGTGGCACACAGATTACAATCAATCGATCAATTACAGATACTCCTGATCTGAACTCATTATGTGTATAAAGCACACCTGTCCAGAGAATCAATTTCTTCTATTCCAACCTCTCCACCGCAATTGGCAAGACCAAGGAGCTGTCAGAGGATGTCAGGGACAAGATTACAACTCAACAAAGCTGGTTAGGGCAAAACTGTGCAGCAACAAAAAATCTACTTTTTTTTTATTTTTTTAAATTAACAAAATGCCTGCACTTATATAATGGTAATTTGTGTCTCCAAAGAAAACCAAGTTAGTTCTATTTAAACCAACAGGTTGTGCCTCACTGGCATTAAAATTATTAGATAAATTTCAGATGATCTCTGGGATCAAAATTAATTTGAATAACCACATACTCTTCCCATTCAGTTACCTTGCATTTGATAGCCTTATATCATTTAAAATATTTAGGAGTCATCTAAAAAGAAAGCTTAAAGACATGTTCAGATATAATTTCTGCATTATGATGAATATTTTAAAACGGAATGGAAAAAATCTTCTGCATCTACTGAGTTATTCTATTGTAACATTATGGTATTTCTTTCTGCTACATGATTCAATCATATTCATTTTATACAATTCACTTGTTATTTTTTGTCATTCCTTTCACTCACTTATAATGGTTTGTTTTAGTGAAAACATTTTCATCTTTTTCATTATAAAATGAAAATAGTTATCGCATTCAAAAGCTCTTTGGATTGAACTATTTGTAAACTTTACTTACACCTCATAACCTTACGGTCATGAGACTGTAGATTTCCATACAGTTTAAAGAAATCCTATGATGAAAATACTTAAACCGATGTTGACTTGAGGAGAAGGAAGCATTGCTTTTGTGATGTAGAGTGTCAAATTTTTTGTCAGTTTATTGAAAATAAACCACCATAAATCAACTTCCACAACTATACAAAGCCTGCATCATATGGGTAAAAAAAATAAGTTTGCTAACTATCATTATTTTTATTTTCCCATTATACAAATGTATGTGGACCATCATGAGGTTTTTGCAGTGTTTCCCACAGAAACAGTGTTCTCTTATCTAAATTTCCTAACTTTATTCAAATATAGAATTTTTCTTCTAAGGGGGAAAAAAACTTAATGGAGACGCAATTCAGAAAATTGCATCATATTGTATATGGCAACCCATGCAAACTTATTTTTCTTTAGGTATACATTATTATGTAGTACTTTTGTTAGAAATAGCTACTTAAAGCAAGTAGGTATGATCATTTTGAGTTAACTTAAGAAAACTGCATAAAAAACAACTGCTTGGGATAATTTTTTGAGTGTATTGAAATGAGTTTTTCAATTTATTAGTCGCAGTGTTTTATTTTAATTCAGAATCATTGTGAGGTTATGGCAGTACAATTTTCAATAAAATACTCTTTCACATGAAAACAATTGATATTGGCATTTAAAAAACACTACTAAAATGTAAGTTATGCAGTACAAGCATTAATCTGTTGAAAAAACTATAGTTTTAACCATTTTAAAGGACTCCTTTTTGCTGTCCGCGGGAGTAGCTCTGCTGACGCCACCCATGGGAAGCATCATGAAGGGGATGGGGGAAAGACCTCGGGAGCCCCATCCCTGGAAGAGACGAAACTGTTGGAGAGCCAATAGGGCCAAGTCTATTGGGAATCGGAACTGGTGTGGTGCTGAGGCGTCACCTGCTGCACGGCAGCACTCGGGTCCCAATTTGAGGTGGCCCATATGGGTGGGCGCATGGAACGTCTTGTCTCTCCGGCAAGATGATGATTTTCCTCAGCTGTCAGAGTAGCTGCATAAACTCCGCATTTCGGTGGTGGCACTCTCTGAGGTGCACAGACCGGGGACTGGCCAGATCTCTGTAGGTGGATACAACTTTTATTGGTCTGGTCGGTCCGATGGCTGTCATACTCGAGGAGTAGCTGTTGCTGTAGTGGATTGGCTTCTTCCGATGGTGTCCGATGTCACTCCTTTCAACAAGTGTATTATGTGACTCAGATTATGGCACTCTCTGGGTGCCTTGTCTGTTGTCTCAGTGTATTTTCTGACTGCGGTGAGTGATGTCTCGGCGAGGGAGACATTTTATTCACAACTTTGCTCAGTGGTTGATGGGTGCCCACGAGGTGCCTCCTCTGGTCATGGGTGACATCAGTGCAGCCACAGTCACTGACAGGGCTGGCTTTGAGGACTGTGTCGGTCCCCATGGGTCTGGTGACCGTGGTGAAAGTGGCTCCATGTTCCTTGACTTTGCAAAAGGTCAGGGGCTGGGGCTTTCTGGATCCTGGTTCCAGCACCTTGAACCACATTGTTGGACTTGGTACTCCAATACTGGTGGTGCAGTGAAGGAGATTGAAAACATCCTCATGGGCAGACGCTGAAGGCACTTGCAAAACTGCAGGGTCTACAGAAGTGCCCAGTTTGTGAATTCTGACCACAGACTTGTTGTTGCTACTCTTAGAATCCAGCTTAGGTCCAGTAGGTTACCACCTACTAGGAAAATGAGCCTGGACTTGGCCAGCATCCAGGACCAGGCTGTTTCTAATGAGTTTGTATGCAGTTTGTGTGAGGAACGTGAAGATTTGGGTGCGACTGACGATCCTAATGTGATGTGGGAGACATTCCGTGACAAGACCCTGAAGGTTGCTGAGGGTTGTGTTGGTGTTACCGGTGTACCAGAAGGAGGTGTTTCAACAAGGCACCCTGGATATCATTGAGAGGAGTCACAGCGCATGGCTCAATGGCAACTCTGGTCTGTACCGGGAACTGAGAGGGACAGCTATGAGGGCTCTGAGGGTAGATAAAGAGGCGTTTGTTAGAGGAATCTGTGAGCAAGTGACACAACGTCTGTGGTCTAGCGACCCACGTCCTGCTTACAGAGGAATTGAAGCATTACGCACATCTGAATCTGTTCCTCGGAGAGTCGCAGTCAGGGCAGCTGGTGGAACGGTCTTTTTGGATGACACTGCAGTCGTGACCCGCTGGACTGGCTACTTTGAGCAGTTGTTCAAAGCTGATCCTCTAGCTAGGATGTTGGCTATCTCTGGGTCCTTGGTTCTTGAGGCTGATCCTCCAATTAGCTGTGAAGCACCTAATCTCACTAAAATTGCACAGGTGGTGAACCAGTTGAGGTGGGGAAAGGCTGCAGGGATATGTGGTATCCGGGGTGAACTTCTCCAGGCTGGTGGTAAGGCTGTTCTCCTGGCATTGCAAGCAATCTTTGCTTCCATTTGGGAGACTTGCATCATCCCACCTGACTGGAAAACAGGACTTGTCGTACCTATCTGGAAAGGGAAGGGTGGCCGTCTGGATTGCAACAACTACAGGGGGATAACACTGCTCTCGGTGCAGGGTGAGGTCCTTGCTAGGGTCGTCCTCAATAGGATCCGTGATCACTTGCTCTCCTACCAGCAACTGGAACAGTCTGGTTTTACGCCTAAAGAAGTCTACCATTGACCGCATCTTGGCACTGAGGGTTCTCATGGAGTGCAAATGCGAATATCGTCAGAGTTTCTTTGCAGCCTTTGTCAATTTTCACAAAGTATTTGACTCAAGTTGATCTATGGGAGATCCTGAGGGTTCGCGGGATCCCCTCGAGGTTGCTGGATATCATGGCCGGCCTGTACAATGGTACTGTAATTGCTGTGCAGAGTGGAGGAAGGACCTCTGCATTTTGCCAGTTGATTCTGGGATTTGTCAGGGGTGTGTTCTTGCTCCTACTCTGTTCATGGTTGTATGGACTGGGGGTTGGGCAAGGTCGTGGGGTCCGGCGGCTGTAAGGCATCTGTTGGTGAAGAAAGATTCACTGATTTTGACTTTGCTGACAATGTTGTGATCTTCGTGGAGTCAATGAAAGCTCTGATCAGGGTTGCTCGAGATACTGAGTGAGGAGTCTGAGTGTCTGGGCTTGCGAGCGTCCTGAATAAGAAGCAAGATCCAGGCCTTTAATGACCTCTTGGGCACAGCCATCAGCAGTGTGTCTGTTTGCGGAGAGAATGTCGACCTTGTTGAGAGGTTTATTTACCTTGGCAGTGACATTCATGTCTCTGGTGACTCTTCCTATGAAGTCCGTAGACAGATTGAGAGGGCATGGGGGGTCTTGAGGTCGCTGGAAAGGAGTTTGTGGCACTCCCGATATCTATGCAAAAAGACGAAGGTCCAAATCTTTAGAGTCCTGGTGCTTCCTGTCTTGCTGTATGGTTGCGAGACATGGACGCTATCCAGTGACCTGAGACGAAGACTGGAATCCTTTGGTACTGTGTCTCTCCGGAAAATCCCTGGGTACCGTTGGTTTGACTTTGTGTCGAATGAGCAGTTGCTCATGGAGTCCCGAATGAGGCACATCACCTGCATTGTGATGGAGTGTCAGTTACGGCACTATGGCCATGTGGCGTGTTTCCCTGAGGGTGATCCGGCTCGTAGGATCCTCATTGCTGGGGACCCGAGTGGGTGGACCAGGCCAAGGTGTCACCCGCGTTAACACCTGGCTGCGGCAGATAGAGAGTCATTTCCAGAGGGTGGGACTGGACTGTGCGTCTGCCCTGGGGGTTGCAGACTGGGATCTCGAGTTGTTTCGTTGTGTAGTGGGTGCGGCAACGCACTGTACCAGTGCATGCTCTCAAACTTGACTTGACTTTACAAGAATATTTTTACAGTGTAGGGTGACTTAATTTCAATCCTTGGAGTCCAGTGCCCTACATAGTTTGAAGTGTTTCCTGCACACCTGATCCAACTCATCTGCTGAATAAAAATTTGATCAGGTGTCTTGGGGCTGCCAATACCAAGTCCCCATCTGCCGTCTTCTTCCTAGCACTTTCCAGTTTCTGTTTTATTTCATTTGAACATTTAATCACAACATGATCAAATCACTTTTCTCTGACTAGTTTGTCTTTTATTTTCACCTAACACAATATAATCACATTTTAAGTTTACACATTAAAGTAGTAAATTGGATCTATGTGATCTGCTTTAGTGTGTTTTTTCAGTGTAGATTCAATTGCAGTTTTATTCATCTAGAATGCAGAACTGCCACATTTTAAATGATTCTGCAAAGATCTGTAGCAGTATAAGGAATCACCTCTTTATACTTTGGTGTATCATTCATTAATGATTGTTATCTATTTAATAGCATGCCAGTGGTGCATTAACCTATTAAAATATAGAACCAATGAAAGAAACGCATTAAGGCACATCCTTTTGAGGAAGTATCTGCTTATTTGTCAGACACTGTTTAATTTACAGTTACTCCTAATACTTTAACAGCATAATTTGCAATAAAATGTATACTGCGATATTCTCTCCTTACGTGTCGACTTACTTAACTTAAACATCTTAAACATTTTCTAAAACCTAATAATATGGTAATTAGGTTTTCCATATTAGGTACAGTCCAAAGCTGCTTCTGAATTTGTTAAGAATTCTTTGATGCTGTTCCAAAATAAACTGGACAGCTTCTGCGTAACCTTGCTTTAGTATTTTTTTCTTTTTTTCATTTGATGCTTCAGTTCATAGTAGATGAAGAACTAATTCATAATGGGCTGTTTGTTCACAAAGCTCTTTAAAGTGGGTATGGAAAGCTGTTGACTATGACCTAATGTGTAACATAACTTTTTATGCTTGAAAGGATGCACTGACTTAACTGAATTGTTTTTACTTGTAATGTGATTAAATAAGCTCAATAAACCTTATATTAAAAGTCTATTTTTTGTGATTTTGTTAGTTTCAGGTGTTAGTAACTAGGTAAAAAGATATATCTTTATTGGTTGGAGCTGGGAAGAAGCTCAACATCGTAATTTCTATCTATCTGATATTAATACAAAAAAATGAAAATCTGAAAATCCTGAACTCAAACTGTTTTAAATTCCCTATGCCACACTAATTTGGTTTGAATCCTGGTAAAAGCACTGGTATGTTAAAACAAGGCATTAATAGTTGTCCATAAATTTGAAATGACATAATATTTTAATCTTTTTCAAATAATGCACTTTTTCATCTTTAAGAACAAGGTTGTGTTACTAAATACAGATACAGTATTTTATTAAGGTGTACACCATGGCTCATACCAGGTTCATGTTAAGTAATTGGGGAAAATAGAATTATGATTCCCATGCACTTAGTTTTGTCTATGTAGTATTTTCCTATGGGTGCTACAGTTTTCTTCAAAGAGTTATTTGTTAGATTAATTAGCCATTCTAAATGTGCCCCGTGTAAGTGATTATGTATATGAGTGAGCTCAGTGATGGCCTGTTGCCCTATCCAGGGTTTCTACCTACCTTGTGCTGGATGCAGCCTTTATAGGCTCTGAACGCCTCTGCTTCTGAATAGGGCTAAATTGGTTTGAGAGTTTCCTGCATGCATGAAAATCTTTTTTTAGTTTCTTATGAAAATATTCATTCACATTATCACTGCTTATTCAACACTTTTCATATTAGTAAAGTATCATGTGTTATATTACTATCTTTTACATCCTATAATCATATAGCAGTAAATCTGGAATTTCAAAGGGAGTGTTTGTTATACTTAAACTTGAATCGTTGTAGCAGTAAATTTAGCTAAACCCATCATTAAAGTGAAAGGGAGATATATATATATATATAGTGGAGGCTGACCCGAACACAGACAGGCAGACACAATCATGCACCCACAAACCCGTTTATTTACAATATATATAACAGTCAAGTGCACCACAAAACCCCCAAAGTCCTGGTCATACAATGCCTTACTTCCCTTCTTCATGCCGCCTCCTTGCCTCCTCCAGCAAGCTCAGTCCACTCCGCTCCTGACTCTCGTCCTGAATGAAGGGAGGCGGCCCCTTTTATCATCACCCGGATGTGCTCCAGGTGGGCTCCGGCAATCTTCCACGGACACACCCCCGTGTGGCAGAAGTGCCGGCTGCATCCCCGGAAGCACTCCAGGTGTCCCTGCTCCTCTTCCCCCCAGCACTTCCTGGTTTGGCAGAAGTGCTGAGGTCCAGGGCTCCAAAGGCATGGGGGCACCCCCTGGCGGCGACCACGGGCCTCTACAGGGTGGAGCTTCAAAGCTCTGTACCCGTGGCCCCCAAAGGAACCAGGGCGGTCGCCTCCAGATGGTCTGGGGAAGGCACAAGCCCTCCTCCGGTCCTCCTGGGCGTCCCAGCCAGGTCGCCACCCCAGCCACCTCTGACAAAATATAAATTATATATATATATATATATATATATATATATATATATATATATATATATATATATATATATATATATATATATAAAAGGTTTCTGGACTGTCAACTTTTCAACAGATTGCTTTGTCCCCTGCTTGTTTTGCTCGTCAACCCCCAGGCCTGCACTGTGCGCTAGCCTCTTTACAGTTCTGCTGCTCTTGTAATGGGATGCGGATGTACAATTTAAACAGATTGTTATTTTAGTGGGAATTGTTACATATACAATACATAAGAGAACTATTTTACATTATAGCAAGTAATTAATCATATTAAAAAATAGTAAATCGTATTAATTTGAAAGTGAATTATGTTTCATGTTGCTTTAGAGTTATTCGTTGCATAATACGATTTTGTTCTGTTTGGCTTTGAAATTAACACGCAAATACTTTTTAAACTTGCACCTTTACTATAAAACTTGGCAAAATTGCATATTAAGATCTCCTTTGTTTTCTAAAGTTATCCACGGAAGATGTACATTACCTTTCTTGGATACATCCTTCTTTCTACAGTAATTTGTGTGGTGAAGACCAGACAGTGTTAATGGTTGTAGATATCCTTCGTGCTATTGTAAGTTGATGTTTTCATCTTCCACCGATCACCACCAACTGTTTCAGCATAGTCTATTGATACGTATTTAACCAATTTGCTGTATAACCAATCATCATTTTTGGCATTAATTTATTTGACTTCATCGCGCTAGGATTTCCCGTGTACTCATTTTTTCTGTTGATAACCCTTCGAGATGAAATTTTTCAATAAGATTTGGACATAATATGTCTTCTTTAATTGGGAACTTAAAGTGAGGAAAATGTAAAACGTTGTAAGCTGAAAGTGCAGGAACTGTGTCTGTCAAAAGCATTCCAACGAATGAGAGGTGAGAGTACTGTGTGGGTGGTTGAATATGGTTGAGAGGAGGGCGTGACTTGAGACTTTGGCCATGAGATTTTTTCATCTCACGGTACTGAAAAAAGTCTTGTCTCGTCCCAGGAATTTTTTATATAATAGAGAGATGTACCTTTAGAAAAACATTCCTGAATTTAACATATTTTTTTCCAGTTATGTTGATCTGACAATATTCTGTTCAAATTATTGTTTTCATTTGAGGAATTAATTTGTGAAATGGATTTTTCATTGATTTAAAACAAGCAGTTCAAAACTGTCAATATCTGTAGTTGTTTCCTATAGATGTTTATTCTGCTACAGAATGACGGGTCTTTGTGCGCGGAAATCTTCAGCTTGCTTACTTGGGAAAAGACACTAGTATTTTTGTTTGATAGTCACCTGTCATTTGCATAATATGTGTGTAACAGTTCCGTCCGTGTAGCTTTTGTGATATTCTCTGAAGAAATGACCTGGCTGTTTGATACATTTCCTCACTGTACTCCATAAAACTCTACAGAACACAAAAAAATGCACCAGAAAAGAGTTATTTAAAATCAATAGGAATCTGATGTAACACTGATAAAAATTCAGTAAAAGTTACATTTTGTGATTTTGTAGTGTTTAATTATTGCATTCTATATCTTTTGTTAAACAATGCCCTGTCTTGTAAGATATTTTTTTCACATTTAGACTCTAAAATTTCAGGCTACTTAAAATTAAAATGGTCAGTACAAGTTTATATGATGCACTATAAAACTACTTTAAATACATATATCATAAAGTGGAAATATATTTTGAAATTATATGTCAAAAAATAAAGCAGCAATGATTATTTCAGAGAATATATGTGTATATTTAGATTAAATTAGATAAACTTTGATAAACCCATAGGGAAATTCAGACACATACAGAAGCAGAAATAAAAAATGCAAGGATAAAGATTTACAGGACAGATAATACAGTTTATCAATAAGTAAATGAATAAAATAAATAGGTGGAAGCATTGAGTTGCTTGATAGCATTGGGCAATCCTGGTAAAGATGAGTAGAAAAGGTTAAAAAAAATAATTTGTTTGGTGAATTACTTTAATCTTAGACTGAAAAAATACAGAAATCTAACCTTTAACCGACGTAAATTTATTCTTAGGAAAAAATAATTCATCATCAAGAAATAATTAGTTTTAACAAAACCACCTCTGTTCATCCAACGTTTATGGGAGTTTGTTTCATTAATAAGGATACAAATCTTAATCATATTTCATAATCAATAGTCAGCCTCCCTTTAAACTATGCAAATAACATTATAATCTGTTTGCTTGTCTATTTCTTTGTTTGTAAATCTTGCAAAAACAGCTGAACCAGTGTTCATAAAATTTTGCATGTACATTACTGTTGGCTTAATGTAAAATATAAATGGTAATGGTATATCAGGGAGTGGGTTTTAATGAGGGGGCAACCCAGTAACTAGTTTTGAGGTAGAGACTACAATTCTCTTCAGGCATTTAGTGTGTATGGAGGCTGATGGATGGGCTCCTTTATCAGTGTGCACAAAGTTTTGTACAGGTCAAAGCAAGATCTCATCAAAGAGCACAGGTACAGAGATTTCTTCTCTACTAATTTGGATAACCATTTCATTACCTGGTAGCATTACATTTACTAAGAGTACTTCTTTTTGTCTTATGTTGTTGTGTTTAGGGATGTTAAATTCCCAAAACACCATTTTTTCCTGTTTGGTTTCTTCTGGACCCTTTTCTAAGAAATATGAGAGTTCAAAATAAGTGTTCGGAGTTGCCAAACCATTAAGGTGTATTGTTCCTTTCTCTCCGGTTCTGAAAAAGGTCTTAAAACTCCAAAACGCAGTTTCTAGTAATTTTCGTTGTTGCAAACATAGGTTTAGCTCCAATTTCATGAATCTGTATGTGAAAAGAAACTAGGTTGGTCTGCTCACCACTACCTATTGTTTTGTGATATTTTACACAACCTATGGAAATTCCTGCCAGTAGACAAGGAAACTGGTAGTGTCTTGTGTATTGGTCAATTATGCCAACATGTGACAATAACTCAAGGACTTTTTGAAAAAGCCAACAATATTGTTTAGTACACCTGCATAGAAGCACTAATTGCAGTAGAAATAAGCAACAATAAAAATGGAGTGAAATGTGAGTTTTTAGTGCATGACATGTTGCTGTTCAAAATATGGTGGAAAGAAAACGATTGTAGATGGCGTTTTACCATTTCTTGATGGTAGTCATTTATTGAAGTCCAGTTTATGATGAGACACAAATTTAGGCTTTGATGCCAATACAGAGTTGTGATTTATAGTACTTTTAAGTTGACGGTGAATCATTTTCATAACATTATTAAATACCACTACTGATGCTGCCTCCTGTAATAAAACAGAGACCTTCAGTGTTGCCTGTGAGCCCCAAGCCTCCCTCTACTGTAGATCCATTCCAAAGTCCGTGGACTCATTAATTCAACAAGCCATCCAGATGATGAAGGATTAAACATTTATTTGTGAAACCACACTAAATGAGGACATATAAAGACATTGGGTTAATGGTTCCAACCCAGCAAGGAGTGTACTTCCACTAGTCAATTAATAAACTTTAACCATTAAAAAGTAAGAACATACCTAATAATACAGACAATTATGCAAGGATAAATATTCAAGAAAAAAGTTTTATTTATGCATTATGAATGTATTCTACTTAAGTGAAAACATATCATAAACTGTAACTTTATATTTAAAAAAAAAAAAAAAGTTTTATGCACGGTTTTGAGGAGCTTATAAAGTTACCCTGTTGCCTGAACAGCCTGTTAACTGTGAGGCCAGCAGTCGAGAGCAGCTGTTCTGATAGCATTGATATTCTGGATAGCCTCTTGCCATGGTTAGGATGCATCATTTATTCATCACTGTTAACAAATTACAACTAACAGGCAAAATATATCAAAGCTCAGTTAATGGATGTGGCTAAATTAGTGGCCATAACTTTTAGTGCATTATTGTGAAAACATGCAACCACTAGCAGCAGTTGGGTCATTCATATTAAAAATAAATGTTCATTTGGAAATATTTAAAAATAGGTTAAAAATTCTAGATGCTACTTGTTCACTTGTGCTTCTCGTACTTTTTTCTATTCATATGTTTATTATTAATATTTTTACCTTTAGCTGGCATTACATTTGTAAAGCATTAAGTACTTATGGTTTATGTACTACTGCATAAAAGGCACACTTGACCACTCAAATTAATGTGATACTTGAAAACGCAGCCCTTCACAAAAAGACATTCGCTTTTTTCACAAAGTGATGTGATCACGGAGAAGTGGAGCTCAGACTATTTTGCACCTCCGTAATGCATGTTAGAAATCCAGGTCAAGTCTTTCATGAATGCTCAGATATGTTAAACACAATTGTCAATATTTTCTTTTCCCCGGCTATGTCTCTTTGGTGCTTAATTCCCAAATATGTAATGTAACAGTTAATCTGTCTTTTAAATAAATTGAAACATTGGAAGTCTATACATGTTTCACAATAGAAATATCTAAATATTGCACTAAAATGATTATGTATTACATATGGGAATAACATGCAGATCTAAACTGAACTGGGTTTCTAATTTTTTCACTTTACCATTGCAACAAGAATGTAATACAGTGTCACCAATATGAACACATGCTTTAAACAACAGCGCACAAAGTATAAGCAATTTTGCTTACAGATGTGATGCTCTGAATGCCACAAATGACCTAATTTTGTATTAGAATGAAAGTTGTAAATCTGGCATAATTCAAAACAAAGTTTCAAAGCTTACTAAGCAAAAGAAAGAGGTAATATCTGAAATCATTTTTAATAAAAAAAAAAAAAGTGAGAGGATGCATTATTTAATTAACTAACATTTATTGACATAATAGACAACCTGTTAAAGATTTTTTGCTGGTTTAACATTTGCCATTAGGTGATGAATGTATGAAAGAATTGTTAATTCTTTTTTGTTAGAAAAGTTAGAAAAATAATGTTTTTTTGCTTCAAAACCTCATATGGAAATGTTTAGGTAGCCATCAGAATTTTCAATCCACATTGAAATATGTTAGATAAATATCTAAATTTGATTTATTGGTTTAGATGACACCCCAACTGCCTAGATGCAAGACTACTTATTAAAATGTTATGACTTACTCAGGTGAACTGCTGAACATAAATGTAAAGCATGTGACAAATGAAGAAAAAACAATTATTCCAATAATAGCTGATGAATCTAATTTGTATCTGTAGTTAATCTCAGTTACCTCAGCGTTAGACAGAAGGTGCTAAATATGTTTCCTCAGATTTTCAAAAGAGTAATTTTTAATGAGCTTCAGAGAGTTGATGCCTACATCGTGCAGTCCTTTTTTGGTGACAGTCATCAAGTTAATAGTGGGTTTAGGAGCCAATGTCTCTGTGCATTTTAAAAAATGTGTTTACTCTGGAAGGTATGTTAATTGCAGAAGAATAAAATACATAACAACCAGTCAAAAGTAAAATCATTTTGACTTAAAACATGACCGAGAGCAGCACATTTGTGTTTGACTTTGCCCTGCGATAAGCAAGGCTGCTTCCTGCAATATGCTGCTGGTATATGCTGCAATTTCTCATAAGACTGTGAGTGGGAAAAAATGGATTCCTAAATGAATAAACGAACAAAAAGAAAGCAGTGAATTCCCTTGTTGTGCAAGGATCCTGTCAGCTTTGTAAACACAATAGCAGCAATTTGGATATTAACATTCCTGGTCATTTGGACATTTAACATAACATGCTGATTCATGGCTATGGGTGCTGAAATCTGTCCTGACAACACTGGAGACAGTGCAGGAAGCAGTCAGTCACTGAATGTGGGTATTGTGCAACAGTATTTTATTTCAATATTCTTAAATTTATTAAGTATGGTAATTAAATGTAACCCTAGTCCATTTTTCAAAAACAGTAAAACTGCTGCACTTGTTATTTTGCTGGTTTGAATTGCATTCTTGTGTGGTTTTATTAAGCACATTTTGTAGTACCAGATGCTTTTCATCACATTGGGACCCCACACATTAAGCAAGAGTTTCTAATAAAAAAAAACATATATATATATATATATATATAATATACTGTATATATATATCCTCACCCTGGCAGTGTGGATTCATCTTGGGGCTTCCAGTTTCCTCCTACAATAAGGCAATCAGATTGATTGATAAATAGTTATGGTATGTGTTTTATTATTGTCAGCTGTGATATATATTATCCTGTTCTGCTTATTTACTCGCTCTCATCATTGCCTCTGTGACTGGTTCCTTTACTAGGTAAAGTAATTTCAAGACAGATATACGTAATGACTGTTTAAAAACCTTTCTGACTGTTATACCAGTTTCAGATTTTCTTAAAAAAATCACTCAGTGTGCAGAGAATCTGTCTTGCTTTATAGTTAAAAAAAAAAAAAAAAAGAATAAAAATCTCTTAGTCAACTGCAGCTCATCAGGATGACACTGACCTTGTTGCACTAAGTCCAATTTGCTCTAAAGTTATTTTGCACAGTATTATGCAGTTGAAAGATTACATTTGTTTGATTGGTAGAATGCTATTGCATGACAAAACGCAGTAGTAAAATCTGCTTTGAATTAAATGGGCCCAGGATTCTAATTCCACGTTTAGTGGGTATGTGTTCAGCCCACTAGCATACTGTATAGGAGTATTTAATGTTAGAAGAGTTGATAAGGGTATGTTCAGATAATCTTGGGATTATATTTTTTAGTAATATAACTAGCAAATACTGTACATGTCAAAAGCAATGGGGAAAAATGCAAAATAAAATGTAAATTGTATTGATGAAGATGTCTTTAGCAAGCAGCCAGTGTTACCTTTGCTGCAGCAACCTCTTGTGGAATCTCACAGGTCTATAGTGTCTTGTTGAGCGTCCTTATTCTGCAATTTGAAAACACGGCTTTTCAACTCATTCTAGTGTTTTTATTTGTTCAATTAGCTGACATATTGCTCTGTCTATCTGAGATTTGGACTTCTGAGATCATGGACTGGGACTCCCATCTTCACTCATTTTGTTTGTCTCTGTATCCATGTATAGAAAATATAAGTATACTGTAGAAAGATTTTCATTTCAATAGCAGTCTGTTGTGAACTCTTTTTGCAAGCCATTGTTAGCCTCCCCGTGTCCCATTAACTGTTAGTCTCTCAGACATTCCTGAGTATCCTCTAATAATTATTTCCTGTCATTTTGCAAAAGATGTAGAAAATGCCCTCTATTAAAAAAAAAAGAAATAATACTTCTTATTTTCTGCTTTCACTACTTCTTAGGTGCAATAAGGTGTTCCTTTGACATTGGTAACATCTTCCATTTGAAGTAATAAATAAACAAAATGGAGGGTAACACAGAGACAACCATAAAGTAAATCACATATTGTTTAGACCAGGGATTCCCAAACTCGGTCCTCGGGGCCCACTGTGGCTGCAGGTTTTTGTTCCCACCAGATTCATAATCAGGGATAATAACTGATAGCACTGATCTCATTTAATTAGCTGGTATTTTTTTTCTTCTTCTCTTATTCTACATTCAGAAAAGCACTGCAGCATGATTTTTACATTTATAAGACATTTAGAAATATTTCTATATTTGCTATTGATTGAAATACTTAACTCTTTTTTTGTTGATTTCATTATAGTTTGCCCTTTCTCTGTGCAGTTTGCAGCCTTCATTGTATCTTAATAATGACAATAAAAAGCGAGCAGAGCAGACCCCCAGGCAAATGACACTGAATAATGAAAAGCTGCAACTACTTTAGCGTCAGACCCACCAATTAGTAAATAATTGGATTAATTAAACAACTAGAACACCTGAAAAAGTAGAATGAAAATGTTAAAAAGAAAGAAAAATACATTTTTACCCATTGAACTGCTTAGTACATTTTATTACATTTTTTTTAACCAACCTTAGTTTTCTAATTTCTACATTGTTCCCAAATCACAGAATCTGGGCAATAACAGTTCACTTAATTAGCCCAGGAGTCCAATTAAAAACAGAAGCTGGTTGGAACGAAAACCTGCAGCCACAGTGGGTCCCCAGGACCGAGTTTGGGAATCCCTGGTTTAGACTTTTTTCCCTCATGCTTTTTTTTTCATTCAGATTTTCTTTCACTGCAAAAGTTTCATTGTGTCCTGCATGTTTATATTTTATTTTCATTTTTCAATTGTTTTGACCTAGAATCTATGTTTGCTTTGATAAAGGCATTGCCAATCTCTTGGAGGATGAACTGCGTGTTATGTTACAGCTTGTGAATCTCTGAGCTAAAGTGTTGTTACAACAGGACCTACAGTGTTAATCCAGGACAGAATTCTAAGAGGAACAATAGAATAACTATTGGACAAATGTGTGGAGTCAAAAACATGCTAATATGTTTCAGCAGAAATTAAAGCAAACCTATAATAGTGAAATTAATCAGCTCACCTAATTTTCTCAAATTGTGTATGTAAACAAAAAGATGTTTGTGCCCACACTACACACTGATCTTCACTCCTAGATAAAGAATGGTACTGGTTTACAGAGTTAAAGGCTTTTCTGAAGTTAAAATTGTGTAAATGGGTACTGATGCTTGTGAAAATTGCCAACAGTAAGCTTTAAGTAAAACTACAAAAAATACTCTTACTCTCAGGTGACATTTCATAACTTTTAATACACTTAAGATATTTTTTTAATGGATTTATTGTTTATTTGTTTAGTCATATTTTCAGTAGCTTGCCTTTCTGATGACTTTTTCAGGAAGGCTTTTTCTTGAAACTGGCTGAGATTATTTTGCAGTGGAGTCCTTTTACTCATGGCAAGACATCATTCAGTCCAGAACTGAAACTGGTATGTTTTTTTAAGACTATCAAATGTAGAATTTTAAGATTTCTAACAAAATATGGAAAAGAGGGAGAAAGATGCCCTCTTAAATAGTTGCAACCTAAAGTTTTCAAATTGCACCACTCACAAAACAATAACATTTCATGAAATGTAAAAGATTATAGGTGGATATATTACTTATTAAGTTGCATATGGAAATTAATATTGTTTAATTTTTTTGTAGATTAAAGTACAATTAAGAACGTGTTACTAAATTAATGTTTTGCAGTTGTCTTCATGTTTGTGTAAAATAACATACACTGGAAGGGGTTAGGCATTGTGGGGAACTATATATACTGTACTTATTAAACCAATTTTGTCACATAAATATCAGCCAGATATTATATATGAATAGCTATTCAGAGTGGTATAGCTGCTATTTTTAAATTTTGTACCTCTGTTGTACTTAATATTTTCATAAACTTTAACTGATCAAGAAGAAGATTATTATGCCAAGCAATTCCATGTTTATACTGTATCTTCATGTTTAAATTGCAGTTAAGATATGTAAAAATATATTGTAAATATATTTTACAATCCTTCTGTATTGTAATTAATTCCTTACACCCTGTGCTTGACTAGGATATGGAGTTTCGTCATTGTTCACTGAACGCCATCTTTGAACAGGAAGTGCTTCTGCAGGAGGATGTGGAGTTAATTGAACTTCTTGACCCAAGTATCATGACCACCAGACAAGACCAACAAGCAGAAAATGGAAAGACTTCTGTACTGCATTTATTAGCAGCCCTCAATCTTTGGTATTAGATTTAAAATACTTTATTTAGTCAATCAGGTTTTTTTTTTTTTATTTTGGTATAGTGTGAAATCAGCAATTTTTTAAAAATGTAATTATTATTTTAACATTGTCCAAAATATACAGGATGGGCCATTTATATGGATACACCTTAATAATATGGGAATGGTTGGTGATATTAACTTCCTGTTTTTTGGCACATTAGTATATGTGAGGGGAGAAACTTTTCAAGATGGGTGGTGACCATGGTGGCCATTTTGAAGTTGGCCATTTTGGATCCAGCTTTTGTTTTTTCAATAGGAAGAGGGTCATGTGACACATCAAACGTATTGGGAATTTCACAAGAAAAACAATGGTGTGCTTGGTTTTAATGTAACTTTATTCTTTCATGAGTTATTTACAAGCTTCTGACCACTTATAAAATGTGTTCAATGTGCTGCCCATTGTGTTCGATTGTCAATGCAACCCTCTTCTCCCACTCTTCACACACTGATAGCAACACCGCAGGAGAAATGCTAGCACAGGCTTCCAGTATCCGTAGTTTTAGGTGCTGCACATCTCGTATCTTCACAGCATAGACAATTGCCTTCAGATGACCCCAAAGATAAAAGTCTAAGGAGGTCAGATCGGGAGACCTTGGGGGCCATTCAACTGGCCCACGACGACCAATCCACTTTCCAGGAAACTGTTCATCTAGGAATGCTCGGACCTGACACCCATAATGTGGTGGTGCACCATCTTGCTGGAAAAACTCAGGGAACAAGCCAGCTTCAGTGCATAAAGAGGGAAACACATCATCATGTAGCAATTTCGCATATCCAGTGGCCTTGAGGTTTCCATTGATGAAGAATGGCCCCACTATCTTTGTACCCCATATACCACACCATACCATCATTTTTTTTGTTCCAACAGTCTTGGAGGGATCTATCCAATGTGGGTTAGTGTCAGACTAATAGCGGTGGTTTTGTTTGTTAACTTCACCATTCACATAAAAGTTTGCCTCATCACTGAACAAAATCTTCTGCATAAACTGAGGGTCCTGTTCCAATTTTTGTTTTGCCCATTCTGCAAATTCAGTGCGCCGACCTGGGTCATCCTCGTTGAGATGCTGCAGTAGCTGGAGTTTGTAAGGGTGCCATTTGTGAGTAGCTAATATCCGCCAAAGGGATGTTCGACTAATGCCACTCTCCAGTGACATGCGGCGAGTGCTACGCTGTGGGCTCTTGCTGAATGAAGCTAGGACAGCCACTGATGTTTCTTCATTAGTGACAGTTTTCATGCGTCCACATTTTGGCAAATCCAACACTGAACCAGTTTCACGAAACTTAGCAAGCAGTTTGCTAACTGTAGCATGGGAGATGGGTGGTCTCGTAGGGTGTCTTGCATTGAAATCTGCTGCAATGACCCGGTTACTGCGTTCACCAGACATCAACACAATTTCTATCCGCTCCTCACGTGTTAACCTGTGGGACATGTCAATGGCTGTAAACAAAGAGAAACTTGTAAATAACTCATGAAAGAATAAAGTTACGTTAAAACCAAGCACACCATTGTTTTTCTTGTGAAATTCCCAATAAGTTTGATGTGTCACATGACCCTCTTCCTATTGAAAAAACAAAAGTTGGATCCAAAATGTCCGACTTCAAAATGGCCACCATGGTCACCACCCATCTTGAAAAGTTTCCCCCCTCACATATACTAATGTGCCACAAACAGGAAGTTAATTTCAGCAACCATTCCTATTTTATTAAGGTGTATCCATATACAGTAAATGGCCCACCCTGTAGTATTATTTATTATGCTAGAAGTATTTATAAAAAAAGTTTTCAACTGAAACAAAATCCACATTTAATATGACTTTACTTATATTTTCATAAGTGCATTATTTCAGATGATTGATTGCTTTTAAAATTATAACAAGCCCCAAAGTTTACAAAGATTAGTGGGTCTTGTGCCACTTGTAAGTGTGAATTTGTTTAAACTCTTTGTTAATTTCTACTGCACAGAAAAATTGCCTCATGAACATTCCAATCACAACACCAGCTCTGCATTTCCTGTGTCTCAGTGTTTACAGCCTTTACATTATTTTGAAATCATAACCTACTGACAGGATCTATGCACATCTAATTTACAAAAGTAAAGTTTATATACATATAGAGAAGGTTCTTCACAGAGCTGCTTTGCAGCACTGGGGTAGAATTTGATGATTTATATATATATATATTTTTTTTTTTATTTATTTATTTCAGCATGGAGGCACAGTGGGTAGCTGCTGCCTCAGCAGTTAGGAGACCCGGGTTCGCTTCCGGTCCTCCCTGCGTGGAGTTTACATGTTCTCCCTGTGTCTGTGTGGGTTTCCTCCAGGTGCTCCGGTTTCCTCCCAGAGTCCAAAGACATGCAGGTTAGGTGTATTGGCGATCATAAATTGTCTCTAGTGTGTGATTGGTGTGTGTGTGTGCGTGTGCGCGCCCTACAGTAGGCTGGTGCCTTGCCCAGGGTTTGTTTCCTACCTTGCGCCCTGTGTTGGCTGGGATTGGCTCCAGCAGACCCCCATGACCCTGTGTTAGGATATAGCGGGTTGGAAGATAGATGGCTGGATGGATCTATTTATTTATTTATTTTTTGACACTTCTTATGAAAAACTGCAAGTTTGTCGTACTTGGGTGAAGATACTTATTTGTGCAAAATTAGCTATTATTAAGTTGAAACTAGGGAGAACAAAGAAGCATCCTGGGTATACTTCATTCTTATGAGTGAATTGGTGCATTCTCAGATTGCATTGTTTGAAATCCTCCTTAACCATTTTAAAACTATTATCTGTGCTTTTATTTTTCAGGGACTACTCTTGTCTGGCTGCTTTGTTTGGGATGTTTATTGGCCTGTACATCCTCCCTGAATGCAGTTCTTGGCTTGTGTTTGCACCCTGCTTCTTTTTTTTCATAATCTACTTGGTTTCTAGGGGCCTAGGCCTCTGGAAGATGACTAGACTTCAGATGAAAATAAGGAGGTGTAGCCAAAAGTTGGAGGAACTTGCTGCTAATAGTCGGGCATTCACCAACTTGGTCAGGAAAGCACTGCGTCTGGTGCAGGAGACAGAAGTCATCTCTAGAGGGTTTACCCTGTAAGTCTTCTTGGGATCTGTTTTTAGGTATTATCTCAGAGTGTTGTTTAAAAATTAATTTTTGAAGTATTAAGTAGTTTTAAGAGTGAAAGGTAGGTCAGAATTGACTTACAGTGCATCCGGAAAGTATTCACAGCGCATCACTTTTTCCACATTTTGTTATGTTACAGCCTTATTCCAAAATGGATTAAATGCATTTTTTCCTCAGAATTCTACACACAACACCCCAAAATGATAACATGAAAAAGGTTTACTTGAGGTTTTTGCAAATTTATTAAAAATAAAAAAAATTGAGAAAGCACATGTACATAAGTATTCACAGCCTTTGCCATGAAGCTCAAAATTGAGCTCAAGTGCATCCTGTTTCCCTGATCATCCTTGAGATGTTTCTGCAGCTTAATTGGAGTCCACCTGTGGTAAATTCAGTTGATTGGACATGATTTGGAAAGGCACACACCTGTCTATATAAGGTCCCACAGTTAACAGTTCATGTCAGAGCACAAACCAAGCATGAAGTCAAAGGAATTGTCTCGAGGCACAAATCTGGGGAAGGTTACAGAAAAATTTCTGCTGCTTTGAAGGTCCCAATGAGCACAGTGGCCTCCATCATCCGTAAGTGGAAGAAGTTCGAAACCACCAGGGCTCTTCCTAGAGCTGTCTAGCCATCTAAACTGAGCGATCGGGGTAGAAGGGCCTTAGTCAGCGAGGTGACCAAGAACCCGATGGTCACTCTGTCAGAGCTCCAGAGGTCCTCTGTGGAGAGAGGACAACCTTCCAGAAGGACAACCATCTCTACAACAATCCACCAATCAGGCCTGTATGGTAGAGTGGCCAGACGGAACCCACTCCTTAGTAAAAGGCACATGGCAGCCCGCCTGGAGTTTGCCAAAAGGCACCTGAAGGACTCTCAGACCATGAGAAACAAAATTCTCTGGTCTGATGAGACGAAGATTGAACTCTTTGTTGTGAATGCCAGGCACCGTTCATCACCAGGCCAATACCATCCCTACAGTGAAGCATGGTGGTGGGGATGTTTTTCAGCGGTAGGAACTGGGAGACTAGTCAGGATAAAGGGAAAGATGACTGCAGCAATGTACAGAGACATCCTAGATGAAAACCTGCTCCAGAGCGCTCTTGACCTCGGATTGGGGCGACGGTTCATCTTTCAGCAGGACAATGACCCTAAGCACACAGCGAAGATATCAAAGGAGTGGCTTCAGGACAACTCTGTGAATGTCCTTGAGTGGCCCAGCCAGAGCCCAGACTTGAATCCGATTGAACATCTCTGGTGAGATCTTAAAATGGCTGTGCACGGACGCTTCCCATCCAGCCTGATGGAGCTGGAGAGGTGCTGCAAAGAGGAATGGCCGAAACTGGCCAAGGATAGATGTGCCAAGCTTGTGGCATCATATTCAAAAAGACTTGAGGCTGTAATTTCTGCCAAAGGTGCAAAGGCTGTGAATACTTTCCGGATGCACTGTATAAACACCAGATACTTATATTTATTTATATTCCTATAAACATTTATATAATATGTATTTTTATTTAGCAGTAGTATTTGCAGCCACATATATATAAAAAAATGAAAGTGTTAACATTTAATTCTAAAAAGTGAATATTTGCTTATTAGTTACGAATTCTAGAAATAAAATATTTTAGACTGTGTAGTACATATTGTCTCGATGTGATAACACATCCCATGAATGGCTGATGTCCTTCCCATTTAGATGCCCATGATCATAAAAGGGAAACTGTGAGAAAGGATTAAATATTTGTATAGATATTCACATTTTAAAGTGGTATTTAATTATTGTTTATTTGAAAACTTTTGGCATTTCATATTTTTGTTTTTGGTTATATTAATGTTAAAACCTTTTAATGCTGAAAAAATGTCTTTAGTCAGTTCTGTTATTTCATTTTTTTTTTTACCCTTCTTATGAATACAATTCTGCATGTTATACTGTATGCCAAGCCATTGGGCACATAGAAAGGGTAAATATAAATTGACTGTCCAAGTGAGCCTATGATAGCTGTTTTTTAGTATTTCTGTTGTCTTTTTTTATGTTTAATTTAGATTTATATATGACTGTATCTTTTATTTTAGTACTGTACCAGACAGTCACCTGTTATAATTTTTCTTTTTCATTTTGTTAAAACAATACTTTTACACATTCAAACAAGTTAATTGACGTTGATACATTCAGTAAGTTTTCTATTTGAATAATGCTAGGATTTTACAAAAAACAAAATCTGTTTAAAAGCATTTTCTGCTTACCGCAATGTTGATATTGCATTTGTTCATTCATTCATTCAGTAATTTTTATAAGCAATAGTTTTCAGTGGTAATGCAAAATAGGAATAAATACAGTGTGCACTCACTCATACCGAGTCTGTGTCACCAGTCATTTTAACTTACAAGTCTTTTAGGATTCCAGGGAAGATAAGAGTAAACAAATATGAACATAAGATGAATGTGCAAATTTCACAAAGATAGTGCCTGAGCCAGGGTGTGAATCCAGTACTATGGAGTTGTGAAACATTATGCACTGACTGCAGTTCTTCCCAGTGCTGTTTATGAATTAAATGTTTAATTTATTTTGTAGTTGCCTTTTTAATGTTCAGTCTGAACACAATCAAAATGCTTATGAAAGGTTTGGGCTCTGTCACTGTATCCATGGCCCGCCCTTATCATATAAGAATTTTTAATTTTCCATGTTCAGAATGGTTTTATATTGCTTTACTGTATAATCTGGCATACAATGACAAATTGCTTTTGAAAGTTTTTTTGCATTTGAATTAGTGTTTTAGGGAGTTACTAATTTAGTAGCCCCTTGCTAAATACTGTTTTATGGCTGTAAAATGAAACAAATCCATATCACTATTTCTCAAAATAGACAGACTTAATCTCTTTAAATTGAGTTTATAAAACCAGTATTTTTAAGATAACTGTTAATTGTGCTCCTACCCAGTGGTAGTCGTAAATAAGAAAACCCAGCTCAACATGTACACTCTTTAAAGAAGGCATACCAGCTGGTCATATTTTCTGCCTTTCTTTCCTGTTCAGATTGTTTCTGTGCAGACAGCTCTGTAATTCTACACTCAGCAGACTGAAGCCTTTATACTCTTTAGAGCTATGCTTTACAGCATAAGGTAATTTGATTCCAGAACAAAAATAGTGTGAAAACAGAGAAGTATTTTGATGTGAGTACACAGTGTTGGCCATAAACAGGAAAATCTTTGTTAAATCTTATTTGGCACGAGGTACACAGATGAGTATTAAACTAACTTTTATTATTTAAGATTCTTTAAAATGGAAGGCACTTTCCCAGTAGATTGATAGAGTGCTTTTGAGTAGCTTCCTGGCTAGAAGCATGTTGTACATACTGTACATTGTCTAAACATCCTATCAAGACATTAGGCAGTAGGTCTTGTTAACTCCCATTACCAAATTAACAATGGTTACAAATTAACAATGCATCCCTTATCTTGTACAGACTGTTAAAATTTTTCCAACCATCTGTGGCAGTCATTAGAAAGTAAAATCAGGGTAGAAAGAGGCAATAGATCAATTAAAATGTCACATGTTTGGTACAATATTCAAAAGTGCTTGCATTCAACAGGAAATTGTTTAAATTGTTAAAATGGATGAGTAAATCACAGCTAACACTCTCCCAGTTTCCAGTATCACAAAGGTGGGTAGCACAGTCTTGATCTGCTGTGGAGTTGTTTGAGGATGAATTAGGTGACCAGTATGAAATGGTTAATAGAAAAAAAATAAACACAGTATTTTGGACATTATTATTACAGTACAAAATGTGTTGCTGTAGCTTAAATTTAATTCTACATTTTTGAAATTAAAATTAAAGCATGGTATGTAACAAATTGCATTAGAAGCTATAACCAAATTGTGTGTTTTGTTTTCAAAATTTTTATTATTGATGTGTATGTATAGTACTTTTCTAGAAATATGCAGTTTCAAGAAACATTTATAATCATCTCCACTTATTTGTGAAATCATTTTAGATTTTGTTCTGTCATTGTGAATCTGTATCCTGCCGAGATCACTGTTTCACCAACTTTTAATCTTATCCCCAATCTGTCTCCTTTTAAACAGCTTATTTTGTCTTTTGTGTGTATGGTTTCTGAGACGTTCTGGGACATCTGTACAGTTGTATCACATTTCACTTTTCAAGTTTGCTTGACAGGGTCAGTGCTGCTTGTCCATTTAGTAAAGCCAGCCAACTCCGCAGCCAACAGCTAATTGGTCTTCGGAAAGCAGTTTACAAAGCCCTGCGTGCCAGCTTCCGTGCTGCTCGACTTGCCACCTGCCACATGCTGAAGTCATATCCCTTTTACAAAGAGGGGTGAAATTATAGGCTAGTTGAAGGGGAGGGTTATTAAACCGAAGAGGTTATAAGTTTTGAAGTTCCATTATAAATCTGCTTTTTATATAATACTTTTTATAATAAGATGTGTTGATTTAAAATTATCAGATCTGTCATGAAATAATTTAATGTGGCATGAACTTTATTTTTTTATCAGATTTGCTACACGTATTATGCAGCATGCTTAGTATTCTTTTTAAATTCAGTAATGTATTTGATTTAGGTTAAACTTCTGTGTGTCTTCTGTGCCTTGTCTATAAATACTAGAAACGTAACTGTTGTTGCAGTTTCAAAATATATTTACAGTGCCATGAAAAATTTTGGAAATTTTTTAAAATAAATGTTTTCAGGCCTTCATCTAAAATTGTACAATTATATAAGGTCATCTGAGTGAACTATGTACACATAATCTATATATATAATTCACTAAGCTAGACACCCATGGAAAGGCAAGACAACCATGGATAGCACGCCGGAAGGGGCGTGGACTCACTAAGCCGCCGACAAGTGAGACACCTATGGCGCACGCAGGAAGGAGCCACACCCACCAAATCCAAGACCATTGTATACGATGACAACTCACAGAGCCACGGCCACCAACTTGGATGCAACGACACAGAAAAAACAGCGTAATTTATATTCGTCTGTTATAGAGGTCACATGCAGCTCCGACCCACGTTGTCTGTTAATAGAGGCATGTTTCTCGCGGAGGTGAATCGCCATATGCAGCGTGTAAAACTGTTTGCGAGGGGTATCCCATGGGATCCTTAAAACATTCCTTTACAACTGAGGTTAAAACACAATGAAGTGAGCAGTCTTTAAAAAATGAGTTTTCGGTTATGATGCATGACCGCATGCACCATCGCAAACTGTTTTACACGCTACATACAGCAATTCGCATCCACGACGAACATGCGTCTTCTTAGATGCTCCTGCACTTTGTACACACCCCCCTCCCACCTCGCTACCATTGTGGTTGGGTGTCTTGGTGGATTATATATAGAAAGGCAGCCAAAACCGCACAAAGTAATGAAAGGTCTACGTGAGTCACAGGTGCATCTGGACTGTGCAAAGACGGCAACGACTCGAGTGATGAGTTGGAGGTGGGCACATGAGCAGGCAGTGCATACTGGACAAGAAATCAGCAGACTAGCATGACAGAGGGAGCGGAGTGGACATCCTTCTCCTCTCCTCCTGTTCCACCCTCCGCACCTGAGCGCCGCACGGACGATTGTGTGTTGGTTCGTTCCGTGCATTGGTTAAAACCCAATGAAGAAAGCAGTCTTTAAAAACCAATAAGCCCTATGCCTCTGTTTCATTACCATCTCACCTGCTTCACCAATGCAGGCCCTGCAACAGTCGAGACGCTCTCGGCAGCTGACCTTCTCTGTGCCTGACCGGTTCACACAGAGGCACCACATGACCAGGCGGTGTGTATGCTTCGAGAACGAGGGTGGACGCGACAAGGCTATCTAAGAAGAGGCATGTTTGTCACGGATGTAAATCACTGTATGCAGCATGTAAAACAATTTGTCGCGAATGTGAATTGCTGTATGCAGCGTGTAAAACGTTGTATTGTATGTTGCCCTCTCCAGAGTTGCATCTTTTTATTCACCTATAGTCGTATACACAATGAAGTGAGCAGTTTTTAAAAACCGAGTTTTCGGTTACAACGCACGCATGCACCATAGCAAACTGTTTTACACGCTACATACAGCAATTCGCATCCGCAACAAACCTGCGTCTTCTTAGATGCTCCTGCACTTTGTACACACCCCCCTCCCACCTCGCTGCTACCGTGGTCGGATGTCTTGGTGGATTATATATAGAAAGGCAGCCAAAACCACACAGAGCAATGAAAAGTCTACGTGAGTTACAGCTGCATCTGGACTGTATAAAGACGACAACGACTCGAGTGACGAGTTGGAGATGCGCACATGAGCAGGCAGTGCATACTGGACGAGAAATCAGCAGACTAGCATGACGGAGGGAGCGAGTGGACGTCCTTCTTTTCTCCTCCCGTTCCACCCTCTGCACCTGAGCGCTGCACGGACAATTGTGTGTTGGTTCGTTCCATGCATTGTTACAATGTTGCTTTTCTTGCTGATTTATTATATTACCAATTTTTCAAATGTTAATTTTCTCCCTGTGCTTAAAAATTATTAAAAACCGGCCTGATTATGCGGCGTATGGTACGCCGCGGGTTGGCTAGTGTTGTTTATTCAATTAATAAAGTTACCAGACACCATCTGAGACTCTGTGAAAAAGAAATTGTCCCATTACGTTTAATAAGTGATTGTTCCACCTTTAATGGCAATGACAGCAACAAAATGCTTCCTGCTATTCATTATTAGTTTTTCACATCACTGTGGAGTTATTTTAGCACACTCTTCCTAGCTGAACTGCTTTAATCCAAAAACATTGATCGAGTTTCAGGTATGAACTTCTTGTTTTATGTTTTGCCACAGTATTTCCTTTGAGAAATAAGTCCAAAAATTTAATTTTAATTGTATAGTCATGAACACTGACAATTTCTAAAGCAAAAGAAGCCTTCAGAACTTTGAAAGATTTTTTTTGTGGTCCCCCGGATAGTTTTACTGTTCACTTTTAGAGTACTGTTCCAAATGTTTTCCCTTATGGAAATTATGGTTTTTACAGTGGTTGAGTGGAGTCCCAGAGCTTTAGAAATTGCATTATAAACATCTCCAAACTTCCTTTGATCAAGTCATTACATGTTTGTTGAATGCTTATTTTGTCACCCTTGACTCTGACAATAAATATCACAATAAGCAAGTTTTATATTGCACTGTAAACAACCCTGACGTGTTCAATCATCTGAGTTTACCTCTTTAATTGGGTTGATTTAACTAGGAGGCAGCGGTTTTTAACAGTTAAGTTTACTGTACAGGCACATTAAATAGATAAAAAAAACTTTACATTATTTGTTCACTCACATACCCTTTGTCTAATATTTGATTTTGGTTGAAGGCGTGAAAACATTCAGTGTCAAAACTTTGCATTAATAGAGGAAATCAGGAATGGCCAAATACTTTATCAAGGCTCTGTATGAAGGGAAAATGTTTGTTATAATTTTGCCACTGGAATGATGTTTTGATACTAATTGACTTTTCTCTATGCTGACATGCAAATAAGCATGATAAAAATTAAAATACACGTATTTTAAAAGAATTACATTTTATACATATTTGCGAAAACTGTCCACAGCTTATTGCAGTTTTCTCACCTTGTTTCAGTAACTGATGTCTTTACATATGACAGTAGATGTCACATGGTTTTGAATGGGCTAGTATTTAAAGAGAATTGATGCTGCTTAATCTTTAAATAACCCTCAAGAACAATCAAAAACATACTGTGGTTTTGAAGAATAGAAGTGCCAGGAAATAAACCCTTTGAAATTTGGTTTCATTAGGTTGAAATCACTTCACACTGCCGTTGTAACTGCTCGTGTGGATGGGACATCTACAACAACAACAGCATTTATTTATATAGCACATTTTCATACAAACAGTAGCTCAAAGTGCTTTACATATTAAAGAATAGAAAAATGAAAGACACAATTATAAAACAAAATAAATCAACATTAATTAACATCGAATAATAGTAAGGTTCAATGGCCAGGGGGGACAGAAAAAACAAAAAAACTCCAGACGGCTGGAGAAAAAATAATCTCCATAAAGGTAGGTGGCACACTGCAGCCTTAACAACACCAGAAGACTTGGTGTAAATCCCAGCCCAAATAACGTTCGGTATGGAGTTTACCCATTATGACATACTGTATTGGTATGGGGTTTACTCTTGTTTTGCTTCCATACCCCAGAGATATATGGTTGGTTTGATTGGTGGATCTATACTGCTTGGTGTGAGTGTATATGTAGGTGTGAATGTGGCCTGTATGAACTGATGCCGTGATCATAATTTAATACCGTTGTGCACCTGAAGCAACAATGGCCTGGATTGAGAATTATTAAAAGTTAATGTATGGATAGATTAATCTTAATAAAAGTATCTCTGTTATATACTTTGAACAGGATTTACTGTACTTTATATTTCTCACAGTAAAACTGGTTAACCAACTTGCATGTATAATCTAGACTCTAGTTTTATCTGCAGTTCATCTAGCATTTAATTCAAATTCTAACAGCATAAACATGTGTAGTTTTAAACTTGTTACTGTATCCAAGAATACATGTATTTGCATATCTTATTTCCTTAACATTATTCTTTAATTATCCTCTAAACTCTGAGATTGACAATGTAACCAACTATGTGTCCATGGTGCCTCTAAAGGAGTTAGGTCTAGGTCTTTGTGAGGAAAACCTATCTGATGAGCAAATCCAGGAACTCACAGATGACTACAGCTTGCCTACTCTCAAGGTACAGTACGCCTCCGTACCTCATCTACCTATATTTCTGGTGAGAGAGGTTACCCCTAATTCTTCTTTGATGACTTTATTGGTAAAACAATTGATTTTGCCCGAATGTTATGCAATTTACTTTCGGGTATTTCAGTTACTGAGTATACTCGACTCAAGAACGCAAAAACATTGGGAGGGAGTGATTAACATGTGTCTGTTATTACAATTTTATGTCTCATTTGGGTATGAGTACTCTTTTTTAATAAACAGTTATTCCTGTACACTGCCTACTTTATTTGAACATTTTTTTAAAAAGTAGTTGATTGGATAATATCTTGTATTGACTATAGTATACTAAATTGTTAAATAAAGCCTACTACTTGAGAAAGGATGTGGGTTTTTTGTGCACAACATGGAAAGACAGAGCATCAACAAAATGACATACCTGTTGAACTGTGGTGGTAAACAATAAGAATTTGTAGGCATCATCCCTACAATGGACTGTTTTTTTTTTGTTTTTGTTTTTTTCCCCTTCTTCTTTTCAACCCCCACCCCCCATACATAGTGCTGGTTCTTTCTTTTGGTCTGTGCTCCCAACATTTACTCTGCCACTACAACCCAAAACTAAATTTGATTTGAGATTGTTGTGTTATGAATATTGGAGTTTTTCAGTACTTGCTTCCCAAGACAGGAGGAGTAATCAATCCAGTCTTCATTATAAGATACTTAGATAATCAGGAGTTATGAACAAATCCAGCAGTCAGTCTCTGAAAACATTTTAAGTCCCAGCAAGTTGAAAGCTAGCATTATATTTTTAGTTGGGAAAGAGAAACTATAATGCAAAACTAATAATTTTAAACTTTCTCTTCTAACGATTGTTTTAGGTCCTTTTTCAGTTGTGGGTTGGGCAAAGCTCAGAGTTCTACCGGAGGCTGGCTTTGCTCTTATCTCCAGCTCAATCATATACAGACTCTGGAAAAATCTCTAAGCACCTAATGTATCAGGTTGTGTCAGAGGTGACTGGATCAGTGTACCACACCATGACTGTATGTTTGGACGATCTTCGACGCAGTTATGAGTTTCACCGATATTTTGAAATGCAGCACCAGCCTCATGGAAATGGAGAACGCTTTCGAAAGGCTAGACAGAAGTGTAGAGATCTGAACAGCCTGTACACTGCCGTACGTAGCCTTCAGCTTCATCTTAAGGCATTCCTTAATGAGTAAGTACCTTCAGCTAGCACATGTTAAAGGCTTTAGTCATTTTATTACCTTTTTTAACAAGGGGGGAAAGTTGAAAGTAGGTAGTCAAAGACTGTTAGATTTGCCAGAAAGCTTACAGCTTTGTAAGTCCTTGTCAATAATTACTGTAAAATAAGACATACATTCCTGAGTTCTTTGATGACTAAATTTGCTAAGCGTCTTTCTCATTCTAATATAATAGCAAGGTTAAGATTCCCAGAGTTAATCTAAATTAGACTGCAATTTAGTAATGTAATAAAATGATCATATGGAAATGGTGTTTTATCTATTACTGCTCCAGAAAAGGATATTAAAGGGTGACCCTGACACTACTCCATAGATAGGTACTGCTGTGCATAGTGTTCGCTCTGGAAATTTTGCACAGAAAAATAAAATGCAGACTGAATTGCTTATGATTGGTCAAATATGTTGTACATAGCTGCCACCCCCTTACTGCTATAAGGAGCTACAACAATGTCACTGCAACTCTCTGCATCTGCCTAGCATTACTGAACCTACTTTATCCAGTTCATGGTCACACAGGGCGAGAGCCTATTCTGACAACACTTTCTATAAAGTAGGAACTTCCTCTCTTTTAAATAAACTGGAAAAAGTAACTTGTAGTATTTCCAAATAGATTATGTAAAGTATTTTATTTTCTGTTTTTTCAAACCACATGAGTATTAGTATTTTTCAGTTTCTTCCTATTTGTAGTTCAAATTAGATACATAGGTAGATAGAACAAAGAAAGTTGATTTGCCCTCAGGAGGAAGTCTGGCTTTTTACAGAAGCATTTTAAATAAATGCATAAAGAGATAGATAAGTAAATAAAAAATACACATACAAACACTATGTTAAGAACACACACCAGACAAGAACTAATAATTGAGCTTGGCCTTTTAATTAGCTTGTGGATTCAGTGGGTCTCTCTTGAAGTGATGTTTCCAGCCCCAGTCAACCACAGTGTAGAAAATTCCACCAGCCATGACATAGTTATAGAAGATGTGAAGGATGTCACTTACAACATTAAATAACATAATTAAAGTAATGCATGTTAAGTTTCTCTTGCTTACATGAAATTGAATTGCATCTGGAATGCTAGTCTCTTCTTTTAGAGATGACTTTTAGCAGCCATGCCTATTCTTTATAAAGTGTACAGCATATGTAACACCAATTAATTCCATTGTGCTTCTGCTTTATTCCTTCCACTTTTGTGCTCAATATGATATTGTTTAGCTATGTTTGTACTTGGTTTCATAGATTCTAAAAGAGTTAAAACAGTGGAGTCTGAACATTCACAACATATCTGTACCAGTTTCCTTCCTTATACTCTGTTTTTCCTCACACATCCCCAAAGGTGTGCATATTTGGCTATTAACAATTCCATATTGGCCCATTGGGAATATGTGTGTGAATGAGTGACTGGGTCTTGCAGTGGACTGGTGACAACCCCCTTTAATGGCTGTTTTTCTGACTTCTGCGAATTGCTGCTGGGATAGATACCCCCAACTACTACAATACCAAATTGTTTTTCAGCCCATCTCACCCATATTTAGATAAGTGCACCTTATGAGAAGAATATAGGAGTTAACAAATCTACATCAAGACAGCGATCAAGTAAGCTAATAGGATGTGAAGTTATATATCACAATATGTGGAGTACAAGTCAAAGCTGGTAATGTTTAAGTTATATAACACATTAGTGAGGTCTCACATGGAGTACTGTTAAGTGTAGTGCTAGAAAGAATCCAGAGAAGAGTGATGAGGTTTATTCCAGGGCTGCAGGGAGATTAAAGGATTTAAACCTTTTCAGTTTAAACAAGCAAAGATTAAGAGGTGACATGATCGAAATGTTTAAATGTAATTAAATAGTAGCTGTATACTTACATACAGAAAATGTATTAATAATAGTTTTTGTTAATTTTTCTAATATTAGCCATATAGTGTAACAGACTTCTGGTCAATTGCATACTCCAAAAAATCAGTGTATAATAATATTCAAGTCTTAAAGCATTAAAGTACAAAGCTAGTTTTTTTAATATTGATAATAGTAGTAATAGCAATTATTATCATAATAAACATTTTACACAAAAATACACATTTACATTTAGAAGAGAATGAGCTTTAATTGTATTCTAATGTAAATTTTTTAGGCTAGCCATTACTCACTGAACTAATGTATTTGCTTTGTATGATTTACATTCTTCTGATAACAATAAAAACTCCCCATACAGAACAAATTCAGTCTTTAAAGCTGACCTCCAGAAAGCAAACAGCATTTTAGGTGGGTTGAATAAGCTAATGTTATTTTCAACACACACTTTCAGTTACATTGGATAAAAAATACTTTATTGAATTTCAACTTTTTCTAGCTATGCCATTAAATTATTCCCTTTTTCTTGTAACTTTTATAATTTAGGAAAATACAAACTTGATGGCCCTGATACAGTAGTTTTGTTAAATTTTCTTTTTGCTAAATTTTTTTTTCCGAAATGTTCTTTTTCTTTAGCACTGTGAAGTATCCACTTTCTGACTAGATATTGAATACACTATAGTTATTTTAATCTGCAGTGTATTTTAATTTTTGAACAAACAGTAGTCATTTTCTGCATGCATTTTCTACTGACTTTCAAGTGTCTTTGTGGGTTAATTTGATTACTGCAGTTTACCCTTGAACAACCCAACATGCTTGTTTGCGTGGTTTGGCTACTGTAAATTAGCCTAGTATGAATGACTGTCTCCTTCATCTCTAATTTTTTTGCATATTAAAAAAGGCAGTGTCATAAAATGGATAAAGGAATAAACAACAAGGTACATATATCTTCTTATAGGGTGTTTATAAATAATTGTTGCATATTTTCAGTATAACACTTTGAAATATCGTTTGATGATAATGATTTTAATGGTTGACATTAAATGTAGAATTGTGTGTCCATTATTATTTACTCAAAGCTACTGTACTAACTTGTATCTTAATTTTACTAATGAAGATAATCCATTGTTACGCTTTTATTGTAGCTAATGTATACAGTATGTGATATGTATGTATCATGTGCTCTGGAGTCACAAAAAATAGAATAGACTGCACTCTAATGCCTTAGGTGTGTGTTTACAATTCCAGTAATTGTTCACTTCAGCTGTAATGTTAGGCTAAGATAATAGAAAATTTAATCAAATAAATCCTGGAAATCACATTCCTCAATTTTATTATTTTTCAATTATTACATACCTCCTTAATATGCATATAGTTAAATCTCACAAAAACTACACATAACTCATTATGAAAAGCATATATGACTGTGATGGATTATTTTCATTTATTTCTTTAGGGTCATAATCCTGGAAGATGATCTAGAAAAAATGATGGTTACAAAAGACCCAGAAGAGAAAACATGTTCATTGTATCTGGACTTGGAACAGAAACTAAGTTTTATTCATCCTCATATGAAGGCAAGCACTAGTTGCTGGGAAGAAGCAGTGTCTTTAATAGACAAAATGGTGCGCAGAGGAACTGACCCTAAAGGTAGCATTTACTCTGGGCACTGTGTTTGTTTCTTCTTATATTTGGACTGTTTCTGTAGGATTTAACGGAGCATTTTATTACTTTAAAAATAATAAATTTATTATTTAATTATAAGTAAGAATATTATTAAAACAACCATTAATGATTAATTTAGCTGTGATAAACAAGCCAGACTTCTTAACACTAGAATCCCTGAAGCCTATGAAAAAACCCGTAATCCCGGCCCACCTTAAATCCCTTCGTACCTCTCCATCAGTGTCTTTTGTTTTGTAAATGTGTCTACAGCACAAGCAGCCTGCTGTCCCATCCCCCCTTGATAGAGCTCAACTCAGGGAAAAAGTTCTCCCAGCTCAAGCCAAGGCTACTTATCTGCATGTGAAATTCCTGGAGTTGTATAGGGTAAATAATAAAATATATCTTTATTTGGAATACATGCATTTCATGTGTGTTCCGTGTCAACAAAGATCTGGGTAAATGTAGAATGAAAGGAAACACAAGGCAAGAAATGCGGAACACATACCTAAAGCAGGAACTTTTTCCATGTTATACTAATAATGACATGAAGTGTATTATTTGTGAAGACTTTAGTCCAAATATCAAATAAACATGTGTGCTTTTATTCAGGAATATAACCAAAGGGAAAAAAAAGCATTTGATTTACATGTTGCTGTTAATCGACAGGGAGTTTATAAGTGTTCTTGAGTGATGCAGAGGTAAGAACTGCTGCCTTATAACCCAAAGATCCTGGGTTCGAGACCGGGGGCTCTGCGTTTTGAGTAGTGAGCTGCTATCATTATTATTATTATTATTATTACTAATACTATAATATAATAAAAACATACATTGATTTGAGTCTGTAACACCCGGTGTAAATTTTGGTAACTTGTAAAAGTTAGCGCATGTTTTTTTTATTATTCAGTTTTATTCTCTCAGTGACGTTCACATGGTACAATGAACTTACCTCTCCCTCCCTGATTTGATGGCATTTATCTCCATTCTTTTCAAAAGAGCAGTGATGACCACAGTAGATGCTGTGACTGATACCTGCTCAGAACTATTTGTTGTACCAGCAATCAAAGATATGATGTCCCGTGACCGCTATCAGACTCGACAAAGGCAGGACCATAACAACAGACAGCTTCTTCACAGCACTTTCGCTGGCTAATAGACTTCTGCACCACAAACAAACTCTGCTAAAGTAAAATGGAACTTCCACCTGCAGCTATAGTCACTTTAGTACGCAAGCAATGCACCATGCTAGTGTTTAGATCTGGCAGTGTCATGCTGATATTGTGGTCAGCAACACAGGAGCGTCGCAGGGGACTGTACTTTCTCCGGTCCTGTTCAGCCTATATACATCAGATTTCCAGTACGACTCGGAGTCCTGCCACATGCAAAAGTTCGCTGATGACACTGCTATTGTGGGCTGCATCAGGAGTGGGCAGGAGGAGGAGTACAGGAAGCTAATCAAAGACTTTGTTAAATGGTGCGACTCAAACCACTTACACGTGAAAACCAGCAAGACCAAGGAGCTGGTGGTGGATTTTAGAAGGCCCAGGCCCAGGCCCCTCATGGACCCTGTGATCATCAGATGAGACTGTGTGCAGGGGGTGCAGACCTATAAATACCTGGAAGTGCAGCTGGATGACAAATTGGACTGGACTGCCAATACTGATGCTCTGTGTAAGAAAGGTCAGAGCCGACTATACTTCCTTTGAAGGTTGGCGTCCTTCAACATCTGCAATAAGATGCTGCAGATGTTCTACCAGACGGTTGTGGCAAGTGCCCTCTTCTACGCGGTGGTGTGCTGGGGAGGCAGCATGAAGATGAAGGATGCCTCACGCCTGGACAAACTTGTTAAGAAGGCAGGCTCTATTGTAGGAGTAAAGTTGGACAGTTTAACATCTGTAGCAGAGCAACGGGCATTAAGCAAACTCCTGTCAATCATGAAGAATCCACTGCATCCACTGAACAGTGTCATCTCCGGGCAGAGGAGTAGATTCAGTTGCAGACTTTTGTCACTGTCTTGCTCCACTGACAGACTGAGGAGATCATTCCTCCTCCACACTATGCGACTCTTCAATTCCACCCGGGGGAGTAAATGCTAACATTACTCAAAGTTATTGTCTGCTTTTACATGCATTTTTATTACTATTTAATTTAATATTGTTTTTTGTATCAGTACAGTATACTGCTGCTGGATTATGTGAATTTCCCCTTGGGATTAATAAAATATCTATCTATCTATCTATCTATCTATCTATCTATCTATCTATCTATCTATCTATCGAATGGTGTATGTGCCCAAAACGAAGAAGTCTTTGATTTCAGTCTGTAACATCCGGTGTATAAAGTTTTGCTACCTGTAAAAGTCATCGTTCAAATAATATAAACAGACACACACGCTGGTGAATCATGTCTTCTGGGTATCTTGTTGTGAGTTGAATTTATTGTTTTTCAGTTTTATTCTTCAACTAGCAAAATACCTGCGCTTCGCAGTGGCGAAGTACTGCCTTAAAATTTTTATTAAGAAAAAGTAATTATTTTTAAACTAAGGGAAAATATAAAAATAATTATTTGTTAAGGATCTCTTTGTATACCATGTTGTCAGTTCGGCCCTCCGGTTGTAATATGACCAAGCTGTGCGCTGAGCTTACTCTTGAGCATGCAACATACAGTTGGCCATGTGAAAAGCAATCCTGTCTCAAATCAATGCCAACCTTTTGTAGGGTCTGTCCCAGAGACTTATTAATTGTCATTGTGAAGCAGAGCCTTACTGGAAATTGAAGGCGTTTGAATTGAAATGGGAGATCAGAGGGTATAACGGGGATGCAAGGAATAAAAACGCTCTCACCTGAGCCACTGCCAGTAAAAATAGTTGCCTCAATTAGGTTCTTTTGCAGACATGTGAGCTGAAGTCTCGTGCCATTACAAAGTTTCGGTGGCTGTAAGTTTCTCAGTAACATTATTAGTGCCCCAACCTTCAAAATGAGATTATGCTCAGGAGTTCCTGGAAGATTCAGAGTGTTGAGAAACTCTACCGGATAGTGCACCGCGTCTTCCACTTCTACAACTGAATCCACAGACTGATATGTTTTCGGTTGTGAAGGTAGTTCTTGAAGTAAAATGTGGTTTATAGTCGTAGTCATGTCATTTTTTGATATCAGGATAGCTCTCTGTCTCAACCATGACACGTCGTTTTGGTGGATATTTCGTAGATTGGGGTAAACATTTTGAAGAAGGCTTTGTAAGGTATTCACGAGGAGACAGAGATTTGTAGGAATATTTATTTCACGATTTTCTTGAATGAAGGTTCCATCACCTATACTCATCAGAAAAGCAGAGAACTCCCCGGCTTTTTTGTCGCCTTTCAAATGAACTCTCATGTGTATTCTTAAAGTAACAACATTGATTTGTGGCCATAGGTATGAAGACTTCAGAGATGCTTTAACTTTGTCAGCGCGTGTTCCTCTGGGCATGACTGGTAGAGTTTGCCGGAAGTCTCCAGCCAGCAACACTGTCAAGCCTCCCATAAGTTTGTTGGTGTTTCGGATGTCTTGGAGGGTCCTGTCTAAAGCCTCAATACCTCCTCTGTGTGTCATAGTGCATTCATCCCAGACAATAAGCTGACAATGTCGCAGCACTTCAGCCATGTTGCTCTGCTTTGATATGTTACACATGGGGGATTCAGTATGGTTGAGGTTCAGAGGCAGCTTGAAAGCTGAATGAGCAGTTCTGCCACCCTCAAGAAGAGTTGCAGCAATTCCAGAAGAAGCCACAGCTATGGCAATGTTACGTTTTGCTCGTATTTTTGCAAGGAGAAGGTTTATTAGGAATGTCTTACCAGTTCCTCCTGGAGCATCAAGGAAAAACACCGTGCCAGTGGCCGAGACAACACTCCTCATGACTTGCTCATGAACTGACTTTTGGTCACTATTTAGCAACAGCTCATTATTTGTGACTATATTGGCCAATTGCGAGGTGTTGTAAGATGTCTCTTTCAAGTACTCGGGATTTGACATAAGTTCTGCCAGTTCTCTGAAAGGTGAAGGCAAACCGTAATGATCAAGAGATTGACCTCCAATAGCAATTACGTAGTTTTCAAGCAACTGTAGACTTGTTATAGATCAAATGTAACCACTGGTGGACTTCTGTTTGTATATAATCTCATAACATCTTCTGCTATGCTGTCTTTATCTTTTTCCCATAGGTTTAAGGGGTTTTCCATTTGGCAGAACACCAGCATTACAGCAAAGAGTTCACAGATCTTTTGAGGTTACCGAGACAGAGCAGCTTCCTGTAGAGTCTCGTCCCAGTTGATATCGTCGTGTAAAAAACCAAGTGCCCTGCAGGCCGACTTATAGGTCGGATGTAGGACACCATCAACTGTTCTGAGAGATTTGAAAGACGTTGAACCTGTGATTTTGTTGAGCAGCAGTCGAAGATGGTAGCATTCAGAGTTATTCGGGTGCACAGTGTAGACCCGTCCCAGCACATTATCTTTTTCACTCCCGAATGTCCTGGTACAGGGTTGCCCTGTTTCCTCCGACGAAACATGTTGTTTGCCCACACATAATATGATGGAATTTCATTATAATGAAGTTGTTTTGCAAAATCATTGTGGTTGCATAGGTCAAAGAAAGCTAAAAGGGTTGTCAGTGGTGGATTGTGTACTTTATCGGCAACATTGCCTTCTGTGAAATAAATTGTCCGTTTTCAAAATGCACAGCAAGATGAACAACCGGAGGGTAACGTTCATGAATGGGAAAACAGAAAATGCGCCAGGCTGCTTCAGAGCTACTAATGTAACGACCAGCTTCGTATCGAGATAATTCGTCATTTTGATTTTGTATTGTAAATACTGCCTGGTCACTTCCCTTGTTAACATACTTGCAGATGTATTTGATCGATTTTACTGAATTGCAAAATTTGACATTGATGTGAGCATTGAAGAAGCGGGACAGCACAGGACTATAAGGGACCACCCATCTGTTGTCGATATCTACTCCTTTGATGTTAATTGTATGACCTCCATCAGCAAGTGCGTGCCGGCGGTACTGAGGGTAACCATCTTCTCCGGTCTGAGTTTCTGAGATGAACAGACGCGGGTACATCTTACTGCATATTCTGCTGATCATGCAGGGTGAGTTGATATTATGAGGTCCACATGGGCCGTGAATCATGGTGAATTTTACTATTTTGTGGAGGGCAGGGTCAGTCTGTGGATCAGGAATTTCCGCACGGATGACTTGATCGATGACAGCTGGTTTAATCCTATCCTTTAGCCACAACAGAATGTGTGCATGGGGAATACCTCGCTTTTGCCACTCTATGGTGTACATGTAGCAATTTGTAGAGCCAAAAATGTTACTCTTCGTGAGTAAGTCTTATCATTTTGTGAATCTTGAGATGAAGTACACGACTGATAAGGTCGTGGCGATCGTGAGGTTTTTGACATGGAAGAACTTCAGTGATGTCAGTCCATTTAGAATTGCAAGTAAATGTGATGAATAAGTCAGGGCAGCCATAATGACGTACGTATGCGTCTTGTGTACGCTTGTGCATATAGCGAGGTCCTCCAGTGAACGACGATGGTAATATCACAGCTTGACCAAGTTCTCTTGAATTAGTGTCGTTTTTGTCAATAGCATCTTTCAAGTGAACATAATTTTCAGCTCGTAGTTTTTTCTGATTTAGTCTGATATAATTTAGTCTTTCGGATTCAATTTTTGCGTACATATCAACTAAAAACTGATTTAATAAAGTTCGAAAGAAAAGGATAATATTATCATGATATTGTCTGATCATAAGCCGGTATGAATAGAAGTTTGTTGCAGAGACGGTTTTCTTCATAGGTAACTTACTGGCAGCATGAACTTGAGGTATAGACACAAAATAGCCGTCTTTACCATAGCAGAACATGAGGGGATATTAAAGTGCATCATAGGATCTGTGGGTTTCCTTAATGTGTTGCAGTTTATTGTCTCTGGTTTTCAAGACAATATCCCTATTGTCGAATGTTTGCCCAACTATGACAACACCAACTTGACGTACTGTAGGTTTATTAAACCTGGCTTTGTGTGCATGTAATGGTTTTTTGTCGGCGTGAATTACAACTTTGAAGTCTTTGTCTTCATCTGAAATACTGTCCATTGCGGAGTGGAAGTCCTGGATGTAAGTGTTATAATCATGCAGCATTTTTGTGATTGCTGCACCAGGGGTATGTTAACTCCAGAAACATTAGCGCAGCGCATTTGAGCTTCCTTTTCATCACCCCCAAAGAAATAAATTTGCAAAAATTTGTGTTCCTCAGTCAGCATAGGTGAAAGACTGCCAATCAAGTGATAGACTTGTCCCTGAATGGAGGCATAAAATTTCCCTCAACAATTTGGTTAGCACCAAATGACGTCATTGTTCACCATTTAACAGGCCCTCAAGAAGGTCAGGAAGCTTACGTAAAGGACTGAGAGAGACTTTACCACCGTTACAGCACAAACCAGGAGACTCGCATTTCCACCTATGAGCTTGACAATAGTTACAGTGAACATCCATGGATCCAATGTATACTGTTTTGTCAGATTCATAATGTATGTTTGGGTCATACACAAATCCACAATCGGCTTTTTTGAGCCAAACCTGTTGTTTTCGTATGAACTTTTCATTATTGGGATCGTACTTAGAAACAGAAGCTCTATGAACTTGTGGATTTGCCTGCAAGTATTTAGCGACAGCGTCTCCATGAACTTGTGGATTTCCCTGCGAGTATTTAGCAACAGCCTTTCTATGAACTTGTGAATTTGCTTGCGAGTATTTAGCGGCAGTGTCTCTATGAACTTGTGGATTTGCCTGCGAGTATTTAGCGACAACGTCTCTATGAACTTGTGGATTTGCCTGTCGAGTATTTAGCGACAGCATCTCTATTAACTTGTGGATTTGCTTGTGAGTATTTAGCATCAGCGTCTCTATGAACTTGTGGATTTTTATGCGAGTATTTGGCGGCAGCTACACAAAGTTGTTTCCGTCTAGGTGCATCAGAAAATGTACCCCGACGTCTGACAAACCTCCTTTTTACTGTTTTCTCACAGCTTGGATTGCTGCTGTCATAATCGGTTTGAGTTGGACTTGTGTTGAAGTGACATTCCGCATCTGTGAAGCGATGTAACCATACAACCTGCATCATCGATAACTTTGCATCCAGCTTTTGAGAGTTGAAACATTCATAAACATCAAAGTGTCTACTACTCAAATCGTCACCTGTGAATCTAAGATGTTTAAGAGGCATTGACAGCTCTCCAAAGGTGTAAAATATTTGGCCATTTTGGTATACTTGAAAGCGACAACCAAACAATTCAGCGGCAGCCATCAACTCACATGCAGAACCATAGATGAAGGGCTTAAGCATTTCACTCTAATAGTGCTCCTGTGTAATGTAATTATCTCCTGTACCGCCATCAGTCCACACCTTGAACCTGTCCCAGTCATTCAATACATAAGACACAATGTCCCTCCAGATATCAAGAGTGAGCCTGATATGTCCGTGCAATATGTAACACAGAGAATGGAAAAGGCAGGCGCCATCTCTGGGCATGGAAACCACTCGGTAAGTGATAGTTCTTTGATCGATGGTGATCACCTCGATAGACATGTTAATGGGGGTACAGTTGGAACAATAAAGGAAATGGGTACCTGAACAGTAAACTAAGTCTAAAATACCTACACAATAACTAATATCGTAATAAACGAACAATAAAACAGCGGAGAAGCCGTGGATTAAATAAAGGAAATGGGTCTCTGAACAGTAAACTAAGTCTAAAATACCTATACAATAACTATAATCATAATAAACAAACAATAAAACAACGGAGAAGCTGTGGATTAAATAAAAAGGCTGCAGTTATCAGCAGGGAGACGTGAATTCCGTTGCGAACCAAGGAAAGGAATGAAGAGACCGCAGCGAAGGATGGCCTTATATGAGCAGGCAGTCAAATTACGTGGGAGGCATGGGGATGAAGGATGCAATATAGGCAGGCAGGCAGCCAAAGAAGGGAATGAAGAGACCAGAGTGATGGATGGCCTTATATGGGCAGGCAGTCTTATTATGTGGGAGGCGTGGTGATGGAGGACGCAACGCCTCACACGACGACCGACCTGCAGGCTATGGACGTATATATGTACGTAAGTAGGATTCAGTTATGACTGTTACGCATAGAATTTTTAAATGAAACCTGCTTAACTTTTGTAAGTAAGCTGTAAGAAATGAGCCTGCCAAATTTCAGCCTTGTACCTACACGGGAAGTATAACATGGAAAAAGTTTCTGCTTTAGGTATGTGTTCAGCATTTCTTCCCTACACTTACCCAGTTCTTTATAGACACGGAACACACATGAAATGAATGTATTCCAAATAACAATGTACTGTATTATTTACCCTAAACAACTGCAGATCGCACACGCAGATAAGGAGCCTTGGCTTAAGCTGGGAGAGTTGCGCTCCGTCAAGGCGGGGGATGGGACAGCAGGCTGCTTGCTGCTTGTGCTGACACCCATTTACAAAACAAAAGAAACTGATGGAGTGGTGTGAACGGATTTAAGGTGGGCCAGGATTACAAGTTCTTTCGTCGGCTTAAGGGATTCTAGTGTTAAGCATAGTGTCTGTTAATGGTATTAACAGCAGTATCTTTGTTTTGCATTTCACTTTCGGGTCTAACTCTGTATCTGTAAAGCAAAAAAAGTAAAAGTGTGTGGTAAAGCTTTATACTAACATATATCAAAATCAAATACTGCAGAATAGGTATACTATCTTTTTAAATGGTGAAGGCATTATTTTAAGTGTTCTTAGAGTAAAATATAATTATGCAATTTGTAATTTTGACAAATGTCACTAAAATGATAGATTAATTTCTTTATTAATTTATTACCTTTCATCCCTACTAGCGTCACAACCATAGTACAAAACAGTAATGATAACAACAATAACAATAATGATATTTAGTCTGTTTGGTTCCTGAAGTCTTGAGGGCTGGATGTGATGCTTGAAGTGTACAGGGCCAACAGAGAGGTTGTAGTGGTAAATGTGCAAGAAGACCATACTTTGTGTTCTGTTGTCCATGTCTTTCAAGGTCTCACACAGTGATCCTCTCATACTTGCATGAAATACAGCTGCTGAGGGTTAGTGATCTGTATACTCCTTAGTTTCTACAAGCTGAATGCATGCTGTTGCATAGGGTCTCTTTTGCTTGTGTTTCATTTAGTGAGGTCGAACTCTAACCGGGTCATGCAACAAACTCCATCTCAGTCTCCCTCCTGTTGCTGGAGCCCAGAATTAGAGTGGTGGTCAAGCTCTTTGTGGACAGCCACACCCTAGGCAAAAAGGAGTCTGCTATAAAGTGCAGAAGGCAAGCCCAGGCAGAGCAAATACAGAGAGTAGAAAGCTAGTGCTTTCACATGTTTGTAAAGTAAGTAGAGGACGTTGGCGAATGTAAGTGAACCTTTTGGAAGTTAACAGGGGCATAGATTTATTTATCAAGGATTGCAAAAATGTGTTATGGCCACCCTTTCTTTCTAACCATAAAATGAAACAGACACTTCAGAGTTCAGGATGTGCTAGCAAGAGTCTCATTCAGTTGTGATTAATACTTCCTAATCAGAAGGACAGAGTCACATGTTGCATGACAAAATAGAGATTCCTCTTACCAGTTTCACAAAAATCTTTTTAGTTTCTTAAGGAATTTTACTTTGGTTGATGGGGTGCAATCACAGGTTTAACTTATCAGGCCTGAAAGCTGAAGTGAATGTTCCATGGCATAGGAAGAGACTGCAATGCCATTGTGTCCTACAACTTTGAACCTTTTGTCACAGAAAAGTGTAAATGTGCTTTGAAGTGAAAGAAAGTATTTACAGTAATATATTGTTTTTGCTTTGATGTGTGAGTGTGCTACATGGATTTGGAGGGTTATTTATTCTAAAATAAACAGTTACGAAAGAATTGTAACTCTTTAATGCCATGTGTAGCAGCCTTCCAGTTACTATATTCCTGTGTATTAGGCGAAGACTAATCAGATTTTTTGTTAGCTTTATACTTATGAGTATATTGATTTTTGAAAAGAATGAGGTACGTTGTCCACTGTAGTTGTAATTTTATGCATTTACTGTTTCATCTTATTTGAATAGAAAATGTTTTATTGTTCTGTAATAGGATTAATGTATTTGGCCTTCTCCTTTGTGAAGACTAACAAAAAATAATATAAAACATAAAAAGCAGGTATTAAATTTCATAATATAGTGATGTATTAATTTTGTTTACTGCTTGCCTTATCAAGGTTGAATATACAGCTTATACTGTAGCTCTTAAGTATTTTAACTATTAGTTTACTGCATGTAATCATAATCCTTAGATTATGTTTATCCTTCTTAAGTATGGCTGGGTTCATTACATATATTTAAGAGAAAATAGAATCATCCTGTTTTTAAATGTGAATGTTTTTCAGATTATAAAAATGATTTAATGCCATCCTTAAGCACCCAAACTGCAATGAGGAAATGGGCTTGGTTCTAATGCCGTGATTTATTCATTTATCTTAGATTTGTGGTATAATTTTTTTAAGTAAGCCTAAAAATGCAAATGCGGCATTATTGAGAGCAACATATTGCTCAAATATTTTGCCAGTCCTATAGAATCAAAATCGTTTATTATTTTATATTTATTTCAGTAAGATTATTCTGTTTGCCTATGTAAATGAGCTGATGTACATCTGATTTCAGAAACAGCCCCTCCTACCCCATATGCCACAATGTAAACTTTCAAGATTCTTTCAGCACGTCAGTCCTGTGGAAAATCTGTCTCAACCATTGAAATATGTTTAAAGAACTGTAAAGAAATATTTCAAATTGTCAAATGCAGCCAAATGATTAAATTCTCAGCACTCTAACCAGAGGTGTAATCTGTAGTGAAATTAAGCTTCCAGTTCTGGCTGTTGGCTGTGAAAGTTCATGTTGGTAATTATTTTTTTATAGAAAAATGTAAATAGTATTGTCCATTATGTTTAGCATGTTGGTGGTACAAGAAAAAAAAATTACCTTTTATTAATATAAAGTATGGAATCCTATTCCTGATGCTCAAAAAATGTTACTCTATTTCACAGAAGTGTTAAGTTATTTCACAGACGTTACAGCTGCAGTTGGTCTTCCAGTGACAGCTATTGAGGGGGTGGTTAAGCACGTGCATCGCATTCAATCAAGTGACAAGAATTAAATAGATGTTTTTTTAGGTACTGTATACATTTAATCCTGCATGTGCTGATGGGAAAATGTAATCATTCTAGTATGGGGTCACATGGAGACAGTGAACCCAGCAGCACTGGCTTTAAGGCAAGAAGTGAACAGGATAGATATTACTCCAGTCATTTACAGGGCTCAGTCACACAGCCAAAGAGTGTTACAGTATGTGTGCAGTCTAGTAACAAAAACCTATAAATGAAGTATCTGTTTAGTATTAACTCAGTTATTCGCTCTGGATATTTTGGGACAATGTGATCTGGAGGTACAGCAGCTAGTGTTTAATGTTAAATCTTTGGGGGCTCAGGATGGAGATGGACTTCACAGTGAAGCACATTAATCATTAAACCAGTTTTTTTTTTAGTAATTAAGAAGTATTATTGATAAATTTCCAGTATTCAATGTTAAAGCAGGTAATCATCTGTAGTTGAGTACACTTACTGGTACACCAATACATCCACAAATGCATGAGGAAGAACATGTAAACCCCATGCAGACCCTGGTGCTGTGAGGCAGAAATGGTAGCTCTACACTGCCACTTTGCCTATGGTAAAACATCTTTACTAAAATTACTAAACAGTAACCTTATTAAAACTAAATGCATAACTAAAACATTTTTACCTCTTTTCACTTGTTTGCATGGTACTTGTGTGCTTAATCTCTCACTCACTGGCTGTATCTAGTCAACCAAAGTACGTAAATGCAGAATGGTTAGTAGCAGCAGCATGCAATATCTTTTGCCAAAAAACACAATAGTTATTGCACAATTATTATGTAAAATCACACAAAACATTTGTGAAATAATGCAATTTAAAAAAAAATTGAGTGCCAGAAAAAAGTCCTTTGTAATAAAGAGTGAAAAAGGACAAACAATATAAATTGTACCGTATATAACTCTGCTGTACCTTTACAAACTTTTTTAATTGTTTTGTAGAGCTTTTTATGCTAATTTTTTGAAAAACCAGTGAATTCAGTTTTAAGAATGACAATTGTGTTTGTGATATGAAGTCTGATGTACTACTTTGATGAGGTAAACAAATTGCTCCTTTAGTGTGTAAGCCTAATTTCAGTATACATTATAAAAGATCTTGATTATTAAATGTTTTCTTTCATCAAATTAAGAAAAATTATAATGAGCAGACCAAGGTAGATTTCAATTTGTGAAAACAGACATTTAAATGTAGACAGTTGGCCAGTTCAGACAGAATTGTAAATAATTGTGAAGTAACCACTGCAGACATTACAACTCCCTAGTGTGTACAAGTCTGTAATTTGTTTTTTCTGTCTACATGTAGGAAAGTCACAGACCCCTGATGAGAGCTTTCCACCAGTTTTAACTCCTGCATCATATACCATCACTCATATAGAAGACCGAGATCCTGTCCCAGAGGAGCAGGTGAACTTTCTTCATTACCTTAGATAACCCACTTACTTTATCACAGATGAAAAAGATGACAATCTTTATGAGTGATTATTATAGTAGATAAACACTTTTTGTCAGAAATAATCTGTTAAAATTGTAAGAGTGGTGCATCAGCATAATACTAAGTAGACATGATTATTAAATTCTCTCTTTCTCAAGTGGAAGTATACAGAAGTTCAAAGTAGAGGTAAGCTCTCCACCAGTGTGAGCACTGCTTTTCTTTGTCAGCACTGGAAATAAAAATATCAGCTAGAACTTGTTATAACTTATATTAATAGAAACTCTTGTAAAGTACTTTGTACATTACATGACAATATTCAGAACAGAAAAATTGAATGTCAGAGGTTAACAATGAAAATGTCAAAATTTTAATGACGTTAAGAACTTGCATCCTGTACTTGTCAGTGTTTGTCATTCATCTGGGAATGGTTTTCCTGTGCTGTGTGTGATCATCTTTGGCACAAAGCATGACTTCGGGTTGTTGAATTAAGTATTCTACTCTCAACGTGCTATACAATACTTTTAAAATGTCTATAACTGTTTGACCTTTTTCGCATTTTGCTGCCTTATACACTGAATATGCATATTTAATTTAACCTACAAATCCAGTCCAACATGTTTGAACAAAGGCCCCTTCTGCAATGCAAATAGTAATCTTGAGGTACAACTCATTATAATATTTGAGTTATAACTCATTATGCTCAAAATGATTGTTATTTGACTCTCAGTTTTATTTTGTCATTAATCTTATGGCATTAAAATATATGCAGAGATTGTGTCAACAAAGCCACTGAGATTGACACTGTGGACCTATGATACAGTATAAAACTGTAAAGGTAATTTTAAGAAGGAGCACCAAAGAATTAAAAAAAAAATGTCAAGAAGTTTTGGAAAACCACAGATGAGAGGATTGCCACAAAAATTCAAAAGGTCTCCAATATACCAAAAACTGAATACTCAAGTGCATCACCCAAAACACTACCTATTCAAACTGGATCTAAAAGGCAAATAACAACAACCTGAAAAACGCTGCAGACTTTCCTACGTGGAATTGATTGGTGAATTAATTAATGTGTTCGTAACAACCCAAATGCCCGATGTATTCTGTATGTATGTATGTTGAGTCAAGATTTCCATGAAAAAGATAACATTAAATTGTGCTTGATCGTAGAATGTACCAGCTTCTTATGACATCTGGCTCATTTGTCTGGTAATGTGTTAAGGTGGTCTTGACAAATTGCCATGCCTGTAGATAAAATTTACTGGAGTGGATTTAAATGACCTGATAAATATGTACTAGGCATCAGTGTGGAAAAAAGCTTGGATGTGTGTGGCATTTTAACAAAAATCATCACTAGTCACAAAGTATTAAGTTTTCAAGAGAGTACATGTGCATGATCCATTTGTCCAATTTAAGGTTTTGAACCTGCATTAGTTATCCAAGCCTACTCTTAACTTTTATAATGGAGATGAAGTGTACCAAGGCCCCAGTGGGGGGGAAAAGCCCTAATACTTACTGAATACAGCAACTTTGAAGCAAAAAAGATTTTGATTTAAGAAAGTGTACTTTGTTTCGGAGGCATGCTTGTGTCAACCAAAGTAAACTGAAAATAATACATTTTATCACAGATTCTTGGTACTATGATATTGAGGTAAGTACTCATTTCTTTCTTACTTGTCTGCAGGCAGCAACAGCACATATTTCTGCCAGTTTCTTTAACACTAGAATTACCAGAGCCTACGAAAAAACTCGTAATTCCGTCCCACCTTAAACTGCTTCTTAAATCCCTTCACACCTCTCCGCCAGCGTCCTTTGTTCTCTAAATGTGCTGATAAAGAGAAGCTAGGAGCAGCCGGCTATTCCATCCCCCCACCAATTTAGAACGTGCACGAACTTCTCTCAGCTCATGCCTTGATTGAGTATCTGGGAGTGAAGTGGAGTTTTAGAGTGAAATAATAGATCGTTGTTTGGAACACACGCATTTCATGTCTGTTCCGTTTCTACAGTAATCTGTGTCAACACATTGTTAAAACAGAAACTTTTTTTATATTCTAGTAGTAGATGACAAAATGTAGGCATAAACTATATAATGTATGAAGCCTGAAGTCCAAATAGCAAAGAAACATTTTCACAAGAATAACACAATTGCACTTTTATTCAAACATATAACTGCAGAAAGAAAAAGCCGCCTTAACATGCAACATTGACACCAGTTTACTATAACTGACTCCGTGGTTCAATAGATACAGCCCCCGCTTGGGAATCAAGGGGTCACGGGTTCGATCCTGCGCCCCTCCCTTTTGAGAAGTAAACTGTTCTTAGTCTTACTGTTTTAGAATAAAAACATACATTTGATTTCAGTCTGTAACAGCCGGTGCAATTTATGATCTTTGTAAAGGTTAGCTTTTTTTTTATTCACTTTTCACTCTCTCAGTCGCGTTCAGAATCAATCCATACAACCCCATCTGACACGGCTGTTTTCACTAAAGACGCTATAGCTCTGCAGTGTACCACGATGCATACTAACGCCCCCGGTTCTGACACACAAACGCTGGCAAGCTGCCTTCTTCGTATCTTACCGTCACTTGCTTTTCTTTTTATTCAGTTTTATTGAGTGTTCCTGCTGTATGCTTTTTCTTTTGCACCCCAGGACATGCAGAAGAAAGAATGGTAAAGACCAACTTCGCGCTATATGCAATCATCAGACACTCCCCATCTGCCCGTGTCGCTCAAACACAGGAACATATATTGGTGTAAAAGTATAACAAAAGTGCACTTTTATTCAAGTGCACTTTTTCCATCGCCTTTTCCTGTAAGAAGCAGTGTACACACTTCTCTCTATGCTGTGGTTTCTATTACACACCTGAAAGAAAGAGACAATACATATGAACATATCCAGCATACAGCAACATGCGGGACTGGCAGGAACACTCAATAAAACTGAATAAAAAGAAAATCAAGTGACGGTGAGATAAGAAGACAGCTTCGCCAGCGCCTGTGTGTCAGAACCGGTGGGGGCGTTAGTATGCATCGTGGTACAGCACAGAGCTATAGCGCCTGTATTCTGTTTCTTTTGTACTCCAGGGCACGCAGAGGAGAGAATAGTAAAGAGCAGTAAGTTCGGCGCTATATGCAATCATCAGACACTCCCATCTGCCCGTTGTTTTGTTATACTTTTCAATACTTTTATACTGCTCAAACGGGCATGCTCAAAAATACACGTGTAATGCCACGAAAAGTGCACGCAGACACTTCATTTCGCAAACAAAACAAGTGCACTTTTATTCAAAACTACCTGTATAACCGAAGAAAAAGAAAGCAAGATACAGTAGGCGATTGATACGACATCTTGCATGGTGCAATGCTAAGAAGTGCAGATTTTCATTCCGTGCTATATAAAATCATCACATTCAAATATTAACAGTTCCCACACACCCAAGGACCGTCCTTCCTACATTTACGACACGTGTACTTGTTGCCGTGTACACACCTCTCTGTGCTATGGTTTCTATTACACTGAATGAGCACCTGACACTGTACTTTCTTCCCTGGGGAAGGTCCGCATCAGAGAATTTCCAGTTCCTGCATAAATTCACACCCGATCTGACGCTGTTCGCTTTCAAATAATATTGCATTAGTGCGATTATATTTTCACATATATTGTCTTTCTTTCAGGTGTGTAATAGAAACCACAGCATAGAGAGAAGTGTGTACACTGCTTCTTACAGGAAAAGGCGATGGAAAAAGTGCACTTGAATAAAAGTGCACTTTTGTTATACTTTTACACCAATATATGTTCCTGTGTTTGAACGACACGGGCAGATGGGGAGTGTCTGATGATTGCATATAGCGCGGTTACTGGTCTTTACCATTCTTTCTTCTGCATGTCCTGGGTGCAAAAGAAAAAGCATACAGCAACATGCGGGGACTGGCAGGAACACTCAATAAAACTGAAAAGCAAGTGACGGTGAGATACGAAGAAGGCAGCTTCGCCAGCGCTTGTGTGTCAGAACCGGGGCGTTAGTATGCATCGTGGTACACTGCAGAGCTATAGCGCGTCTTTAGTGAAAACAGCCGTGTCAGATGGGGTTGTATGGATTGATTCTGAACGCGACTGAGAGAGTGAAAAGTGAATAAAAAAAAAGCTAACCTTTACAAAGATCATAAATTGCACCGGCCGTTACAGACTGAAATCAAATGTATGTTTTTATTCTAAAACAGTAAGACTAAGAACAGTTTACTTCTCAAAAGGGAGGGACGCAGGATCGAACCCGTGACCCTTGATTCAAGCGGGGCTGTATCTATTAAACCACGGAGTCAGTTATAGTAAACTGGTGTCAATGTCGCATGTTAAGGCGGCTTTTTCTTTCTGCAGTTATATGTTTGAATAAAAGTGCAATTGTGTTATTCTTGTGAAAATGTTTCTTTGCTATTTGGACTTCAGGCTTCATACATTATATAGTTTATGCCTACATTTTGTCATCTACTACTAGAATATAAAAAAGTTTCTGTTTTAACAATGTGTTGACACAGATTACTGTAGAAACGGAACAGACATGAAATGCGTGTGTTCCAAACAACGATCTATTATTTCACTCTAAAACTCCACTTCACTCCCAGATGCTCAATCAAGGCATGAGCTGAGAGAAGTTCGTGCACGTTCTAAATTGGTGGGGGGATGGAATAGCCAGCTGCTCCTAGCTTCTCTTTATCAGCACATTTAGAGAACAAAGGACGCTGGCGGAGAGGTGTGAAGGGATTTAAGAAGCAGTTTAAGGTGGGACGGAATTACGAGTTTTTTCGTAGGCTCTGGTAATTCTAGTGTTAAGGGTTTGGGTAAGGAGAATGCAGCTTGGCTGCTAATAGGTGTTTTTCTTATTGAAGTACTTGCACTTAATCTACACCAGTGTGCACATTTCATTATGGGCAGAGGAGGCAGCTCAGCCAGAAATGATACTTGCTTTACAAAAATTAGACAATTGTTAAGCTGTTTTTTTTTCTACAAATAGAGCAGCAAATCACCAGTGGCTTCACATTTCTTCCTCACCTCTAACTAGAAGGACACATTAGAAGAAAATAAGTGGGAATGTACGACATGACAGAAATGGTAAATGCAAAACTACCATAGCATGTGAAAGCAGAATAATCTACTAGATTCACTTTTGCCTGGTTTCTTGCTGAAATTATAAATCAATCAAGTCTGTTCTTACCTATAAACAATCACCATCACAAAATAGTCGGTTTTGTTTGGCTTACTGTTATAAGTAAATATATAATGAATGCATAAAAATTAAATACAGTATGTTGTAACTGAAACCAATATACTGAGGATAGGCAGATAAAAAATCAAACTGTATTTGTCTCAAAAAGGAAATTAAGCATTTCACAGAAGCTCAAGAAATATTTTAATAAACAATAATAACAACAACCCCACTCAATTGAATATAAGAATTACAAAACAGAAGAAATAACTTCTGGTTGCTGATAGCAGCCACAGTGAGGCATTATAAAGACATATTGCCACAGATATAAAGATGCCCTGGTTAGCATTTGTCAGCACACTTCTGCAGAATAACCTATAGGTTTAAAGTGCATAATGTTAGTGTGCCAGAGAGAGAATGTGCAGCACTCTTCATAATGGCACTCAGTTCTATTTTCATTTTCTCCTTCACTATTTACTATACCAGGTTGAGTGTGCATCCCATAGCAGAGTCCGCTTTGGTAATCAGCTTGTTGATTCTGTGGGCTTCTCTTGAAGTAATGTTACCAGCCTAGAAATAACATAATTATAATTATTCTAAGTTATGAGACCAGTCCAGCCTGTCATTGATGTGGACCCCCAAGTATTTGTAGGAACGCACCAACCTCTATATCCACTCCCTGTCTAGTGACCAAACATAGAGGCAGTTCAGGGCAGCCAAAGTCAATAACCAATTCTTGGTTTTGCTAATATTAAGTTGCAAACAATTCTTTCTGCACAGAGAAGCAAAGTTCTCCACCTGTCATCTATATGCTCTCTCACCCCCCTTATCAATACACCCCATTAATACAGACTCCTCGTAATGACCTGGTGTTACATTTATATTCCAAGGAGTAAAGGGTGAAGAGAAAAGGAGACCGGAGTTTTCCTTCTGGTGCTCCTGTGTTTCTCACATCCACTTCAGAGATCACACATCACAGTCTTTGAGCCTCACAAACTGCAGTCAGCCCAACAGATAGTCCATTATCCAGGACACCATAAGCAACCCACCCTACAGGAAGCCCAAATGTAAGACAGCATGCCTCAGAGCTGCAATTATTCTGTTTCAGGAATTACTAAACCTGTTGTCTAGCACCTCCTAAATTCATTCTGTTGTCCCAACATCTCCAGAACAGCTATTTCTGAGGATCCTTCTATTATTTAGTAAACTGACATGCCATACAGGACATCTCATAACCAGAATCCATTCCAGGATAATTCACAATAAGATGTAATACTAGTCCTGAGCATAGCTGACCTTATTATATCTAAATGCCAAAGAGAAAGTCTCTAATTTAGGCTGCACCACTCCCAATTGTTGGTGGAGAAGAAGGGCTGTGGCCATGACTTTCATAGGCTATATTTTGAGCTTCATTTGTAGGGAGGCAGGTTTGGAATGATTATAGCATTTGCAGTTGCACACTAAAAAAAACAAGTTTTGTTTCAGATAACTGCTATTATTTTTACTTGACTGCTGTTTTACAAATGGACATTCAAATACTGTACTTGGTTTCTTGTACCTGTTACTGCATACAATTGTGTTTGTGTACCAGACATATCATTTGAGTGACAGGCTGTAATTCTTGTTTTGTTTTATTAGTTTTACATGCCTGTGCTTTTAAAATACAGTTACATTGCTCATCACCATAGCTAAGTAAATGATTTTACCACTGATGAGCCCGTTTCCATTTATAGCATAAATACCCATATTTTACTTTATGCTATTTAAGAATTATGATTATGTAAAACATCCTAAAACAAATCTATAAATACTTGAGTATGAGGTGCCTTTGTTAAGCATGTGATAATTATTGCATTCATAGCTGTATCTCTCTGTAGCTGCACACTTTATAAACAAGTGCTGCTTCAGGTAGCTGACTGCTACTATTAACTGCAATTAAACCCACCTCTGAGTCCCCTTGTGATCCTGAGCATATCATTTAACCTCACTGTACTTCAGTTCTAACAAAATATTTCTTCTATTGTAGACTTTTACATCGCTTTTCTATAAAAAGAAGTGTCTTTATTCAGTTATCAGAAGTCCAGTTTATTTTAGGTTTCAAATAGTGGGGAACAGAAGGCTTCTCAACCACTTATTCCTCCTAAGCCTACTAAACCCACTATTTCTTGGTGCTGGATTTTGTGCACCTAATAGGCACAACTTAATCTTTTTATTTTGGTTTCTAAATACTGAAAAGTTATTTTGAAAGTTATTGTGCATCTTTCAGGAACTCGAGGCCTATGTTGAGGACTGTGACTCGGACAGGGAGAACCACAGTGACTGTTTTGATTACATGTCTCCTGAGGAAAGGGAGCAGCAAAAGCGAGAACGGGAGGAGTCAAGAAGGGTCTTACAGGAACTCAAATCTGTGCTCGGCTTACGAGCCTCTGAGATGGAGAGGCAGAAGTGGAAACAACTGCTGTTCAGCGAACAAGGTCAGTATGTCCCAGTAAGCAAAGGAGGAATATTTTAGGTGTCAGTATGTATGGATATACAGTTTGTAGTGCACATATGTATAGAGAGTAGCCAGAAATGTGGAAATACCTTAACAGGCCAGTATGTGCCAAAAGAACTGACTTCACAGTATGTACCATGATATACAGAACTCTACAGTGTGTATTTTACACTGTTATTTGTCAAGAAAGTCAATCAGCTTAAATGTCGTGCCCAAATCATGGAAATAGTGTGGAACTCTCGTAACTCTTTGCTGCCGCATTATAGAACCTTTGCATATAGTGTTCTTTTAGTGTGTGTCACTTAAACATATGGCTGTTCTTAGATATCACTGGTGCGGAATGCATTATCTGTTTGTATATTGCAAATTACCCAGCAGTCCATTGTCTGTATTATTTTCACACACTGTAATGTTCAAGTTGATTGTGGGAGACAATTGCCAAATTGTGTACTGCAATCTGACTGTACTACCCAGTTGAGTACAGATCCTGACAGACTGTCATCTCCTATCTCAGTCCCATAATGACAACAACATTTGAACATCAGTAGTCAATTTATTGAACCCGTTTAATTCAATTTCAGTTTATTCGGGAGCTAGAATCTTCCCTGGCAGCCAAAAGTTCAAGGCAAGAAACAATCCAGATGTGGTGCAAACTACTGAAAAACCTTGATTATCTGTTACTAGATTAACCACCAGTCTCTATTAATTGTCAGGCCCTAAAAAAATCGGCCACACCAGCACCTACCTATTACTGTACTGTTATGTGCCTTCAGTTTTAAAAGCATTTCGTAGCTTTTCATTTTTGTTATAATTAATCTACTATACATTGTAATGGTTGATAAATGTATGCGTGTGGTGTTGGAATATTCACAAAAAAAAATGAAGTAATTAAACATGTACAAAACGGCGAAAGTGCTTCAATTATTGCTTCAATTTATGGAGAAGGAAGAACAACAGTGACCAATATATAAAGCGTGATGCCGACAAAATTGAAAAACGTGTTGATTTGTGTTAATGTTCTTCTCTATTGTAATTTTCTTTTTAAATTCTTTTATATTATGTTCTGTTGCGGGCAGCTTGTAATGCACTGTGCAGGAGCAGAAAGGTTGGAATGAATGCTGTAAGTGACTGGCTGAAGGGCTTTTGCTTTGTACGGGAAGGACATGCCTTTTAGATGTTGAGTAACAGGGGAAGTTAGGAGAAAAAGGAAGGTGCGGTGGAAGGAAGTTTTGAGTAGGGAGTGTTTGAGTATAGAGAAGAAAAGAACATAACTGACAAGATAAATTAACTGGTAGGGAAAACTTTCTTTTACTGTTTTGGAGGTGTGCTCTGTAACCACGATAAGACAGCACACCGTTTGTTACAGGAACAAAGACTCCAAGTAAAACATAGAAAACTCTAGTATCTCTGAGTTATTTTTGTTTATTAGGCTGGTTGTTAAAATATTATTTGAATCAATTAATTTTGGTAATACCGTATTATATTTTGTTAATATTGTTTTGCTTTGTAAATAAATATGGCTATTTGATAGACTACTCTACTGTATATCATTTTTAAAGTAGCTGTTCTGTTATCTGTTTTTTCTGTTATCCGTCATGGCCCCAGTTCTGACTGTGCTTACCTTCGTAATATAACATTGTCAAACCAGTTTAGAGTTTCAAAGGTCCAAAGTATGTTGTGGCAGTATTGGGTTCTAAGTAGTCATTTACAGGACCCACTCATGCATACCTCTACATTCCCTCGTATAGTAACAGTTTGGGATTGACCATTATCTCAACTTGCATATCTTTAGGAACTGAGGGGAAAAGCCCATGCAGACATCCACAGAATGTGTATTCTCCACAGTCAGACAATAGTTGGAAGCTGGATTCAAGCACAAGATGCTAGATCCACGATGCAGCAGCATAACCAGTTCTAACACCATTCACATGTGACATAAAGAAAGACAGGTTACATTTAATAGAACATCAGATTTTGTACATTGTCAAGAGGAAGCTGTTACATTTTTGAGGGAATGAGGAGATAGCAATTAATAAGTATTGAAGCAGAAGAAAATTAAGTATACAGTCAGAATCACATAAAACCTGCTTGTCAAGTGTAAAAATGTATTCTTTGATGGGGAGCAGATCCATGGGTACTGCACTAACCCAGAACAAAATATGTTGGTTTATAAATACTTACTAAATTTGTGGTTTCATACCAAGTAACAAAGGAGGAATCCTCTTCGAAAGAACATACATTGAAAATAGATCCCAGCTCCATCACAGACTCTAGTTTCTAACTACCAGGTTGGGTGGCTTGCCTGGTCTCCAGATAGTGTCTCGAGCACCACAGCACTCTTCTGTCACATCCCAACAATCTTCTCCTTTGCCTATACACCAGCACTACTATTTACATGTCATTTGAGCCTTTAACCCAACTCGCTACCTAGCTCCAGTTTCCATCTGAAGCCTGTCTTTTTATAGGTACCACTGACTCCCTGAAGTATCCTTGATTACTGACCATCAGTTCACATCCAAAAAGCCATGTGACCCTTGTCTTTTTGTCCATTACATATATTGTCTAATGCAGCTAGCCCCTGATCAATTTTATAAAAGTGTACAAACATGCACGGAGACCCCCAGGCACCAGAATATCCCATTTTAAATATATGTAAAAGATCTTGCCTGAACCCCAAGGGGCCAACTCACCAGTTTACATTACCCCACCCTTCCACATTGCTTTTTATACAATATATATGTAGAAACACACGGAAGGGAGCTAAACTCAGCAAATCCTAGAAATACCCCTGGTTGTCCTCCATTTTGTTGTCTTGTCCGCCATAAAATGCAAGAGTGTGCCCCCTGTTTACGTAAAATAGTTTTCCGTCACCTGACAGCATGGAGAAATAGTCAGCCTTCTGCCACTCCCCAAAAAGAGTAATAAATTCTGGGTATAACCCTCCAGTACAAATGACATACTATCCCCTGGATGCCATTTATCAAAACTGGTACTTGGAAAGATTGTTTAGTGGCCAGTGAGAACGGCTCTTTTAGAATACAGACCCTACTGGGCTTATCCCCAGGTGTGTATCTGCCCCCTGTCCCTGACAGCCCTTATATACTCAGCAAAAAAAGAAACATCCTCTGACTTTCAACTGTTTTTACTTTCAGTAAACTTAATGTGTAAATATTTGTATGAACACTAAAAGAGTCAACACCATAAGACATAAACTAAAAATGTTTCACAATGTGTCCCTGAATGAAGGGAGGCTCAAAATCAAAAGTACCAGTCAGTATCTGGTGTGGCCACCAGCTGCTTGAAGTACTGCAGTGCATCTCCTCCTCATGGACTGGACCAGATTTGTCAGTTCTTGCTGTGAGATGTTACCCCACTCTTCCACCAAGGCACCTGCAAGTTCCTGGACATTTCTGGGGAATGGCCCTAGCCCTCACCCTGCGATCCAACAGGTCCCAGACGTGCTCAATTCCTTCGACGATAAACACGAATCCGTCCATCACCCCTGGTGAGACAAAACCATGACTCATCAGTGAAGAGCACTTTTTGCCACTCCTGTCTGGTCCAGCGAAGGTGGGTTTGTGCCCATAGGCGGCGTTGTTGCTAGTGATGTCTGGTAAGGACCTGCCTTACAACAGGCCTACAAGCCCTCAGTCCAGCCTCTCTCAGCCTATTGCGGATAGTCTGAGCACTGATGGAGGGATTGTGTGTTCCTGGTGTGACTCGGGCAGTTGTTGTGGCCATCCTGTACCTGTCACGCAGGTGTGATATTCGGATGTACCGATCCTGTGCAGGTGTTGTTACACGTGGTCTTCCACTGCGAGGATGATCAGCTGTCCTTCCTGTCTCCCTGTAGCGCTGTCTTAGGCGTCTCACAGTGCGGACATGGCAATTTATTGCCCTAGCCACATCAGCAGTCCTCATGCCTCCCTGCAGCATGCCTAATGCACTTTCACGCAGATGAGCAGGGACCCTGGGCATCTTTCTTTGGGTGTTTTTCACAGTCGGTAGACAAGTCTCTTTAGTGTCCTGCGTTTTTAGAACTGTGACCTTAAATGCCTACTTTCTGTAAGCTGTTAAGGTCTTAACGACCATTCCACAGGTGCATGTTAATTAATTGATTATGGTTAATTGAACATGCATGGAAAACATTGTTTAAACCCTTTACAATGAAGATCTGTAAAGTTATTTGGATTTTTAAAACAGCCATCCATCCAGCCATTGTCTAACCCGCTGAATCCGAATAGGGTCACGGGGGTCTGCTGGAGCCAATCCCAGCCAACACAGGGCACAAGGCAGGAACCAATCCTGGGCAGGGTGCCAACCCACCGCAGGACACACACAAACAAAAACATTATTGTTGAAATATACAGTCCTGAAAAAGGGACGTTTCTTTTTTTGCTGAGTATATATTTGATATATACTCAGTTGCAACAGCATTTATTTATATAGCTTATTTTCATACAAATGTGTAGCTTAAAGTGCTTTACAAGATGAAGAAAGAAAAGTTGATAAAAAAATAAAAGTATAAAAATATGATTAGGCAATACTATATAAAAAGAATAAAGTAAGGTCCAATGGCTGGGAGGAAAGAAAAAAAAAATTCCAGAGGACTGAAGGAAAAAAAAACAAAACAAAAAAAAACAATTTGCTGGGCATTTTACCCAAGTGATCTAAATCAATTCTCATGGTTTTTAGGATTCACCTTGCGATCCTAAATTCAAATTGGTGCAACATTAAATAGGCAGACAGAAGACTGATCACACACACAACCTTTTTTTATACTTCTGTTTTGTCACTCATTTATATGTTCACGGTAAAAATGTTTTTTTAAGGACATTTGAGCTGAGGACTGCACACAGATGGCATAAATAAAAGTTTAAGAAGGCAACTCACACACTGAAAAACAAGGCTCTTCCTCCTAATCAAAATCAGTGTGGTGTTTTGCTTACCTTTTGACACTAACATTTAGTGGTTAGTATGGAGAATGTGGTCAGTTGGATGTGAAGTAATGGCTGTAGAGAGTTTTATCATTCAAGAGAGGAGTGATGGCAGACCATAATGTGTAGGTGAAGTGGTTTAAGTCTGGTCTGGCTTTAGATGAGCTAGAATAACTCTTGCTTTAGCTCACTCACTCAAAGAACATGCAGTGGTTGGTAATGTGAGTATCCATCACGTCAGTTCTTGCGACACATGCATCTGCATATTTAATGTGAGTTACAAACAAAAGGTGAAGGCATTCATATTGGAGAGATGCCTTATAAAGCAAAACTGCACAAAAATAGTTATTTCTGCTAAATGTACTAATGATTGAAAGCCTTTAAATTATCAGTCCTAAATCATTCTAATGACAGTGCCAATATGATGTAGATCTGGATGCTTTGCCTCATATTTTCATGGGTTTTTCCTTTGTGATTTTCCAGTTTTTCCTCCACATCAAAAATACATGCACCTGTGTGAGGAGATATGTGCCCTACAGCAGGCGGGCACCCCATCCAGAATTCGCTCCTCACCTTCTTCCTTAAAATTGTAGGAGAGTTCCTGTGACTCCTGTGATTAAATGTATAGATCAAGAGTTCCCCTAGGGTCGATTTGAACTTTCTAGGCGTCGATAGTTTCAATAAAAAATTTGGGGGTCGACAACAGCAAAAATAGCCCCCCTTACTACTGCTATTTGTTACTTCAAAATATCTATGATTCCAATAGGTACCCAATTAAGAAGTAACATTATTCAAAAAAACACTTTTTTGATAAAAATACATTACATACCAAACTTGCGAATGAAAAAGGTAAAATGTGTCATTAAAAGAGTCACCGGTAAGATTGCATGAAAATACATGTAGCACCAATATGTCTGTGCATTGTCTTATCGAACGTCTCAAAGCAAGTGCAGACATGAAAAACCATTGCATGTCCGCACTTGCTCACGGTGGGACGAGACGACGGATTTTCGATATTAGCAGAATCTATCGGTCTTGTACGTCATGCTTTAATAAACTCAATAAATTGGTTCGTTTGATGTGACATGTACTTATTTGTGATTTGAACTTTAAATATAATTATTTATTGAGGAGCAGTACTACGAAAAAGAAAATCAGAGGACACATTTTATTTATTCGAGTTTGAATCAAAAATCTTCTGTTTCAAGTAAGTACATACTTTATTTTTTTTTTATCACGGGCTGTCGAAATTGTTGGTTAATAAAAGTTTTTATTTCTTCAGATAATAATATAACTGAACCAAAAAAAATGCAGACACTACATTTTAGACTATTTGTACTTATTTTGAAATTACATATTTATTTCATAAATGTCAAAAATGTAAAAAAAAAACTCTGCTCGTATTTTTTTGCTTTAATTTTCGTTAGTGCAGGTTTCGATATTAAATGTTGCACAAGATAATGGCATATTCCGTAGTCCTTTTATCTTTTTCAATCATTAATTACAAGTAAAATGAAAAATTTGATATCTAGTGAAATATTTAATATTGAGTACTGTACAAATTTATTAATTTGTGTAAGTAAAGTAAATGACTAGGGGGTCGACGGTTTTAAAAGTTTTTGGTAAAGGGGTCTGCAGCTGAAAAAAGTTTGGGAACTCTTGGTATAGATAATGTGTTTGATTTATCATATTTAATGCAAGTTTATAGCAAAACAAAGTTAGTGCTATTTTAATAACAATAGATAGAACTTTATTTGTTCCCAGGTGGAAATCTGGCTTTTTACAGAAGCTCTTTAAATAAATAACATATTAAAAATATTTAGAAACTTTGTTGATTTTTAAGGAAATTGTGGGGATGTATTTGAATAGAACAAAAGGCATTACCATGTCTCAGAGTTGCTTAGTCCAATTAAAGGCCACTTTGGATCAAAGGCCATCCCAGCCACACTGAACAGAAGGCAGGAAAACATTATCACATGGCCAACACACACACCTGGCCTCTCACCCCCCTACCTCCCCTACACACACTCACTAACACAACAGAGGAAAACAAAAGACCCACACAGATACATGTAGGGTGTGTAAATTCAACAGATCACTATAGATTAGTGTTTCTTTAACTAAAAAAAAAAACTTGTTTTCTAATTTATAAGAATTTTCTTAAACTTGTAACCGTGATGACAAGCCCTGATGGCATAATTTATTGCCTTATTCTAGTACACATTAATGTAATCAGTTGAGACTTTCAAATCTGACCCAAGTTACCCAGCTCAGGCTCACAGTGAGATGGTGCCTATCACGGCAACACTGGACAACAAGGCAGGGAGCAGCCATGAACTGTGCACTGGTCCATCACAGACAGAGCCACACCAACTTTCCACAGTACAGTTAGAGCTGCCACAGATGCCCTTTTAGCTGCATAGACCTCTTTTAAAGTGGGCACATACCAATGCTTCCCTAGTCGAACATTATCAGTTGGGCTTGTGGAGCCCATGTTAAACAAAGCTTCCCTACAACCCTGCAGTAAGCGGGCCGAGTTTAAGTACACCTAACAGGCCATTTCCCATTCTCTATGAATAATGATTTGTCTTCTGTTTTTTCAGCTGTCTTGAAACCCCTAGAGATGCTCACACCAGATGGTACCTCAGATTTACATTTAATTGAAAATCCTACTTCTTCGCAGAATGGCGAGGATGAGAATGCTCAACAGCAAGTCCACGAGGAGAAAGACTACTGCACAGAATGTACTAGCAAAGCTGCCATCAGTCCGGTGGAGTACTGCTGTGGGCATCAGGAAGGGTTAAAGAACCAAGACTTCACAACTGCCTCAAGTCCCTTGCACTACCAGTATGATGGCACACAGGACACAACAGACGATGAAGTGGACCCTGAGCCCTGTCTGAGCAGCACAGTCAAAGAGAGGCTTATAGGCCTGCATGGATCTGCAGGGATGTCATTCAGTTCCAGTCTTGCTGCTCTGGTCGCGGCCCGTTCACATGACTTTTGCAACATGCAGGAGCAGACTTTTGGAGATGACGATGAAGAGGAAGATGGTAATGGTAAATAAGTAAAGTTATTAAGATACATGAAAGTATGCAGATAAATTGGGATGTTATTTTCCAGGACATTCTCTTCGAAACTGCTTGAAGATATTTATTTTAATATTTTCTACAGTATGTTATTTATTGAAACAGAAATGGTTTTGATGTTTTGCTTCTTTCATTTTTTTTCATCTCCCTCACACTTTTATTTTTATAAAAAGAAAATATACTTGGAAGAGTTCACATGAGATACATGCACTGGAAGACCTTTCCTTCATCCTTTTTATTTGTTTTCTTCCCTTTCGGAAACATTCAGAGGCTTTCTGCTCAAATGTTGACCAGGCACCAGGAAAGGTAATGTGAAAACTTTTCAGTGCTTACACACAAATGGTGGTTCAGTGTAGTTGGAGGCACTGCACTGACCTGCCTGGGCAGCATTTGTTATATTCTAGTCCATGTCATATGTTGATTTGATTTCTTTGACATATTAATGGCATCTGACAGACAGGTTAGAAATTTATTGCATTTCTGTGTGCTGGTGATGGCAGACACAGTTTTGTAAGTGCTGCTCTCTAAAGTCGAAAAGGTGGCTGTGTGAAGCTAATCCTGTGTGTCTTGCCAAAACAGAATGGAAGAGGCGAATATTGTTGAACTAATCCAGTAAATCAGGTGTCACATAAAGGGAAGCAAAGTATCTGCAGAGCATGAAAATAAGCACTCACAGCTGGATTGTCTGGTTGTCCTTCATCACATTATGGGTACCAAATGACGGTCTACACAATCTGTCAAGAACTCTACTCAAGGTTAACAGATTGATTTTTAGATATATTCATGTCTTCTGCATGTGTCAGGTGTGAAATGCTCCATCAAAGAATATTATTTTCGCTTCCATGTGTTTCATTATCCACTATGATATTTACTTCTGCATCTCTTCAACAAAGTCCACAATGTGCATGATTTCTGTTGGATATTCTTCTTCAGATAAAATCAATTTTGAGTCTAAACACTGCTCTGGACTTTGTATAGTAGTTTTTACTCGTTTTGTTTACAACAGAGCAATCGTCATACCACCATTTACCTCCGAAGGCATAGGAATGTCATTGATCTTAGCAAAGGATCATTCACCACCTGTACACGTATTTGGCTGAAGCCTGCATTTCACAAACTTTGTGAGCCAACCTCTGGAATCAGATGGCTGCAGTACTGTTACATTAGTGCATTTAATACACAGAGTACCCGTTGATTATTGTAGTTTTGTTCTAAAGCCATTTTTTAGTACTTATTAGTAAATTACTTTTGTGCAGTGTTTCTTTATCCCCAAAATATCATGTGAAGTATTAAAATACATTGCTATGCCAACAGTAATACATATTAGCAAAGGGGGACAAGTCTGATTTTTCAATAGAAAGAATTAAACCAAATTAAGCGTCTGTCAGAAGTCTTACTCTTTCTTGTCACACAGCATCTTGTTCTGATGGCTTTGATGGGACATTCAGCGCGGTCACTCCACACCATTGCCTTTGCACTCCCATGATTCTTCATTCTTGTTGCTTTAACTGTATTTTACTTGGTTTGGTTTTGTTTAGTCAGTCAACACTGTCTTTACCTCTGTGCATTTAGATCATGTCCATCATACAGATTTTATAGTTTGCATAAATAAATTCCATCAATCGATTTTCTGATCTAATTTCTGACTTTAATTGTAAACTGACACTTGTCTTTGCCTTTTTATAACTATTGATGTTTTAGACAATGCCTGTATGGAGTTTGTGTGCTTTCCTTGTGTCGTGGTAGGATTGTCTCAGGGCTTATTTCTATTTCAAAGGCCATTTTAGGATAAATGGCCCAGATTGTGTGTGTGTCTGTGTGTTTATACGTGAGCGCTGTGATGGGATTTTCCAGGGTTATATCCCACTTTGTGTCCAACACGACTGTGCACAAGTGACCCCAAATTGGATTAAGCATGTTTGAGATCACTACCAGCATTTACTAGCATGATGTTGGGGAGTTTTGTAAATGAGTCTGCACTTTCTTTTCTTTTCAAGAACTCTGCTTAAAGAAATGCTCCACCCAAAAATGATATTTTTTTATATTACACCATGTAGTTTGTAGTGTTTTCATGCAGAAAGGAGAGAAAGAAGTTATCACATTTCTGAAGTCAATAGTGACCAATGCTGTAAAATGGGAAACACAGTGAAACAAGTACATGGAAAAAATGAAAAGAAAATATTCTTGTCACATAATCCACATGTCACTTATCCTCTCATAGTAGTATTACTGCTTATTTAGCAGACACCTTTAGCTAAGGTGAAGCTAAGCTGAACTAAAATCTTTAATGAAAAGGTGTGTTTTCAAATGTTGCCTAAACACAAGAAAGGTGGGTGCAGTACGACAAGATAAAGGAAGATGACTCCACAGCTTTGGAGCAAGAATAGAGAAGCATTGGCCAGTCTTGCAAGGCAGAGGTAGAATGAGAACTTCATGAAGGGACAAAAGGAGAGACCAAGGAGTGGACATATTGAGGAGGAAAACTGATCAGAGAACCGTAGGTCAAGACTAGAGTTTTGAACTGGATCCTTGCAGCAACAGGAAGTCAGTGGAGAGGCAGAAACAGAAGAGTAATAAGAGTTAAGTGAGGAACGGAAACCACCAGTTGAGCAGTTGCATTCCTGTGGAACTGGAGAGGTCTGACAGCAGTTGATGGAAGTCCCACTAAGAGTGAACAAGGAGTTGCATGGTATAGTTAGTGAGAAAGGGCCGAATCCTCTGGATATTATGCTCAAAACATGTAAAATATTAAATGTTAACCACTGGAAAAATCACTGCACATCAAACAAGAAACTAATTTCCATAATACTGTGCCTTTGAATTCAAGATAGGACTCAACCAATGAATAAGGTGGAGAGGCAGATAACATAAAAACACATGTTTTTGGGTGGAATATTCCTTTAAATATGAGAGCTCAGGCCCTTTTTATGGAGTAATTTGCCAAAAAAAACAAAGACTGCTTAAAGAATAAACAGTATTTATGTAACTTTAGTTATCCATTTTTTTTTATGAATTTGTTTTTTCAATTACTTGTTCATCAAGTGCCAGAACAGCAGTGCTGTGAGTGAGAGGCCAAAACCAGACCATCATGGGGCCCTTTGTTATATATGTGATGGATTTAATAAAATCTGTATGATTGACAGAATACAAAGTAATACTAGAAGGGGGGTCATTTGTCATCTTTCTTTAGGGCTGCCTGGTAAGTTCTCATATCACAAGATGAAGACGAAGTAGTGGCACTGTGGCTAAGGATCTGTACTGCAAACCTGCTTACATTTAGACCAAAGGTATTGACACGTCTCACGTAAGACCCAAGGTTTATTCAGGCTATAAAAGTGCCAACAGCATTAATGCTGAGCGTTACTTGGGCAGCTGTGCAGACACATCTTCTCCTAGCCTCATATTTGCGCCTCTCATCAGCAGTGATGACGAAGTGAATCTGTCTTCAGGCAGTGAAATTGAAACGGTCAGTAGAACCAAAAGTAGTTCTGGGAATCGGAAAGTGACACTCACGTCACTCACACATACATGGGCAGTGTGCTGTTCATATTACTACTATTCATCGTTAGTATTATTTGTATCATTATTGTACTTTTTACACTTCTGACTTTGTACTTTCAGTGTTTTGCATGTCTTACAGTAGAAAGCCAAAGCTTTTCAAGACAAAATATGCAACACTTTTTACATGTTGTGTTGGTTTTTTTTTTTTTGGAGAAACTGGAGAGATTTACGTGAAGAATACTCCAGGGGTGTTTTACAAAGGCAGACCCCCCCAAAGGTCATGCAAAAAGACAATTTCCCCTCGGGGATTAATAAAGTATATTGAATCAAAATGAAATCAGAATTGCACAGAGTGACATTAGGTGGGATGGCTAATAGTCTCCTGAAGACAAATTAATTCTGAAATCCTTAATTTGGCATTTTTCAATTGAAGTAATTAGTCCTGCCTAAATTGAAACATCAGTAAAATGACATGTATTCTGCTAAAAGATGTGTGTAACTATTCCAATGTCCTGTCAATTCATTTTAAAGAATTGGTTGATTATTTAAACTCTATTGAACACTTATAAGCTAGAGCCTTTCTTGAGCTTTATCTCGCCATTTCTGAGTTTCAGGGCAAGACACCCACATTAAAGGAGCTTTTTAATGCTGGGGGGTGGGGGTTTGTTAGGGTGCTTATTTTGAGAATTTCTCTAACAAACCTCTGAAGTTGTAGACAAGTTGGAACAAGTAAATCTCTAACACGAGGTAGTTTTGTAACCAAAAAAACCCTCTATATTCAGAATGACGTGCACAGGAAGATGAAGAAGTAACTGCATACGGCCACAAAATTACAACTGATTACATTTTTAGAAGTGCTGTCATGTGGTTAAAAATGAGTGTGTCATACCCGTCACTGCTATATCTCATCACACATACCCAGTTATACACGCAAAGTGTCTCTGTAAGTACATAGACTTCAATGTGCAGTGGTGTACAAAAGTTTACGCACTCCTGTTCAAGTGAAGGCTTCCACTGAATGTCCAAGTGAAAAGAAGCCGCCAGCCTCAACAGGGTACGAATGCAATCATGACACATTCCAGCACATTTAAATGCTTAATACCCATTTATTTGGTGAATGTAAGAGTGCAAAAAAATATGAATGTAGCACATGCAAAAGTGGGTAAGGTCTCACTTGAACATTTGGTGAAACGTAATTTGAGCAGGGGTGCCCGTACTTATTCACAGCAACCTCTTTTTTTTTTTTCCCTTTGAATACCTACATTGTGCACTTCTCGAGTTTAGTGTAGTCAGCAGGATCGGCTTGGCCCTGCTGTGGAGTACCATACATGTACACGTGAATACAATTGTCCTCACAATGCTATCAATCAAAGAGAGAGTTTCAACTGCATTGGTGGAGTTCTGGTATTTTTTCTTTTTTTTGTGGCAAATGTCTATCTCTACTCATTGTGCATTATCTCAATTTTGTCCAGATAAATAAACAATGTTTTTCCAATGTACTCTGTCACCCAAGCGTTATCTCATTATGTTGGCCAGTACTCAGTTCCTGAGTGTTTTTCCATACATACTGTCAGTGCCATCAGTCAGGTGGTACTTACAATATGCTGCAATGGCACTTCTCATCATCATAACGGCACACTTGTTGACTGGCTGGTATCTCCTGGGAACTGTAGCAAGTGTGGGGAGTGAGGAAGTGTTGTCCAGCCAAAAACCCTGGTCTTCAAAAATTAAAATCCATAAAAAAATGGAGACTGTATATCTACAAGGGAGAAAGCTACTCTGCTCAGGGTCTGCAAGCATAACATGTATCAATCTATCATCCGTTAGCCTTGAGCACTGTCACATATTTTTTCCTCACTTCAACCACTGCTGCTGTCTACTTAACTCTTCTACATCTTAACCACAGCAGATGCCCTGTGTGCATACCCCTATGCTGCAAAGAAGAGATGAAGGTAAGAACACTGAAGCAAGGAGGGGCTTCTTCAGGCAGAGTCTTGGTAATCTGGATCTGGAGTCATGTATTTGCAGCAGAAACCTTGACGGCTTTTAAAAAGTACCTGGATATCTGGGACATTGTAGCTCACTAAATGAAGTTAATGGTGGTCAGTAGTCTCACCTCATTTGTCACACTTATGTTATCTTTATGTTCTAAGCAAGCCTTGCGTAAACAGTGACAACATTCAAGATGCTTGAGTTTTTAAATTTAGTTATTGTAATGTCACATGTACAAAGTATAGTAATATTCATATGGCCAACACATAACATAGCATGTCGCTGCTCTCATGCCCCATAACAAATGAGCGTGTAGTGAAATACATGATTCCACTGTAAATAAGAGAAAATACAAATCAGCTTACCTGATATACTCCATTTTTCTGCTTCTGTGCTATTACTAGTTGTGGAAAAGTATTGCCATGTGTATAAGTTACCATTTTGGGGAAAATACTATCTCTGATATTATATCTTGTCTGTATCAATTACAAGCTTTAATAGGATAAAATGATCATGTTCTTAAGTTGTATGGATTCCACTCAATCTTTATTTTATACAGTGTTTTTTTTCACAGTAGGGGTTATCATAAAGCACACTTTTATAAACAGATAACTATCATACAAACCCGCTCTGCATTTGTGTATAGCAATAAATGCTGATTTTCTTGATCATCACTTCATTTTCAATCTGATTTTCCTACTGTGGGATGACGTGGAAACGTGCTGAGCTGGACAGACCACACAACCTTAACATTCACAAATTTTTCTAGCTCCTCCCGAGAAATTTGAACTGCTGCCAGGCCACTGAAATCTAGTCCCTTTTAATGTTTCCTCTGTATCTTCCCAAAGAGCCATGCCTCGTGCACCCATCTTGAAGGCATCCCAACTAAGAGAGGCCACCTTTAACCAGTTCCTCTTTGTTTAGTGAAGCATTAGGCCTCTGAAGTCCACCAACCCCTATCCCCCCCACTCCCACTAAACCCCTGTTTTGCTAAGTTCCTCTATCACTCACTGCAAACAATCCCAGCAACCCTGTACAGGAGCCTCATTTTGGTCACTTTCCAATCACTGCCAAGTGCTCGTAGACCATTGCAAAAGACCAGGATTTAGATTGACCAGTACATCACAATCGTCCTCCAGGGGCTTGTCTCTCATGCCCTTTACATTCTTGTATGCGTCCATGTTTTTAAAATGACTGGTAGTTAGCACTGATCCATCTATCTGACCTTTCCATCTATAAAACTGTCAAATGTACCTGTCCTCATTTTAAAACTAGAAACAGTCTTGTTGAAGAGAAAAGGAAAAAAAGGAATCCTACTTGTAGCAGACAGAAGATATTTTGCTAGGAAAAATCATCATGTATAAAACCATAGTTCACTCTTAGACAAAGTTTCCAAGAGCTAGAAAAGCTACCTTCTAAGAAGTCACCCGTTACTTTTGGACTAAATAACATCTTTGGTAAGAAACTCTTTGGAATGATTGATTATTATTTTTATGTGTTTAGAAGCCCCTTCTTCATCAGGGGGGAGGATGGTTGTTTATCCTGTCACATAACAGGTGGCTCCTCTTTGACATGTTGAGTGCTGCACCATCTTGAACAGATGCAGTCCTGTAAGACAAAACAGAGCAAGCCAAAAGGTCAGGCAACTGCTAGTCAGCATCAGTGCCCTCCTTCATTGTAGATCCTGATAAAAGGATATGAATATGCACATTACTCTGAGACAGGCCAAAGCTCACACACTGAATGTGTTGAGACCGTTTGTTTTGAGCAGTGCCACTGTTCTGATGCACGTGGATTGAGCAGCAGCGCTGAATTAAATGCCTTCTCAATGGAAAGCATGTACTGTGATGGTTCAGTTGCAGACATGGGCAGGATGTCCTAGCCTAACTCTTGTTTAAATGAGCCACCATTTATTGTGGTGAAATCAATCAAACAAAACATTTTACACAACAATTTGTTACGTTGAATATCTGATTTATCCACAAAGCACAGAACATTAACTCAAAATATCTGATTAATGTGCTATTTTTGCCTTGCACTGTTGTTTCTATGAGCTGAAGCAAGCTTTAGGCATATTGTCCAATCCCAAGGATATCCGGCACTGTAAGGAAAAGTGTGATTTTATAACACCAAAAATATGAACCTTTTAAGTAATAAACACCTTTTAAAATGCTCCTTCTTCATTGAGTTCCAAATTTGAGTTATTTTCAGAATTGTTTTTATTTGTATAATCCATTGAAATATTAGTGGAGATTTGTGAAATTCTGAATTGGTTATTGGCATATAAATGAACCAAGGCCTTCTGCTCATTTTCCTCTTAAAAAGTCAACAGCTAAAATCTTCTGTAATACTACAGTAATTTTCTTTTTTTTCTATTAACTGTATTTTAAGCACAAGCCACTCACAGACTGTTGACTTTTAGGTGCTTACATTGTGACTCTCTTCCTCAAAATTTCAGCTATCAAGTTGGCACAAATGCGTCACTAGTCATGGTATTGCTCAAGTCACACAGATTTCAGCTATACCAGTCCATTCCTGCCTATCATTGTTCCCCGTAAGCAAAACTGAAATTTGAGTCACAAAAAAGAGGTTTTACAGCTGTAGACTAGAAGAATTTCACAACAGTTAATATTAAAAAATTACTTTTGCCTGCATATTCTTTGTCTTTCCTCAGCACATGTCCAGACCAAATATATCCTCTCTCCTGTACTTTCTTAGATACAGTGCATCTGGAAAGTATTCACAGCGCATTACTTTTTCCACATTTTGTTATGTTACAGCCTTATTCCAAAATGGATTAAATTAATTTTTTTCCTCAGAATTCTACACACAACACCCCATAATGACAACATGAAAAAGGTTTACTTGAGATTTTTGCAAATTTATTACAAATAGAAACATTGAGAAAGCACATGAACGTAAGTATTCACAGCCTTTGCCACGAAGTTCGAAATTGAGCTCAGGTGCATCCGGTTTCCCCTGATCATCCTTGAGATGTTTCTGCAGCTTAATTGGAGTCCACCTGTGGTAAATTCAGTTGATTGGACATGATTTGGAAAGGCACACACCTGTCTATATAAGGTCCCACAGTTGGCAGTTCATGTCGGAGCACAAACCAAGCATGAAGTCAAAGGAATTGTCTCGAGGCACAAATCTGGAGAAGGTTACAGAAACAATTCTGCTGCTTTGAAGGTCCCATTGAGCACAGTGGCCTCCATCATCCATAAGTGGAAGAAGTTCAAAACCACCAGGACTCTTCCTAAAGCTGGCCGGCCATCTAAACTGAGCGATCGGGGGAGAAGGGCCTTAGTCAGGGAGGTGACCAAGAACCCCATGGTCACTCTGTCAGAGCTCCTCTGTGGAGAAAGGAGAACCTTTCAGAAGGACAACCATCTCTGCAGCAATCCACCAATCAGGCCTGTATGGTAGAGTGGCCAGATGGAAGCCACTCCTTAGTAAAAGGCACATGGCAGCCCGCCTGGAGTTTGCCAAAAGGCACCTGAAGGACTCTCAGACCATGAGAAACAAAATTCTTTGGTCTGATGAGACAAAGATGGAACTCTTTGGTGTGAATGCCAGGCACCGCTCATCACCAGGCCAATACCATCCCTACAGTGAAGCATGGTGGTGGCAGCATCATGCTGTGGGGATGTTTTTCAGCAGCAGGAACTGGGAAACTAGTCAGGATAAAGGGAAAGATGACTGCAGCAATGTACAGAGACATCCTGGATGAAAAACTCTCTTGACCTCAGACTGGGGCGCCGGTTCATCTTTCAGCAGGACAACAACCCTAAGCACACAGCCAAGATATCAAAGGAGTGGCTTCAGGACAACTCTGTGAATGTCCTTGAGTGGCCCAGCCAGAGCCCAGACTTGAATCCGATTGAACATCTCTGGAGAGATCTTAAAATGGCTGTGCACTGACACTTCTCATCCAACCTGATGGAGCTTGAGAGGTGCTGCAAAGAGAAATGGGCGAAACTGGCCAAGGATAGGTGTGCCAAGCTTGTGGCATCATATTCAAAAAGACTTGAGGCTGTAATTGCTGCCAAAGGTGCATCGACAAAGTATTGAGCAAAGGCTGTGAATACTTATGTACATGTGCTTTCTCATTTTTTTATTTTTAATAAATTTGCAAAAACCTCAAGTAAACTTTTTTCACGTTGTCATTATGGGGTGTTGTTTGAGAATTCTGAGGAAAAAATTAATTTAATCCATTTTGGAATAAGGTTGTAACATAACAAAATGTGGAAAAAGTGATGTGCTGTGAATACTTTCCGGATGCACTGTGTCTGTCCTACTTTTATTATACCTCTGATTGTCTCATTTATTATTTTTTGTAACTCCACATCTCCATCTCAACTTTCTTATTTCTGCCACATCTATCCTCTTCTCCTGCACTCGCTTTACTGCCCATGTCTCCGCTCCATATGTCATCGCTGGTCTTACCACTGCCTTAAGAACTTTACCTTCACCTTAATTCTTTGATCACCCAATATTCCTGGCCCCTTCTTCCAGTCGTTTCAGCCAGACTGCACTCTATGGCTTATCTCTGCATCAAGTTTTCCATCTCGGGCTAGCACTGATACTGCTCAGTCTTTTTTTTATGTTTTGCATGTCAAAAGTTCTGTCCTCCATACCTGTCTGTTTCTTGGACACAGCAGTCATGTTTGAGTGGCCAGTCCTTACACTTCCTAGATTCAATGCCTGGAGGTGATTCTGCTGGTATCAACTTTTTCTCCGGGGGAATTGCTGACTGAGGGCTGTGAAAAGAAGACAGAAGATACATTCTTGGATGAGAGACCAGATGAATTCTCACACATTTGCACTATGCCTCTGCTTCACATGGCCTTGTTAGGTAGGTCTGTCTATTGCTGTATTCCATTCACCACTTTGTTTTGAATTTTTTGTACAATATAAGCCTTACTGCCTGAGGATGAAGAAGTTCAGTCTGCCTCCTCTCCAGTCTCTCTGTTATAACCTGCACTGAAACATCTATGGAGATTCTATTAAAATGAAGATAAAAAACAATTGCAACCATATGCTACTCACTTCTTCCATGAGTACACTTTAAAAAGGTCTGAAGCTAAGAAAGGTACTTAAAAAAAAATGCACAGTTAGTAGAAGGCCCATTCGAAAATGTAAGTGAGAATGTGTGCTAATTTGTTGTCCATGTAATGATCTCAAGTAGAAATAACACTCGTCTCTACAGACACTGCTGCTCGGTAAGTAAAAGACGCGTTCATTAATTGATTGTCGTTTTTGTCCATTTCCATTGACAGTGGGCATCATCCATCCATGCAGTAGGACTTAAGGGACCTCCAAAAGTTGACATGATGTAATTTTAGAGAAATTATGTGGGTAAGATTGGGGAGTTTCTTTTGGGCTGAATAGCCTGTTCCTGCCAAATTGTTCTAATATACTGCACCTTCTTAATTTAGTGTCATGGGATGTTGCAGCCTATTCTGATAGCTTGCGGTACAGGCAGCTGTTCATTGGAGGGTTTGGGTTGGGGAACATGCTGGTAGTTATATGAGGCAAGGTGGGTGTGTGGTGTCTCTTCAAATTCACAGTTTCACACTGAAGCGTTTGCAAATGTAAGCGAGTGCATTGTGAGGTAAAAGGAGGGTGACTGAGAGCTCACCCCTTTGCTTTTCTCAAATTTACAGCCACAAATTCCATACTGATGTGTATTTGAGTTATATCCCCAGCTATGAAGCACATGTTAAATTTGTTATCTTAAGATTCTCCATGTAACACTGAATATACAGTAGTAGTGCTTCATATCAGAAGTCAACAAGCTGGACACTTAACATACGCAGACCTTGCCCATGTTTAAATCATTTATGGAAAAATGGATTCAGCCTATCCATTGTCAATATAGAAGAGCCAACTAGACCTCATGTTAGCAGGATGCCGCTCAGAGATATGACAGAATTCTAAAGCCCTCTCTTGACTGTGGCATACGAAACAGGCTGGTCCTGGTATACACTGACTAGGAGACAAGGAAACCTTGTAGGTGTATTTCAAATGTGTTAGAAATTAAAAATTACTTGTTTTTACAGGCTTTGGTATTTATATTGAATTGCTTCATAAAAATAAATGCTATAAACCTCTGCCACGGTGTGTAAAATGAATGATACGTAACATTTAAGTTGAAAAATATTTTGTATGTCTTCATTTGCAATGTTAAAAAGTCAGGGTGCTTCTCAAACCAGTTTGTCTGCACCCAGAGTTTCATTGATAAGGAAAGCTCCATCTGGGCCAGTTTTATGGTTTATTTGTTTCTTTTCTTTCTTGTTTGTTTGTAAGGATAGAAAATGCAAGACTGAGACATGCAGGCTACTTGGTCCCATTCAGACGATGGGCTAGCGCAGAAGAAAAATCAAGTACAACTACAAGTTATTGTGCCACCTGAAACTACACATCTAGCATTATCAGGTTGCACTGGTTTGCAATCAACACTAATTATGTTCTTCTTCCTTATAATTTAGAACATATTATCCATGCTCATCTACATAATAACGAGCATAACGTTACACACACAATAAAGAGTATAAAGGGGAGAGTAGGGTCACCTAAGATTCTATCGAGACAAAATAATCACAAATGCTGAAACTTGTATTTCACCCATTTTAGTACAAAGAGCTAATCTGTAGCTTCTTACACAATCAGCACCGTAGAATACATCTTTAAGATTCATGGTCAGAACATTTTCGGTATCCTCTGTATAGTGTGTAATCAGTAATATTTATCTTTCAGTTCTCTCACTTACAGTTGCACCTAAAGAAGCTGACAATAAAAGATGTTTGACATTTGCATTCATGATTGTCCAAGTAAATATTCCTGATGTACTGGAAGCTGCAAGTGGCACTAAAAATAAAATACAGTCAGGGAAATTTTGACCCAAACATCTACATGATAATTGTTTGCAACAGAGGCATTATTATATATTGCCCTTAATATGTTAATTGCTATGCTTAGATCATTTAAATTGCATCTCATGTTGTAATAAGAGCACAAAGACCACACTCCAAAAACTCAGCAAGGACAACACAATGCAAAGACATGGTTAGAAAAACATGTAAAAAAAAATGGATTGAAAAGACCACAAATTAACAATTAGTTTTTACTCACCATGTAAGATGATAATGGTGGGGTCAATGCTGATGGACAGCACCCAAGAGAAAGATTTGCTTTGTGTACAGTATATGACACTCCAGGAACAATTACAGATGTAAAACGACTTAAAGATGGGAATAGCGTAGTGGTTAGCACCACTGCCTGGGTTCAAATCACTATCCTCGTTGTTTTCAGTGTGGAGCTGGAAAGTTATCTGGTCTTTGCAAAGCTGTTTCTCCCACATACCCAAAAACATGCCCATTATGTTAACTGAATATTTGAAATTGGTGTGGTGTTTGTGTGCACGTGTGTGAGCGTGAGTGGGCTCTCCAATGTATTGGTGTTAGTTCTGATCGTGTAGCAAATGCTGCCACGTTAGGCTTCAGCTTCCTGCAACCCTGAGTTGGATAAAGCAGGCTGTATAATGTTATGAATATTTCACTTTGTCCTTGTTCTCTTAAATACAGAGAATGGCAAAAGTCTGGTAGCTACCATTTACCGAATATAACTATTAGCAAGCAGGTGCATCATTGCCATAAATACATTTAGGAAATCTGTGCTCACTTTCTGTAGTTCAATAAATTTCCAAGTACTTTAAATCCATAATAATGCAAGAAATAATATATTATGTTTAAGCAAAGCCATGAGTGGCACCACAGAGATGGCAGGTTTGCAGTACCTTTCAGTCACTAAGCCAAATGTATTCATCAAAATATTTTTTCAGTATGCTTTTAAGCCATGCACACAAATAAATAAAAATGCTAACAAGTTAGCAAGTAATTTTTCAATAAATGGACAAACTCTCAGCAAAGACCACTAATACAGAATTTCCAACTCCTACACTTTACTAAGCTTAAAGAAACATGGCACACTTTCTGGACAAGGCTCATTGTATCATCTACCTCTTGAGGCAATAAAAGACACACACATTATTCTGATTCATTGTATTGCTAACAGGAAATTATCCATTCTATTCAGACATTTTCAAGCCATGTTTTGTAATATAGGCAGCTCTTTGCTGAAGGAATCATTATGCCCTCATTTGAAAGGCAAACATGTTGCTATCATAGATGTGTTTTCATCTTCCTCTCAAATGTCAGAACTATTTAAATGTCAGCAGCATCTGTCTCCATTTAATGCCCAAGGGCAATTCTGCAACAGTTGTGATTTAAGCTCAAGAATGATCGCACACTGACTCCATGCCCTGTCTGTTGGGGGTGACATTCCCTGCCAACAGGGGTCAACGGGTCAGCTTTTCTAATGCACCCATGTGAAATACAAAAGACCATTGTGAAGGCTCATTTTAGTGCAGGCATTCAAAGTAAGGAGAAACCCCCGGCCATCTGTTAATTTATCAGGCTAGCTGAGCTTTTGAAACTACAAGCATTGTTGTCTTCATGGAGAGAGTTCTCCTAAACAGTAAAAAAGCTCTTCTTTTTATTTTTCAATGGCTTTAACCTACCTGAATCTAAAATCACTGGGCAGACGAAAGCCCATCCGATAGTCTCCACGGGATTTGGCGATCTGCTTCTGGAGGTCTTTAATAGAGTTGCTGTAGCCATTGAATATGTAGTCAGCAAACAGAAGCTTTCCACAAATATACATCTGTCAAGGCAAAAAGAGGTGCAGAAGATGACCCATTTAGCATGTCCAGTGTCACAGGCAGTGCATCTAAACAGAAATAATATTAGTCACACCTGTTTAATGATAGGAATTGTGTTCCTTTGAGTGTTTTCTGCACATAAACCACAAAGCAGTTAAGGGTCAAGGTTATTATTTAGTCAAGTTTACACAAGAAAACATGAAATTTGCCTTCAGTCTCACTTTTTTTTCTCCAAGTCAAATTGATGAAGCTGATATATGCACATTAGCTGTAAGTAAGTTGGCAGGGGGTCAATCTGTATTAATCAATGGGTCAATTAGGTCAGTTGTTTTATATCAGTTTTAATATTCATTCAGTGGTTTGATTTATCTATTATAATAAAAAAAAAAATCTTGGGACGAGACGTGACTTTTTGAAGAGACTTTTTGGAATGAAGTCCCACGAGACAGAGACTTTTAACATGAGATTCTTTCAAGTCACATCATACTTGCAACCTTTGGAAGCAAGTCCAGCGAAACAGTGACTTACAACCATTTTCAAACAAGTCCACGGCAATATAACCTCTCAGTAGTATGAATGCTTTTGGCAGACATGCTTCCTGCACTTTCAGCTCTTATAAATTTTATCAGGACAATAATTTTAATTGTTCTAGATGACACATCAATGATTAAGCGAAGAAGAAAGAGCAGGGCTTCGAAAAGAAACCCAAAACCATTGGAAAGAAAAGAATGCAAAAATGAACAATAATAATCTATGTGCAAATTCTGAAAATAAGGAAAGTAATAATCAGCCCGGACCAAGAGGAATTGAAAACCTCGCAGGTCCAATTGAGGTCAGAAATAAAAGACAAAGTAGAACTTCATAAAGACGTTTAAAAACGTTGGCACGATACACATGCAGAGCAGGTTAGAGATTATGAAAGCAGTGGAATTCAAAAGTATCAGAAAAAAGACAGTAAAGATAGCATTAGCGCTAACAAAAGGAAATTATTACTCAGTGAAATAAGGGAAAGTAATAATCATCCCAGACCAGGTGGAATTGAAAACCTAGCAGGTCCAAGCAAGGTCAGAAATAGGAGACAAAGAGTAGAAGATAAAGTAGAACGTCGTAAAGAGGTTCAAAAGATTTGTGGCGAAACACATGCTGAGCAAGTTACAGATTATGAAAGTAGTAAAATTCGAAAGTATCAAAAAAATGATAGTAAAGATCGAATTAGCGCTAACAAACAGAAATTATTACTCTGTGAAATAACAGAACAGGGAATAGAGATCTAATGTATGGACAAAGGTGATATGTCAGAAATAGGTAGATATTGTAAGGCTTTAAAGTTTAAGTCGTCTATTTCGTGTTGCAATAAGGGAAAAGTAGTGTTTCTTCCCAATGAAGACGTGTATCCGCAAGAATTAAAAGATTTGTTGATTGGTGAAAGTGAAATCCACATATGCAAGTGAAGGCGTGAATTGGAGGGGGGTGCTTATGAGTAGTACATCCAAAAGATATTCAAGACCTCATCGGAGATTGAACATGTAGCCATCCAGTCAGTACCGGATCCGTACCCCATCAGTGGCGTCCAACACACTTTTGGTGAGAAGTGTGGAAGCAACAACGTTTATTTATATAGAATGTTTTCATAAAAATGATGTAGCTCAAAGTGCTTTACAAGATGAAGAAAGAAAAAAGAAAAAATACAAAAATAAGATTAGGTAATACTAAGTAACAAAGAATAAAGTAAGGTCCGATGGGCAGGAGGACAGAAAAAAAGAAAAAAAAACCTCCAGCTGAAAAAAAAACAACAAAATCTGCAGGGGTACCAAGCCCACGAGACCACCCAGCCTCCACTGGGCATTCTACCTAACATAAATGATCTAAATCAGCCCTCATGGTTTACAGACTTCACATGGAAGAATTAGATGATGATGGTCATATAGACATCTGGCCTTCAATCCATCAATGTAGAGACTGTGTGGTGCCTTGATCAGGTGATGGTGGCACAGACTGCCACTACAGAAAACCAGAAAAAGAATAACAAATGTAAATGTTAAAGGTAAATGTTGAAAAGAACAAGAGCCAGGACACAGCGCTGCTTGACACCAACAATGATTTTGAAGGGAGCAGATGGCCCACATTGAAATCCCATGGCCTGAATAAATGAAATGGCCTGTTCAGTGTGCCCTTGTTCCCATGTTTGTGTGCAGTGCTCAGGTATTCCAATCTCATCCCAAAGACCATCATGCTAGGTTGTTGTAGGTACTTGCATGACTGGCCCTGAAATGAACCAGTGTTTCTCCCAGGGTTGTTTCTATTTGGTCAAATGCATGTCAGTGCCAACTTAATTTTACAGCCCCTTTCATAAAACAAAGGGCTGTACAGCATTATAAAATACCATAACAATCTAAAAAAAACTATATAGAGACAAATAAAAATAAATCAAATACATTCACAAAAATCACATACATTTAAAAAAAACAGATGGGTTTAAGCCTTAGAAAACAAATAGGCCTTGAGCTATGACTTAATGGCACTAACAGAAGATGTCCTAATAAACAGTGGTAGACTACTACAAAGTCATGGGGGCAGCTACTGAAAAGGCCTGGTTTTTCACTGATTTCAAAGAAGAACGGGGGAAATAGTCAATTGTGAGTAAAAAAATGGAGCCGAGATGGGGGTGGAGATTGTACCATACTGTAAACCATGGGAACCAGCTCCGTCAGTCAGTATGATGCTTTGAAAATATAAAACTGTGCTAGAAAGTCATCATGCAGTCATGTAATTTGACATATTCTGTGTTTTATAGTCAGGTAAACTGGCATACTCAGATGATGACATCAGCAACTGTAGTCATCAAGTTTGGCATATACTCCAACTAGATGTTGTGTAATGTGATATCAGCTTTAGAGAATTAATTTGTTGAGACTTCTCAAGGTGAGAGATTTATAGATTTGAAACTGTGCTTCTTCAAGATATTTGCTAGGAGAAGCATATGGATTTAGAAGAATATGGAACACAAAACTGGTCACTTGGGGACTCCATATGCCAGTGGAGCAGAAGAAGAAAGAGATATGATGGCTTTCCCCTTGATACCAGCCATAAACTTTAGAAGTTGCAACAAAATAGAATGATCAACTGTATCAGCAGCTGAGCTCAAATCCAGAAAAGTTTTGAATATCAACTGTATCTTGATCTACAGTACAAGCACTTTCTTTACAATTCGCCTGGTGAGATTGAGGGCTACTTAGTCAGCGTTTCTCAGTTGTGATCCTAAAGGTACTCTGCTGCCTCAGGTTACACAATGGCCAGTTCTGTAATCTGACAGAGAAACTGGTGTACCTGTCTAATTGAACAGAGCAGGGTGCTTTACTATTCAATATGTGTGTGTGTGTGTGTGTTTGGGTTTGGAATTGATTACATTTATTGGTCATACTGTGTGTGTTTATTTACTTATTAATTTTTACATTTCATGATCACAAACACATATCTAGCACGGACAGAGTTGATTCTCTAAAGATCTGCTTATTTCAATCTTAACAGTGAGAATTCTTGTAATACATGAGCCAGTTATGTAGAGGACAGAATCCATATGGAGAAGAATTAACAGGCTTGTGCACAGCTAAAAAGCAAATCTTAAAATCACATGCTATATAGTGTATTTCAGACTACATAAATCAAGTGCCACTTATTAAGTAAAAAGTTAAATTAAAGGCTGCATTATAAAAGCATTGGTTAACACATCATATATATATATATATATATATATACACATATATTTTATATATACATATATATATATACATATATATATATATATATATATATATGTGTGTGTGTGTGTATGCATATGTATATTTTTGTACACTTTGCATAATGTTCCTCTGTTTATGTACAGCATTAAAATGCATTTCATTTTTCGTATTATATTTGTACTTAGGATATGGCCCATACATGCAGTACACTTAAGATTAAATCCCTAAACTGAATTAATAATGAAAATCTGAAGCCATATTGTTCACCCAGAAATGGCAGCTTTTAAATTTGAAGGCCGTGTCCAAGTCACAAGATAGAAGAGCAAGCCCAGTTTGTGAGGCCCACAATGCCTACTACATTCCTTCTGCCTAATTAGCTGAGCTGTTCGAATAGCTGGACTCATTTAACAATCCTAAAGTGCCCATATTATTTTTTTAAGGCAGCATGCACTGAATTAATTACCCTTTTTTGAATCGCTTCTGGCGACCCATTATCACAAAAAAGATCACTAAAAATGGGCGGAAGATGTAAACCGTGAGAAAACATTCCTTTAAGTCCACGTAAATGATAATTCCACTAATCAAGCTGCATTTACAGCTGAAATGAACAGCTTCATCCAATCAGAAATGCATTTTCCCTGAATTAATTAAAGGATGCCCCACCTCCCCTCCACTGCATTAGATGAGTAGTAATTTAAATGGAGAAGCACAGATGCCATGGTGCTTCAGTGGTTAGCTATGCTGCCTCCAATCTCTAGGGCCCTGGTTGTCCTGCCCAGCCTAGTCACTGATTTCTGTATGCTGTTTGCTACAGTGGAATTCATTTCACTGCCTCTGCTGATACTGTAGAAATGTTGGAAATTCAGATACAATAAACCTTTGGCAACTTCACTGTATCTGTAAAGCACCCTGGGATGGTATAACTGTTGAAACCAGTATGCCTGCTCCATATCTGTGCAGGTAATTCCACGGGGCTATACTCTGTTCCCAAATACCAGAGTTATGTATTTTGCATTTATCATAATGTCTAAACTGGCCCAGTGCATGTAGCAGATTTCACTCTCACTTTGCAATACTTTCTACCTCATACTTGACAGGCCTAGAATAAGCTCAGGATGACCACAATCATGCAAGGGCTAAGAGGATACATGGATCATAGAACCTGTAACAGCATTAGCAGCATAAAAGGGATGAACCATTTACTCTTAATACTGAATTTTACAGATTAATAGGTGAGGAAATAAACATAAATGAGTAATTCAAGAAAAATTATCTCTGCCTCCAAGCTCCAATAACCCTTATTCAAAATGTAGCCCAAGCTCCGTATGTGTGGAGTTTGCATGTTCTGTCTGTGCCCATACAGTTTTACCCATTTAGGATTGTTTCCCACTTTCCACCTAGTGCTGCCGGAATAAGTGCTGACTCCCATTGATTATGAACTGGGTAAGCAAGTTGTAAGATGGATGTCAAGGAGACTTAGAGATAAATCATACAATCACAACCAAGAAAAAAAGGCATGTAATTAAATTATTATTCCTATTTTTACATAATGTATGATTAAAATGACCAAAGAGGTCTGCATGGTAGCCCAGTGGTTAGTGTTGATTCCTGTCAGCCCCAGACTCCTGGGTTCAAATCCTGGTCACTGGCTTTGTAGAGGTTGCCCATTCTCCTTATGCATGCATTTAGTTATTTTTTTTTATTACTCAGTCCACTGGTTTTCTTTGCATGTCCCAAACACATGGAGTGAGAGTGGGTATCCTGTACTGGACTGCAATGCCATCCATTGCTGGTCTCTGTCTTGAATCCAATGTAGCTGATATAGCCTTCAGTCCATCTGCAACCCTAAGCTGTATTCTTGTATAAACTAAAAGTGTACTGAATAAGTAATTTATACAGAACTGAATATTTCCCACAGTGCATTCATTTTTTCCACTGTCAGACCTGAGATATTTGTGTAATTTTTTAATTTAGAACTGGTCATTCAAGGCACCCAAAGCTACTGAAACAAGAGCTGCATTGTGTTTTTCTTGAAGAATCTAAAAATGCAACCCTGAAACTCTGGTTTAACAGTGATAAAGCTGGAACAGAGGTTAATCTAATTTTAGAAATCAGATTGAAAGAAAATTCCCAGACATACTAGTTTGAAGCCTCAGGACCGGTTTAGGATTTTTTGTCGTTCTACTGTCAATGTCAGGTTGTCTTTAATTCATTAATTACACTTTATTAGTTCTGAAAATAACTTTATCTTCAGGAATGCTTTAATGCTTCAGGGTTCATCTTCTATCCTTTATAGTGGTTTCAAACATCCTGAATATATGGTCTCTGGAGGGCAAGACAGTATTAGGAACATATGGAGCCCTGAAATCTTGGTAACTGGGAATGATCATGTTAGAAGGATTGGCAGTTTTAGATTACTGTAGAGTATGTAATCATGGGCAATTTGCATTTGGATAATTAATTTTAAAAATTGTTTTTCTTTTTGTAGTTTCTATAACATGTTTATGAAACATGAAGCTAGTTATGCTACAAGGTGTCTAAAGTGGAAAGACAAAGAAAGTTTTGTCCAGGCAAGTGAGACTGTCTGTATGCATCAGGCCCAGGGATGGCAACTTAGTAAGGCCTGAGTAGTCTAGGACAGTGTGGTCCCCAACTTATTTGACACCAAGGACCGCTTTACTAGAAGCAAATTTTTCCAGGGACCGGTGGGGGGAGGATTTTTAGGGGCGGGTTCGTAGGGCAGTTTTATACACAATTCACATTACATTTCTATTATTATTAAGTTATAATATCGTAATAGAAATTATACAGCTTACCATAATGCAGAATCAGTGGGTTTTCCAGCAACCAGACAATCCCATCTGGGGACGATGGAAGACAGTGACACGGAAAGTGTGTTGCTTATGTTCAGTCTACTCTGTAATCTCATTTTGGTTGCTGTCACTGCAGAAAACGCTGCCTCACAAAGATAGGATGTTGGAAATGGAAGCAGCTTCAATAGTTTCTTTCATGTTAATTTTAATCTCCTCCTGCCTACAAGTTATGCTGATGAGAATTGTTCTCAGCCTTTCCTTGTGATAATACACTTTCAGGGTGCGAATGATGCCCAAACCCAATGGCTGAAGCACTGCTGTGCAATTGAGCAGGAGGAATTCAACGCGAACATTATCTGAATGTGGAAGTATGTTGTGGGCAGCACAGTTATCAATCAGAAGCCGAACAATCCTCTTCTTCATATTGTGAGGTTTCTGAACTATTTTGGGATCCCCCCCACCCAACGCGAACGTCACACTGAAGTGCATCCCGATGCGCGATTGCAGCATCTGTGTAAGATGCGCCTTGTGTTGGCTGGGATTGGCTCCAGCAGACCCCCCGTGACCCTGTAGTTAGGATATAGCGGGTTGGATAATGGATGGATGGACTGATGTTCATTCAAAGTAATTATCCTTTACTTAATGTAGTGACCTTAAATAAATAACTCACTCAAAATTATTTATTTTTTATCTGATACTTTTAGAGAGAATACAGATAGCAAAAATTACTGAAATAATAGGTATCAATGGAGACCTGTGTAAAACAATGCAAAGAATACCAAAATGTCCATTATAAAAACCTCAAATCACCAATAACGAATACTCCGTGTAAGATATCCCGTTGAATTCTCCTTACATCCTAAACCCATGAAGTTTGGTTAATATATTGTTTAATAAACTATTTGAGAATTGCTGTGTGTGCACACGTGTTCATTCATTGGATATTCCAACACAACTGAAGCCCTTTTGGATTTTTTAAGGTAGTTTGTGAAACAACATCATTGAATTGACCTTCAGCTTATTGAAACACTTAAGATATACACAAGTACAAAGCATACTTTCCACCTGATGGTACTTTCACTTACTTTTCTTTACCTTTAAATTTAGTTGTACACCCCTCTCAGACCACGCACTGCAATGTGGTTATCATGTGAAACCATGGCAGCCAATGACTCGGCTATAACTGGACAGGATTCCTGACCAGTGAATGAGGACGGAATTGGGTCTTCATTTGAAAGCCCTATCTTGATTGAGCATGCTCCACTGTTGTGCATGAGAGCATTTTCCAGAAATAGTTTATTTAACAACATTTTAGTCAAAGTACATGTATTCGAGACACTGTGAACAAACAATTGGATCCCTGACATTGTACAAAGTGAACAGTTTGAAATTATTTGTTATGAATGTTTTGATATCTTTTGCTGTTGTTTTAGTGTCCCCAATGAAGTCCATTTTACAAGGAATTTCATTGTCTATAGTAAATTCCCCATAAAAACCTTAAATTTTGTAAAAAACTCTCAGCCTTTGTCAAAAAACAGCAGGGAGTATCTAACATAATAAGTGGCATTTTTCAATGGAGTATTCCTTTAAATATTTCCATTCGATTGCCCGTTATCTGCTCTAAACTTTTATAACACTGGAAAAACTAACCCTGGATTGGATAAAAGGCTATACCAGGAGACACTCTTCATTATTACACATGGTGTTCACTTCGCCTGGAGTTTGGAGAAATCACGAATATTGCCAAACTCGGCAAAATGCATTAAAGTAAATTGGGAAGGACTAACTGAACTAGATTTCACTGGATTATAATGGAACAATCATCTTTAAAAAGTGTCCGCCAACTATACTGGACCAATTATTATGGCCAAAAGGTGACCTGAGCTGTGTGGCAGTAGTGCCAACCACTGTACCACCGTGCACCATGAAGAAAGAACGTAGTCAAAGACACACAATCATATATTTCGTCAAAACAAAGCAGAAATGCCAGAATCAGAGTCAGAAGTCAGAAAAAATACATAGGTCTTTTAAAGGCAGAAAATTCCAAGTGGCGTGTCATGATTGAAACTGCTGGCTCGTTCTGTTGTTTGAAGTCATGCTGAAGGCTCTCTAAAGTGGCTGAGCTGATGCTTTGCACTTTTTCTTCTATCAAAAAAACAGAAATGACCTGTAAATAGCAATGAATCTTTTGTTATTATTATTATTATTTCATAGAGTCTCCTATGTTGAGGAGGGCATCAGGCTCCTTTAAGGTTTGTTTTTTTTACCCCTACATGGCTAATTATGTATGCATAGGGCACACGCCTCCTTCTCTTATACTGACATGGAACTTGAAGATCGACCTGCATATTTGGCGACAAGCAGAGATAACTCGTTAGTTATGCTGTATAAATAAAATTTTGAGAATCTGCATTATTTACTTATCTTTTCTATCACTAACTAAGTCTAACAGAGTCTGTACTGCAAATGTTCGCCATAAAATATCCAGTGTTGGCTGTTACGGGGCTGGGGGATGTTGCACTGGCCTCACAAAAAATTATGGGGCACTGGGGAAAAAGTTCTCCTAAAACGGCCTGTGGACGGGCCCGGACACAAACAGGCAGACATGTTGTTAATCACCACCACACGTTTATTTACACTATTATAAACAGAATAAAGTCAGTGCACACACGAACCCCCACACAGTCCTGGCCACACAATGCCTTCTCTTCGGGCCGCCATCACTCTCCACTCTTGCTTTGTCCTGCTTCCACCCGACTCCAGCCTCGAATGAAGGGAGACGGCCCCTTTTATTTCACCCCGGATGGGCTCCAGGTGTTTCCTGGCACTCCTCCCTGGACACGCCCCAGTGTAGCGGAAGTGCTGGCTGTTCTCCCGGAAACTCTCCGGGTGTCCCTTCTCCTCTTCCCCCCAGCACTTCCTGATGTGGCGGAAGTGCTGAGGTCCAGGGTCCCCAAGGCATTGGGGCGCCCCCTGGCGGTGACCACGGGTCCCTACAGGGCTGGGCTTCCAAGCCCCCAACCCGTGGCCCCCAAAGCAACCAGGATGGTGGCCCCCACATGATCCAGGGTGGGCATAGACCCTCTTCTGGTCTCTCAAGGCGTCCCGGCCGGGTCGTAGCTACTGGCATCCCTGACAGGCCAAATTATCAATAAATAATTTGAGGAACAAGCGCAAATTCCATTCCTATTTTCAGAGCATAGGCACCTTTTGTATGCAACAAATGGCCTATAACTACAAAACTTGGAAAACACAAATACCAATCGGATAAGCACTTGAACATACCACATTGCTCACTGATTAATTCTATTTTTCCTTCAAAATCATACAATATACTTTATATTGAAACTAAGCATTCTTAAAAATGTGTTTTGTAAAGTTTAAGAGAGACCAAGATTACATACAGTTTCTAAAAAAGTTTATTATATCTGTGCTGGAAAGGACTAATGCAATAAAATGTATTTTTCACACTTATTCATTCACTTTACAAAGTTAATATGAACCTTCATTATGCCATGGCAGAAGGAGCTAGTGTGCCAAAGTCCAATGCAGTTGCACTCACGGCTGAAAATTCACTACCACCAGTCTGCTGCTTCATGCCTCAACTATTAATAGGTCTAAAGTGCTACTAAAACATAAATTAAAAGTTCAGAGAAATAAGACAAAGTATGTTGGCACACATAGCTCTACATTTGGCATCAGTATTTAAAGTAATCTTATTGGCTTGATATAAACCAAATTTCCCAATTTTTTTTTATTTTCAAACTATGTCTTATTTATTTCAAAAGTAATTAGATCTGTAGCACCTCAGAAACATCTGCATGATCAACTGATGTTTTGCTTTCAAAAAAATGCTTATCCAGGCTAGTTTCAAGTGGCATCAACAACATCAATCTCTTTGATAGCATCATTAACCAGTCAGAAAAGGAATGTGGCTGATCTTTAACATTCACATTTTAGGCTTCCAGCTGAATGCTAAGGCATAGTAGGTCAGATTAAATGCTATCTCTAACTGTAGCTTTTCAGATACTCTGGAAAAGATTATGCAATACCTTCACATTACTCTGCCTCATATTGATGTGGAAATTTTTCATCTTGTGCCACATTTCATAAACATCCCGCAAAGTCATGAAAAGATTTATGAGACTAATTTATTACTATTACTTATTATTTGGCTGACACCTTTATTCAAGGTGACTTACAACATCTGAGATAGAATTGGTTACATTTCTTTTGTTTTCCAGTTGAAGCACAAGTAGGACAACTGAATTGCTTATGGTCACGCAGTGTCAGTAGCGGGATTTTAACCAACAGCCTTGAGGCCTGAAAGCCAAAGTCCAAAGCCATAAACACTACAACAAACTACCTGCCTGATGTCTGTCTGCACCAGCACACTAATGACCAAAACAAATATTGATCTGTGTGTTCTAAAGCAGTAAATTTAACTGTTGCTATTGCGTCATTCAAAATATTACTGAGCTCCTGAACCATCCATCGTGTGCATGACAGATATACAGGAAAAGTGTACACAGTACATCCTAAATATCTGGAAATCTGAATATGTAATATATTTTGAGGTTATTGTGAAATTTTTTTGTATGCAAACTCATTAACAATCCGTACACTCAAAGCCAGGAGAGCTGCTTACTGCATTAAGATGAGATAAGCTCAATCTCTGCATTAACTATTGTCAGGAATTAAGAGATGTTGTCATTTTGTTTATTTTCATCAGTTTGAGGCATTCTTATTGGTAATACCACCATTGCTGCCATTTTGTGTTTTCACAATACACCACATGTGAAAGGAAATCTAAGATGTCTTTTGCCCACAACAATAAAGGCATCAAACATTGTTATATTATGGAATTTTCACATGATGTCACAGAATCCATCTTTTCAAAGTAAAGATTTTCTTTTGGAGTTATTTGAAGATTTCCTCTTAATTCGTTTGGTTAAAGTCCCTTTTGCAGAATACTGGTCAGGCCACTCAAACTGTTGGATCACTGCTTGAAAGCCTATAACCAAATTAAAATATGTGCTCCAAACATTTCCACAGCCATAACAACTAATAAAATCCGACTTCTCCACATGTATTTAAGAACTATGGTTGTAGTCAGAGATTATTAATCATCGTGCCTTATTTAATGGTTTAAACAGGTGTACTTAAACTGAAGAGTTGAGAAGCATTATGGCCCTATAGCAGATTTTGTTTAGTGCAGCTTTGCAAGGAAAAAAGGTACAGTAATCATCAATGTTTATTTCCCATCTTTTGAAGAATACTTTTCTTTTACAGCTCTAGTAATGGGCTTGTATTATTTTATGCATATTAAGGGGCTATATCAGAGCAGTAGATAGAACCTGATCGAAACTGAAAGTATGAGTTCAATATAGGCATAGCAGAGGGGATGTGGCATGAGATCTTAAAAAAAAACTGTATACAAATATTGTAAATAGTATTAAGTATACCTTAAGACAAAAGTAATTCAGCACAAAATAACTCACAAAGTACATATGCTTCCCAAATTCCAAATAGGTAACTTTCTATTGACGTATCAATGCAAAAAAGAAAAAATCTGCAGAAATACAGGTGGGCTGTCTCCCAGAAGAATCAGAATATTTCAGTTTAGGATTATCATTCAATCAATTAATTTATCTACAAACCGGATTCCAAAAAAGTTGGGACACTATACAAATCGTGAATAAAAACTGAATGCAATGATGTGGAGGTGCCAACTTCTAATATTTTATTCAGAATAGAACATAAATCACGGAACAAAAGTTTAAACTGAGAAAATGCATCATTTTAAGGGAAAAATATGTTGATTCAGAATTTCATTTCAACAAATCCCAAAAAAGTTGGGACAAGGCCATTTTCACCACTGTGTGGCATCTCCCCTTCTTCTTATAACACTCAACAGACGTCTGTGGACCGAGGAGACCAGTTTCTCAAGTTTAGAAATAGGAATGCTCTCCCATTCTTGTCTAATACAGGCCTCTAACTGTTCAATCGTCTTGGGCCTTCTTTGTAGCACCTTCCTTTTTATGATGCGCCAAATGTTCTCTATAGGTGAAAGATCTGGACTGCAGACTGGCCATTTCAGTACCCGGATCCTTCTCCTACACAGCCATGATGTTGTGATTGATGCAGAATGTGGTCTGGCATTATCTTGTTGAAAAATGCAGGGTCTTCCCTGAAAGAGATGAAGTCTGGATGGGAGCATATGTTGTTCTAGAAACTGAATATATTTTTCTGCATTGATGGTGCCTTTCTAGACATGCAAGCTGCCCATGCCACACGCACTCATGCAACCCCATACCATCAGAGATGCAGGCTTCTGAACTGAGCGTTGATAACAACTTAGGTTGTCCTTGTCCTCTTTGGTCCGGATGACATGGCGTCCCAGATTTCCAAAAAGAACTTGAATCGTGACTCGTCTGACCACAGAACAGTCTTCCATTTTGCCACACTCCATTTTAAATGATCCCTGGCCCAGTGACAACGCCTGAGCTTGTGGATCTTGCTTAGAAATGGTTTCTTCTTTGCACTGTAGAGTTTCTGCTGGCAACGGCGGATGGTACGGTGGATTGTGTTCACTGACAATGGTTTCTGGAAGTATTCCTGAGCCCATTCTGTGATTTCCTTTACAGTAGCATTCCTGTTTGTGGTGCAGTGTCGTTTAAGGGCCCGGAGATCACGGGCATCCAGTATGGTTTTACGGCCTTGACCCTTACGCACAGAGATTGTGCCAGATTCTCTGAATCTTCGGATGATGTTATGCACAGTTGATGATGATAGATGCAAAGTCTTTGCAATTTTTCACTGGGTAACACCTTTCTGATATTGCTCCACTATCTTTCTGCGCAACATTGTGGGAATTGGTGATCCTCTACCCATCTTGGCTTCTGAGAGACACTGCCACTCTGAGAAGCTTTTTATATCATGTTACCAATTGACCTAATTAGTGTTAATTGGTCTTCCAGCTCTTCGTTATGCTCAAATTTACTTTTCTAGCCTCTTATTGCTACTTGTCCCAACATTTTTGGGATTTGTTGACACCGTGAAATTTTGAATCAACATATTTTTCCTTTAAAATGATACATTTACTCGGATTAAACGTTTGATCTGTCATCTACGTTCTATTACAAATAAAATATTGACATTTGCCATCTCCACATCATTGCATTTCAGTTTTTATTCACAATTTGTTTAGTGTCCCAACTTCTTTGGAATCCGGTTTGTACCAACTAATCACCCTTTCTTTTATACAGTACCATTAACCACCATCACAAGGCCCTTTATAGAACTATCAAGTTCATAATACACTATGAAAATGAAACAGTTAAACAGCACAATATTGACAGTTAGTACAAGAAATTAACTACTGGTAGATACAGTAGCATGAGGAATTTGGAAGTCTGTCTGGCAGATTTTAAACATCAGATAGCAAAAGCAGTTATACAACTCAGCTATTTTATAAAATTACAAAGCAGAACATAAAAATACTGACAGACAAGACATCATGGAGAGCTACACAAATCATGCACAGCTATAGACTACAGCCATAATGAAGGTACAAGGTGACAGAACAGAGTAAACTAAAAGGGCTGAGAAAAATGTAAGGCTAATGGAACAAATCAATATCATGGTCAGTGTAATCACAATGACTATCAGGATGGTGGAAACTCATAAATATGGGAACCACAAAAATTTAGCCTTACTTAGAGCAAATTTTTCTCAAATTTTTAAAACATTTTAGGGAAAAATAGCTTTTTATTGTGAATCATACATAAGATTCAATTTGCCGTTGGACAACACAATCGAGTGATTTGTCAATTACTGTCTAAATTTATCTCTCTATTATTAAAAAAAATCTTGGGAGGGAGATGAGGGAGACGAGACATGATCTTCTAGGAAGACACTTTGACGTCCTGTGAGACAAAAGGACAGCTTTCGTACAGGCTTTTAAATGATCTATGTGCAGCGCGACAAGCACAACACACAGCTCGCCAGCAGATGATCCGAATGGATCTCCTTAGCGTGCGATCAGCACCCCCATTCACAATGCGAGCAGCAGAGACGCAAAGTGGCAAAAGGACAACTGCTGTACAGGCTTTTAAATGATCGACATGCAGTGCGAAAAAAAGAAAATACAGCTCGCAAGCAGCAGTAGAAAGACAGCAGATGATCCGACCACATCTCCTTAGCGTGCGTTCAGCCCCCCCTTCACAACACTGGCAGCGTAGTACCACCTGTAAGAAAGAGATTTAACCACGCCCGGGGCAGAAAATAAAGGACAAATAGTAGATGACAAAGTAGAACATAGTAAAGAATTCAAAAATGTTGGCGTGGTACACAAGCACAGCAGGTTAGAGATAATGGAAGTACGAAAAAAAAAGGATAGGAAAGATCGCATTAGAACAAACAAACAGAAAATATTACTCGATGAAATAACGGAACAGCGAAAAGAGATCGAATATATTGTTCAGATTTAAACTTTAAGTCAGAGACTTGTAGATCATTTAATTTGTGTTGTCAGCGAAAATTAAAAGATTCCAAAAACGTTGTTGCGGTATGAAGTCCCGTGAGAAGGAGACTTTTAACATGATATTCTTTCAAGTTACACCCTACTTACAACTATTTTCCACGGTCATCTAACCTCAGTCGTGTGAATGTTTTTGTCAGACATGTTTCTTGTACTCTCAGCTCTTAAAAATTTTATCAGGACAATAATTTTACACATTCTAGATGACACGTCAATGACTAAGCGAAGAAGAAAGATCATGGACAAACATTTGAAAAAGTTGGTTTATTTATTAGAGAGAATGAAGCGATATTCACACGCGGGCAGTTATAAGTTGAGTTGTCATGATGTAAGTCCAAACACGGAATCAAAATTCAATGCGATCTTACAGAAAAGTTAGATCCAAATATTGTTTTTACAAAAGTTTTAAAGTAAATTTGAAAATAATTTATATGTGCGAGTGAAGCAAGCATGGGGCAGAGCCCCCTAGTTTTAAAATATGTGTAATTTGTTCATGGCATACCTTAATTCAGACTTCTCAAACGCATGTAAATCTTATATAAAGTATTAATCTAACCTCTATTCAAGACATTTATGTTTATCTCCTGGATCAAGGTATTTGATATGTTATGTTAAAAGTTTGCTTTTTGAGCTGGTTTTTATTATTATTGTTAATAAACATATTTACAAAAGAAAATGTAGTGTTTTCTTGATATTTCATGCATAAAAATGCAATAAACAGTTGAACATATTAGACTGTAAATAGTTTTCTCTTCTCTTCTCACACAGACACATGAGCATATGCAAACACCACACAGACAGTAACCAGGTGTGATATAAAGCGAAGTCTAAGAAGCTGTGAGGCAGTAAAGCAAACCACATACCAAAAAAAGTTAATATACTAAATGACCCAGTATTGGTAGGAATGGATATGTGCATACCAGGTCTACTGTTGAATGACATCTGGTGATGTCACCTCTGCATGGTATCAAATCTCAATCTAGACTCTTTTCATGTGTAGCTCATTAGTTGGTGGACTAAGCTTCCCACCTCCATTCAAAATTCTGACTCCCTCAATGTCTTTAAGAGGCCTTTAAAGAGTCTTGTTTGTGGAATTTCAGTTTTAGCTGAAAGTTGTTAGGTTTTGTAACCCTGGAATTGTAACTAGCATGTACTTTGTTCCGAGCTATTCACTTCTGATCAGTTTTGTATTCTTGTCCTGTAACACTTGTTCCCAAACAGTCCTCCTGATTAATGTTGACTTGATTATGTTGACCTCTTTTGAAAGTCACTTTTGATAAAAGCATCTGCTAAGAAAATACATGTAAACGTAAATACACGTCTCTCAGCCTCACTACCCCAAACACAAATGGGAACACCAAGTATGATTGTGAGAGAGACCTGAAGAGTTGTGCATCTGACTATATCTTCCCCAGTTTGAACACTGAGAATCCTGAGAAAGAACTTGGACTCCCAGGAAGCACTGAATCGTCTCTGGCCAATAAGCCACAAATTCAAGAAGATCAAGATCATCCCACAAGACTGTATTTGAACCACAATGTTCCACTACTTAATCTCTCTTTTAGGCCTGCCTAATATATACCATACAGTATAATATGATTTTTATTCTCTGTACAACACATATATTAGTCCACATTTATTTCTATTTTGTTATTTTTTTCCATTTTATTAAGTTCTTTTCATGCTCAACACTTTAAATATACAGCACAAAATAGACACATTAAGAGCTTTTCTAATGGTCAAATTGCAGAGGGCTTTGATCCTTTACTGTTGTTGATGCTAGCTTTCCTGTGGAAGCTTCCATAAAGTGAATTGGTTTTATTTGAAAAAGATCACTCAGACGTACCATCTGTTACTTTGATCTCAAGAGGAGGAAATTTAATACACTTGTATTGAGAAGTCTTCCATTTGTAGTCTCCCCTTCCACTACAAAACAGCTAATGTAAGATTAGATAAGTGAAGGTCAGTGCCTTCCCAAGAGACATGACAGCTGCTTAAGTCCATCACTTGGAGGAATGAACACTATCAAACAAGAGTGGAAAAGGTATCCAGTTAGAAGGCGGGGCAGCTGAGTGTCTCTGACTATTGACGGGGCAGGGGGTAGGGATATGAAGGTTTTTACAGCTTAATTATCAGGCCATATACCCAGGTTCCATTTTAACCTGATGTAAATGTGCTCAAAATGCTCAATTAAAATTATCTTTGTGAATTCTGTATTTTTTGGTTATCATTTAAGATAAATGTACACCATCTCTCTGTTGTATGTGTATAGAAAACATACTCTCATGTTAAATGTAATCACTATCTGTTTTTGACCAACTCTGAATGTGTTCCTGCACCAGTGCATTTATAACAGGTTTATAACGTGGCCAGGGCTCATCTGATTGTGACACATGTTAATGCAGGTAAAAGGGCATGTACTTTGCTTTAACTATAAATTCTCACTTCTACCTCAACTGATGTTCTCGCTTGGCTTTATGTACCAATATAATTTATATTTTTTTCATTCAGTGAGGATTTCTAACCCTGGTAGATTCCCTAACCCGTTGCAATTTTCAAGAAAAACTGATTGTGGATAGTTTGAAGAAAGAAGTAAGGCAGAATTAATGATTGTAATAAATAGAAAGGTACCTATGAGAATTATTTGTAAAGAAAATGTGGAGGCTGTTGCTTTTGGCAATATTTTGGCCTGCGTTGGGTATATAAAATATTATTTTTCCCTTAATAAAACTGAGCTTGGCACCCCTGATCAACAGCCAGCACATATTTATAGACAAAACATTAAGCTGACAAAGTACAGCTTATTAGTTAAGCAATGCAGCACAACTATACACAGTCCACTGTTAGTTGTATCTCACACCATATGGCATCAAGGCAAGTCTGGGGGTGAAACTTAGATGCCATCTTTATAGATGCTGCCACAAAGCCATTGTGCTATAACAGTATGTTTATTTAATGTGACAATGTAAACAGACAACTTAATTTACTTTTAAAGTGAAATGCTCCCAAACCACTAACACTTTCTGGTGCTTCCTGCTGGGTAGTATTACAGTATTTCCCAATTACTCAAATAGGCACATTTTAATTAAGGATTGTTATTTTAATCAAGCAACTTTATTACTTGTGACATCCACTAATATTTATTTATATATATATTTAGTTATTTATATTATATATATATATATATAGCAGAATACCCGCGCTTCGCAGCGGAGAAGTAGTGTGTTAAAGAAGGTATGAAAAAGAAAAGGAAAAATTTTAAAAATAACGTAACATGATTGTTAATGTAATTGTTTTGTCATTGATATGAGTGTTGTTCTCATATCTATCTATCTATCTACCTACAGTATATATATATATATATATATATATGTTGTTCTCATATCTATCTATCTATCTATCTATATATATATATATATATATATATATATATATACTCGCGCTTGGCAGCGGAGAAGTAGTGTGTTAAAGAAGGAAAGAGAAAGAAAAGGAAACATTTTGAAAATAACGTAACATGATTGTCAATGTAATTGTTTTGTCACTGTTATGAGTGTTGCTGTGATATATATATATATATAGCAAAATACCTGCGCTTCGCAGCGATGTCATGTGTTTAAGAAGTTATGAAAAGAAAAGGAAACATTTTAAAAATAATGTAACATGATTGTCAAAGTAATTGTTTTGTGTATTTGGCGGCAGCGTCCAAGTTGTTTTCGTAGCTGCATCAGAAAATGTACCACGACGTCTAACACGCCTCCTTTTTACTGTTTTCTCAAAGCTTGGATTGCTGCTGTCATATATATATATACACACACACACACACACACACACACACACACACATACATACATACATATTGTCACACACGTGTGAATAGGAGGACGTTGTGTGGACCAAGTAATAGTAATTCCACGCCAGGCCAGGGGAGGGCGGGTGCAATAAACCTTCTCTTGCTATCTCTGCAGACCAGCCGCAGGAAAGCCCATCTGAATCAGGAACGCACTTCCAGTTCCGCGCCAGAAGAACGTCACTTCCAGTTCCGGGCGCCAGAAGAACGCCACTTCCAGTTCCGCGCCAGGAAAACGTCACTTCCAGTTCCGCCCAGGAAATTGTCACTTCCTGTCCCGATTCCCAGACTGATGTCAGAGAGACATCACTTCCGGTCAACCAACATCACTTCCTGTTAATGTCACTTCCTGTTTGATCATTTATAACCGCCATCTTTGCAAACCTTGAGCAGTTCTGTTTTGGACTCCGTACTGATTACATCAGTGCTGAAACTTAAAAGACTCCTTTGCAGCTAGGAATATTATATGGGTGGCTGCCCCAAACCTTTTATACGTGTGTCGAGTGGCTTCATTTTACAGTGGCGTAGTCGGCAGGATGATAACCTCCAGGAGAGAAAGGAGGATAAACCTCAACCTAGGCTCGACACACACTCCTATACCAACAACCTGTCAGATGGGTAAGTACCGCTCCCGAGTTGCCGAGTGGGCGTCAGTTGGGGCGTGTTGGAGAAAGCTTGACTATGCTTCGACCCATCATCCTTTTAAAGGTCTGGGGAAAAATAGTCCCGGGAACCACAGACTAGAGCCAAGTGCGTCAGGGGACGCCTTGGGTTCTTATTTTGGCCACCTGGGTGTGGGGACTGCCTCATCATATCCCACAAAGGGCAAGCCCTTTAAAGGTGGGGAAAACCCAGGCTGGCAGGTGAAAAACATAATGGCCTGGACCTATAACCCAGCTAAGGCAACCAGGAAACAGGCCGTGGCTTTATGGGCTAAGGTGGTTGGGTGGCTAAAACCCCATAAAAAGTCCAGCCACCAAATAGCGGAGCAGGTGGCCTGCGCTTTGTTGCTCCAAGCCTACCCGAAAAATCGCCCAGCCGGCCTGGGAATATAATAATATTATCTCATTAATTGAGATGATAGACCTCATAAAGGCAGAAACCGCCTTAGGAAGGTCAGAATGGAACTCAGGTGAACCCGGGCGTGCTTGCGTCCCTAACACAGAGTCCCGCGGCTGTAATCCGAAGCATATTCGAGTGGAATCTGATACGCCGCAGGCCCCAAGCAACAAAGGGTCTGCGGAGTAATGTGGGAGGAGGCACGGTGCGCTCGCTAATCCACTGGCTTGTTCGCATACGGAGAAGTACTAGTGAATGGTATTAAAGTAATCGCTCTATTCGATACCGGCAGTAACATTTCCATTGTTGCTCGCCATTTGATATTACCGCGACAATGGTGTAAAATAAGACCTGCATTACCTGTATCCACGGGGATGTTCGGTATTATCGATCCGCCAACTGCTTCATCTGTCGGGACGGCAATTTAAAGAAGTTAATGGTGGCTGTGATGGATAATCCTCCTTTTCCCGTGATACTAGGGAGAGATTGGGTCAAAATAAATAGCGGTAATTCAGGCGCTTCTCCCCGATCACTAGGTCTAGTCACGGACGCTGATTCTGCGCCCTCAACTTCCTCCACGCCGTGTTTACAGCCGGCAGAGGAGCGGACTTCGGCCTCTGGTGATGACGACGAAACGCCAGGGACGTCGCAACCCGAGACGTCATCAGTAAGCGCTACGACGGCTCGGGATGAAAACACGCCCCTTGAGGTCGAATCCGATCCTCTCTCAAGTCTGCAGTTTCAATTCAGGCAGACGCCAGCTTCATTTAAAAGGGAGCAATGGAATGATGACTCCCTTAAATTTGCAAAGAATGCAGTCGTTCTGATAGACGGCCAACGCACCTCGCATCCAATGCCACAGGGTCCTCACTTTGTGCTTAATAATGATCTGTTATACCGGGTAGCAGAACATGAGGGGCAGATGAGGTCACTGTTGTTAGTACGCGGACTTACGCGAGAGGTCTGTGAACTAGCACATACCCATCTGCTGGGAGCCCATTTGGGTCCCGAAAAAACACTAGAGAGAATTAAACTCCGATTTTTTTGGCCCGGAATTAACGAGGAGGTTCGCCGCTTTTGTACATCCTGTCCAGAGTGTCAATTGAGGCAAATTCCTAGGAGGGACCGTGCTCCTCTAATTCCCTTACCCTTAATAGACATCCCTTTTGAACGGATTGGGGTCGACCTGGTGGGACCCTTAGAACCCTCAGCCAGAGGTCATAAGTATATAATGGTCCTGGTAGATTATGCTACCCGGTTTCCAGAGGCTGTTCACTGCGCTCAGCTACTACAAAAGCTATCGCACGGGAACTAGTGGGAGTATTTGCGTGTTGGGATCCCTAAAGAAATCCTGACGGATCAAGGGACTCCTTTTACCTCGCAGACGTTCAGGGAGACTGCCAAGCTACTTCAAATAAAACATTTAAAGACCGCGTATATCATCCTCAAACCGATGGTCTTGTAGAGAGGTTTAATCAGACTCTCAAACAGATGTTACGTAAAGTAGTCAATGAGGATGGAAGGAACTGGGATCAGCTCCTCCCCCTTGTCCTTTTGCATATCGGAAGTTCCACAAGCCTCCACGGGTTCTCACCATTTGAATTGCTATATGGACGACAGCCCCGGGGCATATTAGACGTTTTAAAAGAAGGATGGGAGGAAGAGGCCCTCCCATCAACAAATATATTGGAGTATATCGCACAGTTACGCGATAGATTTGAAAAAATTAGACCCATATTAAAAACACATATGGAAAAGGCGCAAGCAGCTCAGGCCCGATGCTATAACCGGGGTACGTCTCTGCGGGAGTTCCACCCGGGAGACCGTGTCATGGTTTTGGTTCCTACCTCTCATTCCAAATTACTGGCTCATTGGCAGGGCCCTATGAAATTAAGGAGAGGAAGGGCTGGTCGACTATTTGGTGAAACAACCAAATCGTCGACCCAGCGAGCGGATTTATCGTGTCAATCTGCTGAAACTGTGGAAGGACAGGGATTCTGAACCCTCCTCCGACAGCCCGCTCTCTCTTTGCTCATCAATTACACCTTAATTTCGAACTAATTTGACTCGCCAACAACGCCAGGAGCTCAAGCAGTTATCCTGTCTGTCCCTGAGGTAGTTAGTGAAAACCAGGTCGGACCTCCCTGATTGCGCATGACATTGTGACAAAACCTGGGGTTATAGTCCGAGAACGCCCATACAGAATTCCCGAGGCAAAAAAGGCTGAAGTGGAGTTGGAGATCAGACGAATGCTGGAGCTAGGTGTGATTGAGGAAAGTTATAGTCCCTGGTCCAGTCCTATCGTTATGGTCGGTAAGCCCGATGGAAGTTGGAGGTTTTGCAATGACTTCCGTCGGCTTAACCAAGTCTCCCAATTTGACGCCTATCCGATGCCGCGAGTGGATGACCTCCTCGAGCGGCTAGGACATGCCAAATTTTTGACTACTCTAGATATGACTAAAGGGTACTGGCAGGTTCCCTTAACGGACTCGCTAAGGAAAAACAGCGCTCAGCACCCCTAGTGGTCACTGGCAATATCGTGTCCTCCCATTTGGATTACATGGGGCACCTGACCTTCCAACGCCTGGTGGATAAAGTGCTCCGTCCTCATAATTCATATAGTGCTGCCTACTTGGATGACGTTGTCATCTATTCCAACACCTGGGAGGAACACATACTGCAGGTTGAAGCTGTATTGCGGACACTAGCAGAAGCTGGACTTTGTATCAACCCGAAAAAATGTTATTTTGGGTTGGTCGGCCAAATATTTAGGCTATCTAGTGGGCGGGTATGGTGAGACCACAGTGTTCTAAAATTGATGCCATTGCAAATTGGCCCCGTCCGATAACCAAGAGGCAAATTCAAGCATTTCTCGGTTTAGCGGGTTACTATCGCCGGTTTGTACCCGATTTTCCGAGAGGGCTACGCCTTGACAAACCTCACAAAGAAGGGTCGACCTAATCATGTGGTATGGGATGAGGAATCAGAGGCTGCATTCAGTGACTTGAAACTGGCCCTTACGTCAGCTCCTATATTAAAGGCACCAGATTTTTCTTTACCTTTTATTCTCCAGACGGACGCTTCGGACACAGGTCTTGGAGCCGTGCTGAGCCAGAGCGTCGATGGAGTTGAACACCCCATTATGTACCTGAGCCGGAAACTGTTGGATCGGGAAACTAGGTATGCAGCAGTGGAGCGGGAGGCTTTGGCTATTAAATGGGCGATTACTCAGCTGAGATACTACCTCTTGGGACGTGAATTCACTCTTGTGACAGACCATGCACCCTTACAGTGGATGGCCTTGCACAGGGAGTCCAATCCGCGGGTCACGAGGTGGTTTTTAGATCTACAGCCGTATAAGTATTCGGTCGCTTATCGCCGTGGTGTTCTGCAAGCCAATGCCGATGCCCTTTCCAGATGCCACGACTTCTGGATCGGTACGCCCGACCCGACGGGTCTGGGCTGAGGGGGGGGCCATGTCACACACGTGTGAATAGGAGGACGTTGTGTGGACCAAGTAATAGTAATTCCACGCCAGGCCAGGGAGGGCGGGGTGCAATAAACCTTCTCTTGCTATCTCTGCAGACCAGCCGCAGGAAAGCCCATCTGAATCAGGAACGTCACTTCCAGTTCCGGCGCCCAGAAGAACGTCACTTCCAGTTCCGCCCAGAAGATTGTCACTTCCTGTCCCGATTCCCAGACTGATGTCAGAGAGACATCACTTCCGGTCAACCAACATCACTTCCTGTTAATGTCACTTCCTGTTTGATCATTTATAACCGCCATCTTTGCAAACCTTGAGCAGTTCTGTTTTGGACTCCGTACTGATTACATCAGTGCTGAAACTTAAAAGACTCCTTTGCAGCTAGGAATATTATATGGGTGGCTGCCCCAAACCTTTTATACGTGTGTCGAGTGGCTTCATTTTACAATATATATATACACATATATATATACACATACATATCTTCATATCTACATATCTATATATACATATCTACATATACACACATATATATACATACCTATCTACATCATATATACACACATACATACATACACACACACAAATTATATATATGTGTGTATGTATGTATGTATGTATGCATGTATGTATGCATGTATGTATGTGTGTGTGTGTATATATATATATATATATATACACATACATACATATATATATACACATATATATACTTGTGTGTATGTTTGTATGTGTCTATATGTGTGTGTGTATAGCTTTGGTCACTGAGTGCAAGGGAAAAATAATAAAATATAGTCTATAAGTTATTAAACAGTAAAACATTAACGCTTTAAGAAGTACAGGTACATTGAGCCCTACTGGAGTGGTTATGGTAAACTACATTTTAAAGACTGTGTAACACAACAGGTAAGTAACTAACAGCAGCTAAAATATATATGGATCATCTCTCGGTAGTAGATCCCTTTTGAAAGGCGCTACACGACGGCTGTGGTATAGAAATTACATTTTCTATGTGAACGTTCAAATTTGTGCCTCTGGTAATGTGCCTTACCGGCATTTAAAGAAAATTAGTTTTGTGTCCTCTGCACTGTTAAGAGAGAAAGGCTTTGGTTTGGGATAAAAGGTGTAAAGAAAGGAAAGTTGCCTTTTTCTTTTATATAGTATAGAGAGATGTGTTCGCTGACGTTATGATCGCCTTTTGAGGACAGTCGCGGTGGGTCTTGTGTAGACTGGTGAGACGTCCCTGCCATTAATCAGCTGTGATGGCACTGTCAGTCCTCCACTCGTGTGCGTGTCTTCATAATCCGAGGTGATGACCTCATAATCGTGATACGTGCAAAAGAAAGTGTGAATCGCCTTAATATTATTTTTCCGTGGTGTAGAAAAGGGGTCCCGTGTTTGCACTTGTCTGGGCTATAGCGCAGGGGGAGGATGAAAAAAATTAAAAGTGCTTACTTTGACTTAAGGCAGAAGCGCAGTCAGCGCCTCAAAGGCCGGCACAGCTATGCTGGCTGGCTGCTCGACTTTTGCTGGGCAGGAGACCACAGTTTTGCAGACACGCTCATGATATCAAAAGTCTCAGCGCTCTTGGAGGTCAATCATATATTATATATATAGCAAAATCCCAGCTACCGAGCGGAGAAGTAGTGTGTTAAAGAAGTAATGAAAAGAAAAGGAAACATTTTAATAATAACGTAACATGATTGACATTGTCATGAGTGTTGCTGTCATATATATGCCTGCCTAAATAAGTCACCCTCGCTTTGCTCTTACTTTATTTACCGCTCATTTAATCATGGCTATTGGCGGAAAAATTATAAAATGGAAGGAGGATGGCTTTACCAAAACAATTATTGATGGCGAATCGATTATTCATAAAGCTTGAATTGGTGATGTTTTTCTGTGTTAACCTCATATTTTTTCAGACTTCTTCTCAAACTAAGGTGGTGCGAGGGTAAAATGAATCGGGATGCGCTGATCAATGTAATCCGTGTACCAGGAAATCATGCATTGACAAAGCTCCCCTTTGCTTGTAATGCAAAGTGTGATTAAATGCATTATTTTTAACGCTTATGGAGCACATGCATCGAAGCTTCTCAGCTGTGCTTGTGCTAAGAAAAGGAAAGATTTTAAAAATAACGTAACACGATTGTCAATGTGACCTTTTGTAAGTAGTGCCTGGAGGATTCAGTGTGGAGAAACTCGAGAGATAGCGTGTGTATTAACTTTTGTGGATTTTTCTGTGAGTATTTGGTGGCAGTCTGACGAAGTTGCTTCGAAAGACGGCATTAGCCGCGGAGCTCACCTCAGACCGAAATTAGATGTATTAGTCTCTCGGAATTTGCATAAGCACACCCCTTCACCTACAATTTTAACTTAGTTACAAAGTGATCAAAACTCTCGTTTATATCCTCGCGCCCTCTCATTAAACTTGTATCCCGCATTACCTGTGGGCATGTGAAACGCCAGCGGTAGCCTGTCTATGAACTTAATTTAAAGTTTAGGTTTACACCTTTTTTTCTTTCCGAGGCAGCAACACTCATGAATATGGTAGTATATGTCACTCGCTCGCTTCTTATTGTTTTTCGCTGCCTTCTCAATTATATAATGCATGTTTTCTTAAGCGCTTTTTGGAGGTCTTCCTGGTTTTCTACACACTGCATTGACAATCAGTTCACGTGATTACGTGGGAGGCGTGATGATGTCACACGAAACTCCGCCCCCCCACGTCATTCCAGCTCAACTCCATTACAGTTAATGGAGAAAAATACCTTCCAGTTATGACCATTAGGCGTAGAATTTCGAAATGAAACCTGCCCAACTTTTGTAAGTAAGCTGTAAGGAATGAGCCTGCCAAATTTCAGCCTTCTACCTACACGGGAAGTTGGAGAATTAGTGATGAGTCAGTGAGTGAGTGAGTGAGTCAGTGAGTGAGTGAGGGCTTTGCCTTTTATTAGTATAGATATATATAAAACCCCCGGCCTACCCTACACACCAGCCACTTCGCATCTCTGCTGCTCATGTATGTGGATTTCACTTTCACCAAACAACAAATCCTTTAATTCTTGCGGATAAGCCTCTTCATTGAGAAGAAACTCTACTTTTCCCTGATGGCAACACAAATTAGGCGATCTACAAGTCTCAGACTTAAAGTTTAAATCCAAGCAATATATTTGTTCTCTTTTCACTGTTCCATTATTTCACAGAGTAATAATTTCCGTTTTTCTGTGCTAACTCGATCTTCACTATCATTTTTTTGAGACTTTCGAATTTTATTACTTTCATTATCTCTAACCTGCTCTGCATGTGTATCATGTCAACGTTTTTGAATTCTTTACAACATTCTACTTTGTCATCTACTCTTTGCCTTTTATTTCCGGCCCTAGGCATGGTTAAATCTCTTTCTTACAGGACGTGTATCTCTCTAAAAAAGTAACGTCTCATCCCAGGATTTTTTTATTATAATATATACAGTATATAGGTTCACCGAAAAAAGCGCGATAGACATATGAGCACCGAGAAAACCGCGACGGACAAATGAGCGTCGACAAAATTGCCACGACAAAATCGCAAGAGAGGCCAAGAGAGTGGGACACGTACGTGCGCATTATGTACACATTATGTGCTAGGTTATAACTGTTATAACTGCTGATGGCATGCCACAAACAAATAACTCAGTCGAGGGTTGGCGTAACACGTCATATACAAAGCGGAATTACCAGCAGTCAGGCATCCAATCCAGCAAGTCTAAATACGCTCAACTATTAAGACGTCTTGCTGCAATTCTTCATACACATGCAGGGTGTGATCTTAAGGACTATCTGCATGCCACGTTTCATAATATTGACTTCTAAAATAAACATTATTATATATGCTTTAAACTAGTTAATAAATATTTAATGAAACTTTTGCGATTTTGTCGGCGCGATTTTGACACCACTTTTTAATCGCCACTATTTTGTCAGCGCTCATATGTCTATCGCGCAAATGTCAGGTCACATATATATATATATATATACAGTATATATATATATAGTATATATATATATATATATATATATATATATACAGTATATATATATATATATATATATATATATATACACAGTATATATATATATATATACAGTATATATATATATATATATATTATATATACACACATACACATACATACATACATACTATATGTACTGTATGTACCATTGCCAGGTCCGCAATCAAGGTGCATACTCTGGGACCCTACTTGCAAATTGAGCCCTAGTAAAAGCAAGGGAAAAGGAAAGGTCAGACCTGAATAAAAAGCTTTTATAGGAAAAATATTGTTATATGATGGGGTTGTGAAATGATCAGAGAACGTGCCTACTAGGTCATAAATTCGATTTTTCCAAGCCGGAAAAGAGTAAAAGTCCCAATGGATGATCATTCAAAATAAAAACCCTGTGGTATAACAAAAAGAAAAGAGATGGAAACAAAAGGCACTGTTTTGGTAAAAGATATACCTGACATTAAAAAAAATGAAGATTTGAACAAACACTTTGAATAAACTGTAAATACTGCAGTTGAGAGCAATTAGACCGACCTTACAGATAGTCAGATCAGGAAAGCCTAATATGACCACTTATACCAGCAAATCTGCAGTCAAATTCTGCAGCATCCCGTAACACTAACATAGACGTGAGCAACAACATAGAAGGCAGCAAGGCCACTGTAGGAAATAAAACATATTAAGAAACGCAAAACCACCCAACAAATGGTCTTTTATTTTATTTGAATTAAATATTCGATCCTATAACACTCAGTTGTGATATAGTCCTTATAAAAATGTTAGCTGTTCATTGATTGTGCTAACAGAATAAGGTTGATTTCCCACAGAAATGTTGGTGCACCTCTCAATTAGTTTGTTACCTTCATTGCAATACATAAATAAACAAAAAAGGAAAGTGAAGCTAACTAGAAATATAGTTTGACATTTTTTTCTTCTTTAATGCCTGTATCCGATTTATTATTGACATATACAATGTTCATAATCTGTGAGTATTTGCATGTGTCTAATTGGTTAATGAGTTGAGAAGAGCCATTTTGAGTTTACCCTGCAAGGGTCTTAATCCAGCCTTGATATGCATACATATTGTATAGAGCATGGAGTACTGGAACTTCTCACAAAGCCCTCCAAGGGGTACCTCTAGCTCCCCCCCTCTTTGATATAATAGACGTATATTAGCACGCTCAAAACACTTCCTCACTGTTCGATATGATAAATGTGTGACATTTCCAGTGAAACCTATCAGGATATTGCTGTATTTTTCAATCAAAAAATTAATGATATTAGAAATAATATGGTATATCTCCCCAACACTGCGGATCCTCCTAAGCCCCTGTACTCCTTTATAAACAAATTAAATTCTTTCTCGAGGATAGATTTACCTAATTTACATAGAATAATTTCTCAACTGAGACCCTCCACCTGCGTCCTTGACCCAATACCAACAAAATTGTTTCAAAGTATTGGGCGTGCTAATCGATAGTTCTCTTGACATAGTAAACTCGTCATTAGATACGGGGGCCTTCCCAGACTGTCTTAAGACTGCTGTAGTTAAACCCCTACTCCAGAAAAATAATCTTGACCCCTCTGCTTTTGAAAATTTTAGAACCATTTCTAACCTGCCTTTTGTAAGTAAAATTCTAGAGAAGGCAGTCATTATGCAGCTAAATGACCATCTCAATAAACATGCTATTCTTAATAAATTTCAGTCAGGTTTTAGAACAAATTACAGTACAGAAACTGCACTCGTTAAAGTAGTAAATGACTTGTGGGTAAATGCAGACAGAGACCATTTATCTGTTCTCATCCTCTTAGATCTGAGTGCTGCATTTGACACCATTGATCACAACATTCTTAGAAATCGCCTTAGTCAATGGGTGGGCCTCTCTGGTAATGTCTTAAATTGGTTTGAATCCTACTTGGCAGGTAGAAAATTCTTTGTTAGTTGTGGTAATTACATCTCAAAGACACATGATATCCTATATGGTGTTCCACAAGGCTCTATCCTGGGTCTGCTGCTCTTTTCAATCTACATGCTTCCGTTAGGTCAGATTATCTCAGGTCATAATGTGAGTTAACACAGCTATGCTGATGACACACAGCTGTATTTATCAATAGCACCTGATGACCCCAACTCTGTTGTTTCACTAACACAATGTCTTACTTGCGTTTCTAAATGGATGAATAGTAATTTTCTCAAGCTAAATAAAGAGAAAACAGAAATTTTAGTGATTGGCAATAATAGATATAATGAGGTTATTAGAAATAAACTTGATGCATTAGGATTAAAAGTCAAGACGGAGGTAAAGAATTTAGGGGTAACTGTTGACTGTAACCTGAATTTTAAATCGCATATTAATCATATCAACAGGACAGCATTTTTTCACTTAAGAAACATAGCTAAAGTTAGACCTCTTATATCATTGAAAGATGCTGAGAAATTAATTCACGCTTTTGTTTTCAGTAGACTAGATTACTGTAACGCACTCCTCTCAGGACTACCCAAAAAAGACATAAATCTTTTGTAACTAGTGCAGAATGCAGGTGCTAGAATCCTAACTAGGAAAAGAAAATCCGAGCACATATCTCCAGTTTTGATGTCACTACACTGGTTACCTGTGTCATTCAGAATTTACTTTAAAATACTGCTTATGGTTTACAAAGCATTAAATAATCTCGCTCCATCTTATATATCGGAATGTCTGACACCCTATATTCCAAATCGTAACCTTAGATCCTCAAATGAATGTTTGCTCAGAATTCCAAGAGCTAAACTTAAAAGAAGTGGTGAGGCAGCCTTCTGCTGTTATGCACCTAAAATCTGGAATAGCCTACCAATAGGAATTAGCCAGGCTAATACAGTGGGGCATTTTAAAAAAAACTGCTAAAAACTCATTACTTTAACATGGCCTTCTCATAACTTCATTTTAATTTAATCCTGATACTCTGCATATTCAATTTATTATCATAACTATTCATGGTGGCTCTAAAATCCGTACTAACCCTTACTCTCTCTTCTGTTTCTTTTCCCGGTTTTCTGTAAAGGCGATCTGCACCATCACCACCAAATCAAAGCACTGTGATGGTCCTACATTGATGGATTAAATGCCAGAAGTCTGCACAACCATCATCATCTAGTCCTTCCAAGAGAACCCTACATACAAAGAGGACTTTTTCATTTATGTTAAGTAGAATGCCCAGAGATGGCTGGGCGGTCTAATGGTCTGGAATCCCTGCAGATTTTATTTTTTTCTTTCCAGCCGTCTGGAGTTTTTTTTTTTCTCTGTCCTCCCTGGCCATCAGACCTTACTCTTATTCTATGTTAATTAGTGTTGTCTTATTTAAATTCTTACTTTGTCTTTTTTTCTCTTTTCTTCATCATGTATAGCACTTTGAGCTACATTATTTGTATGAAAATGTGCTATATAAATAAATATTGTTGTTGTTGTTGTTGACAGAAAGCTCAGCATTTATAATGGGACAACCCCTCTACTCAATTAGGAAATTGTGTTACATCGCAAGGAGGATCAAGAAGCCTACAAGAATAGAGAGTACTGGCAATTATTTGCTTCCAGTTCAAGACTGACTATATCTACAGTGTATGCAGTTTATACAGTATACAGTACATGCTGTACGTTAACAGTTTTAGATTGTAGGAACTTTAAATCATTCTCTCCGAGTATAATGAGTAAGACCCCAAAAAGCATAATTCTCCCTTTAATTCATTAATTTTGCAATGTTTTTTTTTTTCTCTCACTGCCATGTTGCTGAGATGATCCAGCTATGGGCAAAACTAAACCTATCCATTCATTTATATAACCTGACTGATCTAATTTCAGGGTCACAGGTAAATCTAATTTGGATACTACTCATTTATCAGTTCAACCACACACTTTTTTTTACCAGTAAAAAATATAAGTTGGTGTAAAACTAAAGAAAATTGGGGATAGACAATAATGATTTTAACAAAAAATATGAATAATAACAAATATGAGGTAGTTTGAACTTGTGGACTTTCATCTAACCGAGTGTTCCTAGTACAGCAAGAAGTTGCACTGAAGTAAATTTACTGTTAAAGGAAATACTGCATGACGTAAACAGTGTCCTGAACACTAGGCAAACTGCATTCACTATGGAATTCACCTTTGGCTTGATAAAGGATGACAAGAAATGTTCACCTCTTTGTCAAGTATGAACTACACACACACCCATGAAAGGAAACTGAAATACAAGCTGGCATGTGAACTTTGTTTGGTGCAAAGGAGTTCCTGCCCTCATTGCTACTCAAGAGGCTGCAGGAAGCTCTGCTTGGAACAAATGGCAGGAAAAGAAAGGCGGTTACCCCAGAAGCAATGAAAAATAGCTTCAGAAACAGAAAAGGGATACGTCACTCATATCAAACTGCTTCTCTTCCTTTAACTGTACTGTAAGGGAACACAAGTAATAGAACTAGTACAGCTGTGCATGAGAGGCAATGTAATGTAAAACTCCTGCTTTTTTCTAGTTATCACAGTGTTTCCTCCATTAACGTCAAGGCAAAATCTGTCAGAATTAGCACTACATTTGTAAGTTAAATCCATATTGTATTATATTTATATATTATAAGTGAGTATATATACACACTATTATGCGTGTCTAGGAGTTTCCATTAGTATCATGTTGAAGCAATCACAGGATGCACCACATGAGACCATCTGTGTGGGCTTTCCTCCCACATTGCCAAAAACAAGCAGATTAGGTGCAACTTGAAATTGGCCACACTGTGAGTGAGTGAAGTGTTTTTCGTGAGACTAACTGTCCAGGGCTGCTGTCTGGCTCTCTGTGACCTTGAGTTGGACATTATGTGTACATAATTTATATGTACAGTGGGTACGGAAAGTATTCAGACCCCCTTCAATTTTTCACTCTTTGTTATATTGCAGCCATTTGCTAAAATCGTTTAAATTAATTTTTTTCCTCATTAATGTACACACAGCACCCCATATTGACAGACAAAAAAAAGAATTTTTGAAATTGTTGCAGATTTATTAAAAAAGAAAAACTGAAATATCATATGGTCCTAAGTATTCAGACCCTTTGCTCAGTATTTAGTAGAAGCACCCTTTTGAGCTAATACAGCCATGAGTCTTCTTGGGAAAGATGCAACAAGTTTTTCACACCTGGATTTGGGGATCCTCTGCCATTCCTCCTTGCAGATCCTCTCCAGTTCTGTCAGGTTGGATGGTAAACGTTGGTGGACAGCCATTTTTAGGTCTCTCCAGAGATGCTAAATTGGGTTTAAGTCAGGGTTCTGGCTGGGCCATTCAAGAACAGTCACAGAGTTGTTGTGAAGCTACTCCTTCATTATTTTAGCTGTGTGCTTAGGGTCATTGTCTCATCAGTATCAGACTCATGGCTGTATTAGCTCAAAAGGGTGCTTCTACTAAATACTGAGCAAAGGGTCTGAATACTTAGGACCATGTGATATTTCAGTTTTTCTTTTTTAATAAATCTGCAACAATTTCAAAAATTCTTTTTTTTGTCTGTCAATATGGGGTGCTGTGTGTATATTAATGAGGAAAAAAATTAATTTAAATGATTTTAGCAAATGGCTGCAATATAACAAAGAGTGAAAAATTGAAGAGGGTCTGAATACTATACTACTATATATATATATTCAATTGTCACAAATGATCTCTTTTATTGTTCTAAATTCCAAAATATTGGCAAGCTTTGGCCATCATTAATGTGATTACAAAGTTTCGGTTCTTCTTTTTTTATTCTCACCATTTGTGATAAACAAATATTATATCTTTGTATAATGGTCTTCATCAGGCATTTGCCAAACATGAGAACATCAGAACAATCTAGACAAGAACAAGCCATTCAGCTTAACAAAGCTTGCCAGTCATATCCACTTAATTCTTCTAAAAAAAACATCAAGTCGAGTTTTGAAAGCCCCTAAAGTCTTACTGTCTACCACCCTACTTGGTGGCTTAACCCTAGTGTCTATGGTTCTCTGGGTAAAGAAATACTTCCTAATGTTTGTGCAAAATTTATGCTTAACAAGTTTTCAACTGTGACCCCATTTTCTTGATTAATTTCTTGAATTAATTTTAAAATAACCGCCTTGATCCACTGTACTAATTCCCTTCATAACTTTAAACACTTTAATCATGTCACCTCTCAATCGTCTTTTGCTTAAGCTGAAAAGGCTGAGCTCTTTTAATCACTCTTCATATTTCAACCCATGTAGCCCTGGAATGAGCCTATTCACTCTTTTCTGGACATTTTCTAGTGCTGCTATGTCATTTTTGTATCTTGGAGACTAAAACTGCACACAGTACTCAAGATGAGACTTCACCAGTGCATTATAAAGCTGTAAACAGTTTACAGATGCTGATACTGAATGAGCAAAATGGCAATAAGTGACATTACTGACTTTCTTATGCAAGAAACTGATGCTCATGAGCAGTAGTTAAGCAATAAGAGCATTTAAGATGAAAATAAATCCAGCAGTAGCTCACATCTACAAGGTCTACTAGTGAAGTCAGTACTTCTCACCTTCTCATGAGTCACTCTCTTGATATTTAATGCAGTATATACCATATTAATTTATTTTATATCATTTATCTCGTGATATGCTACAAAGAGATGCCACTAAAGGAATAACAAAGGAGAAAAACTCACATGTAAAACAAAGAATGATGCTGCTTGACAAAATTAAAGAAAACATAACATACTAGAGTGTGACAAGAAAGACACAAAACAGGAAAGTTGGAGTTGGAAGTCCATGATACAGATCTGCCTACAGGTCACAAATCTACGCATGAAAGAGCTTAATGACACTAATTCAGAGGAATATCTCTTATCCCTACTGTTGATGCCCCATGCCCCATCTCTTGACACCGATTGCATTTCTTTCAATGAAAGAGCTTTAGACATGCTAAAACTATATAAACAAAGAGACATATGTGCTCCATTGTATGCCCTAATGAAAATAAATTCATCATTTGATTAATTTCTTTTTAATTAAAACACAACAACAATCATTCTAAAATTAAATGCATGACAGTACCATGCATTGTTTTTTGGACTGCATTTAATTTTGACACAGATAATTCTCCTTATATTTGCGGTTGTTCTAAGATGAAAAATATAAATAACGTTCGATAAATTAATAGAATTGTGGTTATGTTTTTATTTGATGCTTTTTCCAATGTGACATCATATACACTGAGAATCAGAAGCAAAATGCAGTGTAATCAAATGTAAACTATAACTATTAAAACACAACAGTGCTTAGGACTGGGTACCACGCCATGCCGGGATGCTTTTCCATGGAGTCTATACATATTCATCTTATGTTCCCATGCATTTCCATGAGCACCTTTTTTTTTACTATTATTATCCAACAGCACGCTTTCAAGTCATCTGACTTCATTTAATTTCCATGCTGACAAATTATGTAGTTACATGCATACTTTATACAGCCTACAAAATATTTTGGCAATTTGCAACAAGGATCAGTTTAACACACAACACAGGATAAACAGCTTTAAAAAACTGATTGATGGATACAGTGATGGATGCTAAATTCTCTGTGAATGTAACAGCCCATAGACAGGTTTACCAAAATTGGATGTTTGCTCCTTGAATTTAATTTATTACATCACTCATGTGTAATGTTGCAGTAAAGTTTTTAAGGCTGGATGCACTTCTTCACATCAATTTATTCAGGTAATCTTTCAGGGCAGAATGAGAAGCACTGACCTTACTTTAACCCCAAGTCACAAATGATGGACAATTTTGACTTAAAATACAGGTTAAACATTGTTTCAGGACAATGATATATCTATCTCTGAACTGCAAAAAGACATATTTAAAAAAGAAACTATGACATATTGTGTGTAATGATTTAGGAGAGTCATTTATCTAGTTTCTTGCCCAGCTATCCAAAACAGGTAGCTTACTAATAACAAACCAGCCAATAATGGAAGCCAGCACTCTCCCCTGGATCAGATAAATGTATAGTAGAGATATGCTGTTATGCACGTTCTTGGGCTTCAGACTGAAACTAGCAGTCATCATTAGTAACATTATACCACCTCTATTCAAAAGATATCACTGCCTAAAATTAAACTAAGATTCCAAGCACAATGAAGTGTTAAACATTTTACCATCAGAGCTCTCACTTCCTAATAATAATCTATGTTATATTATATATACAAAAATATAACATCAATAAACTCCATCTTGGCATTTATTTTAAAATAATTTATACACAAACTTAAATATGTTGTTTTTTCTGTCTAACACTAGTGCAGTCTACAATGTATGACAGCAATACTGTATAATAATTTTTGACAATAACATATACTGTACCTCTGTTCTTGTTAAAAATCATTACATCATTCTGTTTTTAAACCTTTTATCCATACCACCAGGTTTATAGAGACGGCTATTATACCACTGTCTTTTAAAAGAGAACTCCTTATAAATCCTGTTAGAACATATTTTGTTACATGGGAATATTAATTTCTTAAAGCTCTTGCGCTTGTTCTCTTCAATAGGATTGCTGAAACTGTATTACTGACAAGCAGCATGTCATCAATGCAGTTTGAGTTTTTAAATATCAAACAACTTAGCATGAACTTTCAGAATGGTTCTGAGAAAGAAAATATGCTCTTCTTTGGCTGTTCTATTATTTATTTCATAAAACATAATTTTGTCTTGGAAGGCTACACCTGAAAATAAAAGTGCGAGCAAGTGATTAATTATATTATAATTTCATTATATATATGATACATTTGAATGTACAGCATTTTATTAAACTTGGCTAAATTTAGGATTACTGTGGTGTAGAGATTAAGGCTCACTGGTATAAGTGGCAAAAGTAAATGCCTTGGGCCCCACAACCAGCCTCTTCTAGCTATGTCATCATTGGATTTTCGATCAGAAGCCTTGCTGTGTGACCATAGGCATGTCACTTAAACAGCCTATGCTGACATCTTAAAAAATGCATGTAAATAGATGTACAATATTCTAAACATGTAGGCCATCAAGGTGGTTTGATATATAAACCCAATTATAATCCTAATACAATTATAACACCCGGTGGTGAATTATATTATGTCCTAAATTTTGTAGAGTATATTGGTTACTAAATTCAATGTTTATGTCTAAAATGACCTAGAAATAAACAAATAATGTAAGCTAAATAAAAATATCTTATATTACAAATTTGTACAAAATTAAATTAAACTGAATAATTTAAAATGGATAACACTATAATCATGTGATAAAAGCTCAGTGAAATGATCAATATAATCATGGTATGGCAGATATTAAAATCAGATCGTCACTTACCAAAAACATGCCAGGAGCTACATTGTGACGACGAACCAAAAGGCAGTCATGCCAGTCAGTGACACTACCAGCAGTATTAATGTCATATTTCACCAAGCGAAATGAGTCCAAGCGGCTCTGTGAACAAAAATGACAATTACACCAGGCATTCCATGTTAAAGACAGCCTTTTAAAAGGAAATCTTTGTTGTTTTTTGCTTTTAATGTTATTTATTCAGCATAATATTCCAACTAATGGGTTTTACTCTGTAAACCACAGTAATATTAAAATTGCAACAGCCAAAAATGTATATTTATGAGACAAAAGCAACCCAGTAAGTGTCAGCTTAGATAAAAATCAGTCAATAGTGGGTGAAAGCAGGATGGCAGAAAGTAATGTAGAACTTCCCATGCTTTACCAGCATATATACTTTAAGGCAACAGTCATCTTTATTGTACTTCTGCATTCGTTTTAACTGTGGTCACAGCTGTAGGATATTAAATTCTCCCTTTTCAGTAATAACAAATTAAATCACAACCATATTTTTAGCATCCTTTAACCTTAGTACTGATGTCAATTGCTCTGCAGTAATTAAAAACTTTGAAACACCCAAAAAATAACTCATTTGAACCACAGCTTCTCCAGGGATATTTAGAGACTTATAATTCTTGCGAAACATCTTTCCCAAACAATTTTTTAACAATGGGATCAAACAAACAACCAAAGCAGGCTTCATATTTGGGTCTCTGCTGGTTAAGGTTACATTTAAAAAACACATTTTGGCATGCAAATATATTCTTTAAATACACTTTATTCATGGTTAACATACCACATCCAAAAAACCCTTGTAAACTACAATATGAAGAAATCCCCTAAGCTGGGAAATAACCTCTTACACCAAATCACAACTAACAAAAGCAATTAAGATTTACTGTATAAAAAAATATGGCTATTGATTTTTTTTAATGTTCTTGATTAGTATTGTAGACTTAAGGGAAGAAAATGACAAGTATAACCATGAAGTAAACATATGAAGGCATTGTTTAATGTCAAAAAGAAAACAGAGTTACTAAAGAAAAAATACTTTTCTAGGTGAATATTGTATTCAATGTTTTCTTTATTGGTAAAAAAAAGACAAGCATAAGTTCTCTGCTAGGAAAACAGTGCTGCTGGTTACAAACTAAAAAAAGTAAATATTGAATTAACAATAAATCTAACATCCATCCATCATCCAACCCACTATATCCCTACTACAGGGTCACGGGGGTCTGCTGGAGCCAATCCCAGCCAACACAGGGCTCAAGGCAGGAAACAAACCCCGGGCAGGGCGCCAGCCCACCGCAGGGCACACACACACACACACACACACACACACACACACGGGACAATTTAGAATCACCAATGCACCTAACCTTCATGTCTTTGGACTGTGGGAGGAAACCGGAGTACCCAGAGGAATCCCACACAGACGCAGGGAGAACATAAAAACACCATGCAGGGAGGACCAGGGAAGTGTACCCGGGTCTCCTAACTGCGAGGCAGCAGTGCTACCCACTGTGCCACCGTGCTGCCCTAAATCTAACATACACTGCATGAACAGGTATTAAAAGAAAGTTGTACATCATTTAAAGAAGATGTGAATGTTAAATATTAATTGCGTCTAATGACAAACTAAAAAGTATGTCTAGCAGTTTGAAAATAATTCTGAATATGAAAAGGTAAAAATAAAAAGAAAACAAATACTGAAGTCTTGTGCAAAAAATGAGATATTCACTGAAAAAATATTTTTTGATCATTTCATTTGTTTCAGTGTTTACATTAGCGTTTAATAAAATCGGGTAACCTTTATATATAAAGTGTGAAATTTACTGCACACTTAGAAGAAGATCCAGTGATGAAGTACAAATATATAAGCAGAATCAATTTTAACATAACTTTCATATATGTTGAGGTACAATTCTCTCTTAGTAAATAATGTTGCTGCTTTCCTCAACAAGAGGATGGTAATGTCTCAAGTGTCTCCAGAGCTTATGCCTCAAAAAAACCCTAAAACTATAAATATACAAACATTTCTAAACCTATCTATGTCCAAGACCTGCTTTCCAGCTTCTTTATCATTTTCATATTTATAAAAGGCATCTTTTTCTGCTTTCATGGAACCAATTACAACATCCACTTGCTAAATGTACTTTATATGTGCATATTCTAAAATGTAATTTTTTGATCAGAAGGATTACAGCCTATTCGTACGTACTTGAAGAAATAACATGCAAATGGCCTCTTAACCATGGGTACAGCTGAAGCATCACAACTCATTAATTTGAAGGGATGTCCATATACTTTTGGCCATACAGTATAGTGTGTGTAGATACATAAATAAATAGATAAGACATTTCATTGAATGGGAAATTGCAGTGTTATAGCAGCAGACACACAAAAGAGTAAAATAACCATACTATAAATAAATTAACAAATGAAATTTTAAAACTCAAGGTTAGTGTTTAAGTAAACACATAAATTACAAAAAATCTACAGTACATATGAGAATCATCTTGAGAACAGGAAGTATTCTGTTTCAGTCCGAATAACATGATTAAATGCCCCACAAGAAGAAATAAAGTACATCTATCCATCCAGCCATCATCACATCTGGTATCAGGATGACAACTGAAATTATTCCTGGGTTCTGATCCCCTGAACCTGCCCCTTCCATCTTGGCTTCCTCTTAAGGGTTTCCACTGCCAAATTGAAACAGTCTGATCTGGGACTCACATCTGGAAAGACGCATCAATAACAATTCTAACTTGAATTGTTACTTTCTACCAAATTTACAAAGGTTCACTTACAGTGCCCAAATCTTTATCATCTCTTCTTGTATTTATTTCTTACAGTGGTTATTCCAAAAGAAGAAACAGAATTTAAAAAATAGATAATTCCAACTGCCAATTTTACCACTCATGACCTTATAAATACCTAAGGATCCAGTTTTAAAGAATCTCATGTATGCTAACCCAAACAAAGAACACTCTTCAACATTTAAGGAATGAGGCAAGAAAATTATCACATAAGCTATATTTTTGTCTATCACATGACACAAATAAAAATAAAGTTCAACACGAAACATTTTTGAAACTAATCATGAAAGTGACAAAATCTTAGCAGACAATATTAGGAAGAAACAGTCTTCCATTAGTCATGAAGTCACCTGGTGATGAGATTGGACTGATTTAAACTATAATGTTTTGCAGAATCTTTTGTCTGTGAAAGTAAAGATAGGGTGTCAAATGAAACTTCACATGCTCAGTGGTGCCCTAACCAAACAAAGAGATTATTTTAGCTGTAAAATCATTGTGTACATGAATTACAGCTCCTTCTCTGTCAGAAAAGTTACAATTCTGATTAATTCATGAAAGTCATTTACAGATGTGACACTCCCCTAGACTACTTTGTCATAAATAACCCTATCAGAAATACTTGACCCCATGCAAGGAAACTCTAGGGGACAATACCTTGGACTGTTTTTGGGAGGGGGGATTATATGTTTCAATAATCTTTACAGCTATTGGGTTACCTATTATAAATTGTTCTAAAAGAAGGGGTCAGACCTAGAAATTCTCTGGAAGCACCTTGTCTCCAGATCCCAGTCAGAATCAGCCTGAAAAAAAAACTAAATGTAACTGCCACCCACGTAAAGGAAAGGGTTAAAGGTAAAAGAAAACACAAAGTAAGTAGAAGGATCTCCAGACCTGACTGAGCAGTACTGGCATGCCAAAAAGTGCTAGGTGGAGTTGGGTGAGGATTTGAAGAATGACTTTCAGTTGACCTAAAAGAGCTTCTGGAAAATTAATCAGTGGTTCCAGTGAGAAGTCAAGCAAAATTACATCTTTTTTGGCTAACTAAAAAGATTATAGCATTCAAGCTTTCAAGGCAACTTAGTTGTTCCAGAAACATAGGAGAGTCGTCACTCAGTCAGTTCTCAGCAAGAATATAGAATAATTGATCTCAGCTGAAAATACTGTTGAGTTGTGAGAGGAGCACTTTAAGTACTTGGTGATTGAAATCACTGTGATAAAATATTCTGCGCTGGCAGACCACAGAGGTGAATGAAACCTGACCAGAAATACTGAAAGCACTAGATTTTATGAGGATTTTGGCTAATGCACCTCTTCAGCACAATACAATAAAATACAATTTAAAATATAAGGTGTGGACAGAGCCTAAGTATAGGTATAACATAAGGGGTCTGCTCCAATTACCAAGGTATCATCCTTCACAGCCTATTCCAGGGTACTATTATGACAATCCATCCAAGAGTTGAACCTCAGATTCAGGAGAAACAATGTGGATTTCATCCTGGCTCATGGAATAGTGAAACAACACTTTGCCTTTGCTAAGATACTTTAGTATTCACAAGAGTTTGCCAGTTTTGTTTACAATTGCTTTGTGGAAATGGAAAAAAAAGCTTATTTTAATGGTAATGCTAAAGGAGCATATGGGCTACTCTTGAATGTCATTCTGTCCCTAAATTTGTGTTTGTATACTTGGTATCGAGTGCGTTCAATGTGGGCATTGGACTCCTCTTCTGTTCATATTTATCTTGTGCAGGATACAGAGGGACAGCTAAGATTATGGAGAGTATATAGCTTGAGAATCAAAAATTTACAACTCTGAATTTCTGAAAAAGTGTCCCCATCCCACACCCTTGTCACAAGCTCGGGCTGGTGATCATAAAGAAAAAACAAAAGATGTTTCCTGTGCTGGGTTTCTGGTCTCACTCTCCATGCAAATCACAGGTTAAGTAAAATTAGACCCATACTTCTTGACCAATCAATTAAGAGACCATAGTTAATAACAAATCAATTCATTTGATGTTCTCTACAGGCAATTAACTGATAAATTGTCAGCACCTTTTAAACAAACTATTAGAACTGAAATGAGTAGAAAGACTATGTTTTACTAGATAGATAGATAGATAGAACTACTGCACAAAAGCAGAATATCGGAAAAAATATTAAGAAATCTATGTATATTTTAAGCATACCATTGTCCACCTTTCAACTTTAAAAAATGTCATGTATAAAAATTTCACTTACAGTTTAATGGGCTTATAATTTCAGGGAACATAGAAAACAGGATTTTTTTAGTAGATAGATACCTCTGTAATACAAGTTTTACATTTTATTTGTTAATTTATAGCTTCCTGGCAACATGTGCAGTACACTATAATAAATGGAAGCTCCAAAGCTTGGACTTTTTTACATTAATGTTTCAATGCAGAAGTTTTTTTTTCACCATTTTTGTTGTGCAACAATTCACAAATAACTTTTTGTTATGTGTCTGAATGTAGCCTTGAAAAAAATATTTTACAAAGCTGGGTGCATAATATATTCCAGGAAATTTTAGATAATTAAAATTATAGTTAACAGTGTAGAGAAATAAAAATGTAACAAAATAATAATAATAATGAAGGCAATAGATGTCCATTACTTATGGTGCTTGGATTCAAAGTGAAAACCAAGAAAAGATGATTAAGAAACAAAAAGAGAACTGCTATATGGAAAAGTGATAAAACAATAGTACCTGTTCACAAGGCATGCTGCGGTTTTTGTTCTTCTTCTCATAAAGTTCCTCAAGAATGTCAACACCAGCTGAGTTCTTTAGGGCTGAAGATGAAACCACACACATTACTAAGATCTGTTCAATCCCAGGCATCTGACCTTGGATGAAGTCATCATACTCCACATCACTGACTAATGGGATCTGATGATTGCTGCATCTGCACCTCTTAGGAGTTCCATCTTTTAATAGTGCATTTCGCAAAGACACTGGACATGCCTTATGAATCGTCATATGCGACCTGATATTTTCTGAGCCTTTGAAGAGTGAAAATCTATAATATGAAAGAAATAAACTCATGTCAAGATTAGCAGTATTAAAGACAGAAGAATTTGATCAGTATTTTCCTTAATATTATGAAATTTGCGTAATTATGACTCTTTTTTCAAATGTTGTTAAATCCCAAGAGAAAAACCCTTTTCTAATAAATAACAGAAAATTCTGACAAATTGCATTACCTAGGCTCACAAAATTAAAATAAGAAGCAATCTGAGTGATCTTGTTGGATGATTATTTTATTAACAGAGGTTGCACAAGTATTTCTGTATATTGCGTTTTGTGTGCCCAGTCACATTTTCACACGGTGCAACATTTATCACACCATTGATTAACAATTCTAAAACAATACATTAAAAATCTGCTTTTCAAGATCATTTCTGATCATATGTATTAAGATTCCTTACCATTGTAAATGAATACTTCCCCTTTAAAAATACACTCAAGAGCAGCTGTAGATATTGCTTCTAATTTATTTACCAAATTACCTTTGAAGCAAATCTTTTTTTTTTTCTTACTTTGTTAACATTGCAATATTTAGTATTTCAGGACTACAATTGTAATGACTAGACTAGATGAAATAAACTTAATAGTTCCTAATACTCTAATGATACTATATTAATGTGTTGGCATGAAATTGAAACAGCTGTGTTAATGATCACAGTTTCACATAAATTAATCCCCACCAATAATCACTTCTAACAATCATGGATATTGAAAATCAAACAGCAGTTTAGAACTTTCAACAGTAAGCCCACCAATGAAAAATAAAGACTCTCCATTGTATATATATTTTACATTTTATAATTCAACTTCAGTTAAAGAAATGTAATAGTTATTTGAGAAACCACACACCCATTTAACACGGAATGTACAAAAAGAAACAAAATCCTTACCCAGGTTTACTCTGTAACTTGGTACAAAAACTGCCTGCCTCTTTGTTCTCCTTCTGTGTGCTAGATCATAAACATAATGATTATTTTTACAAACTTTGATTCACCAGTGTGTAAACAAATACCTACTTACATTTTCATTTATATTTGATTTCTCAATATATTTTGTTAGTAACATAAACCAAAGCTGAATATTCTAATTTTCTATGACTGCATTTAGGTTTCAATTCTGTGATAAAGTTTACCATTTTTGGCTAAGTTCTGCCATTAAATGCAGAAAAAAAAATCAGCCACTAGATCAGCTTTTCTCTTGTATTACCAAGAGGATAAGGCACTCTTTGGTGGATCCCATCGAATGTTTCTTGCAGGAGCTGATAGGAAGCGGCTAAAACCTTCATCATGGCTAGTACACTTTCCAGTTTCCTTTTCTTCTTCATCTGCTACCCTCAATGTAGACAGAGCAGCTGACTGGGTTTTACGAATTGCCTGGATCATTTGTGGGGTGTTTGACATTTTCTGAATGTCTGGGGAACTGATACCTATAGGCAAAAGATGCTATTATTCAAATGAATACATAGAAAGGATTTATAAAGAAGGATGCAACAATGTCAAGTTTATGCTGTAACTAAATAATCAATCTAAAGTATGCATCTGCAAATCATAAAAATCAGAAAACAATAACGTACAGGAATTTTAATGAATATGGGGCAATGCATCCCACAAGGTATTCTAAAAGGCATCAATCCAAACAATGCTATATGGCCAGGCCAACCTGCTGTTTTTGCAAGACAAGGCCTAATAAAACAGTATTGGCAAAAAAAAGCAATTTTAAAACAAGATTAACCAACTAAAGTCCATGCAGCATCACTTTTTAAAAATTGAATTGCTAATAATGAAAATGCACTTTGTAATAAAATTGATTTAAAAACACACCTGTAGCAATACGATAGTGCTCCATCCAATCATCTAGAATATTTTTGACCTTTCGCTGTAGCTTCTTCAGTTCCTGAAAGTACTTTAAACCCTGAAGGTGGCTGAAATCATCTTCAGGGATTTCCAGAGTCTTTACCAAATCAGACATTTTGCTTTCAGCAATAGTCTGTGGAGACACAAAATAATGTAATAAAATGCAGATGTTTCTATTAGCAGTTTCTCTGTTAATTTTCTAAGATTAAAAGATTAAGAAAAAGTCAAGAGAATCTTAAAAAATTACTAGTATTAATACACACTATTATGGTAGAATTTTCTTTTATAGAGCTATTTTCTAGCACCCCATATGTACAGTCTTAACTGCACATGGACGGCTGCTTTAAGCAAAGAGACTTACTAGCTCAACATAAGCAGACCAAACAATTAAGCTACACCTATGCCAATCACCAAAGCAGGTGCTCATTTACCCAGCTGCTACTATTGGAAAATTACTTTCCTCAGCTGCTAACCCCTGTGTGAATATAGCAATCAACCAGACCAGGTTCTCTTATCACTATACCTTGAATATAGTAATATAAAGATTCCTGTGTTTGTTATTTTGGTTCATCTATGCTACAGTTGCTATTAACTATTTTACATATGTGAGTGCCGGGTATCTGCTTTATAGTGCCCCACATGTACAGCCTTACCTGCATGTGGACAGCTGCCTTAAGCAAAGAGACTCACTAGCTGTGCACAAGCAAACCAAACGGTTGTCAGATTTGATCTACACCTATGCAAATCACCAAACCAGGTGACCGCCTATCATTCTACTTTCTTTTGAAGAGGTCTCTTCTCAGTGGTTACTCCCAGTGGGTATACGACAATCACCAACATTAGGCTTTCCTAACAATATAGACCCATTCAAACAGTATAAAATAAATATTTTAATAAAGCAACATTAATAAAAACACAGTAAACCCAAATGGAAGAAAATGTAGGGAATGTATTTGAAAAGAGAGGTGTAGTAGATCCAATTCCAAAGTATTTTCAGGTGCTGCTGCTAATCATAGCACTGTTATTTTGGGAGAAAATAAGAGATAATTTTAGCATCTGTTTTTTGCTGAGGCATTGGCTTGTGCTTCAGTCAGTTTTCTTTGAGGTAATGCTGTCTTTATGGTCTTGTTTTTTTATTTTTTTATCTAGTTTAATATTTTGAATAACAGATTTCTTGTTTGTAGGCATAAGTGTAAATTTAGATAGATTTTTGAATTGACTTTGTTCGAGTTTTACTTGTTCTAAGGGATCTTAACCATACTTTACTTGAAATTTTGTGTTCTTTTCCTGCTCTTCCAGTGTTAGTTTCCTTGTTTTTTCTTTCTGATTATTTTCACCAATTAAAATGTATTAATACATTTATTCGTTTTGTAACCTAAAGTTTAAACTATTACATCATAATTTATTTAATGGCTTACTTCAAATGTGGTAATTCAGGAGAAATAATAAGGATTTTGGGCCTGGGGTTTCATACAATTTTTACAAATGTAGACAGCCCAGAACCATATTAGTGTCCTGAAATTCATTTATTTTAATTGTAAATTTTCTTGCTTGTGTACTATCTTTTTCTATACCAGATATGTTATGACATTACTGAAAGATATACAGTTTAATTTTGTACTGTAGTAATTTCTTCTCTTGCTTTGCATGTTTTTGTGGCATGCTTAGGTCAAATACTTCTCAGATGTTTCAATGACAAGTTTTTATTGAGGCCCACACAATGCAATGTTGCTATTGATTCACTTTGTAAATTTCAAATACCAATAGGTCAGATTACCATTCATCTGTAGACTGTTAAAGCCAAGCAATGATACCTAGACTTCACCATATCTTTATCCTCTTATAATCCACCTATACCTATCATAATCACATGCCTTTGACCCTTAAATAGCTTTTCACCAAATCAGAAGTTTAAAGCAACTTGCTGTAACATAATTTTAGTGTCATGGATATCTGTTTAACTTTCTTATGAAGTTGCACTTATTTTACTGTAGTAGATCTGTGTCAAAATATTTTTCTGCATTATGAACATTTATAATTCCATGTGTGTACTATCTTAGTAATTTTAAATTAACAGAACAATATACTTTTGATTTCTAAAATGAAATCAGTGTCTTGTCCCATTAAGCCCAAGCACCATACATACTGCAGCTATTTTTAATATAATGCGATATTAATATACTTTTAATGGATGACAATGTTCAAGATACTTTAAAAGTGACCAATGTCATACATTTACTGAAGAAATCAGATTTAGACAATAATATGCACAATACTGACAGCCTAATTTCAAACCTGCTTTTTTCTGACCTTCTTAAAAATAGTAGCCTTAAAGTTTCAGTGTCAGATTAAACACCATGCGTTGATTAAAATTTCCGTCTGTCTTTCTCCTTGAGCACAAAATGGATACCTCCTTAACTTGTGTTTTTAAAAACATCCAAATATTGTCCAGTGCAATAAATACTATAATTTTTATGTTGTTAATTTTAAGCACAGCTTTGGAAACTACTGATAACATTTGAGTTTTATAATAACCAGGTTGTCAGGGATCTTCTTAAGTGACTTATTTCAAATTTAACAAATTTGTTTTCAATACATGCTGAAATATAATGATTATACTGTATATATTGATGTTACTTCAACTTGTTTTTTAATTATTCATTTCAGTGACTTAAAAATACAGGATTAGTGGTAAATGCTTGCTTAAAAACATGGGCAAAATGTTAATTCTTTGAGCCGCTTCAAATTTTATTAATGTGCACATCCCAGGCAATACATTAAAATTGCAAGTCTAAAAAGTGCAAGGATAAATAAAATTATTGTATTAGCTAGATCAGTAGGTTTTGTAATTATCTGCTTGCTACTGTGATAAACCATCAGCTTTTACATTTAAATACAACCTTTCACTTACGTAACCTTGTGAGAGCTTAATGGTTTGGATGTTCATACTCAAAGAAAATCATATTTTTCTTAAATAAAACTGAATTAACCATTAGCACAAGTTGGTATTTCTTATTCATTTTTCATATTATCTGGTTTTGGCTTTAATTGCCACTTGGTGCCACTGTTACCATGACTATCCTACTGTTTCTGTAGTAACTATCAATACAAGCTGGTATTTCCAATTCATTTTTCCTGTTATCCAGTTGTGGCACATGGTGCCACTGCAACCATGACCATCCTACTACATCTGACCTTGATACAAGATATCAGAATGATTGGGAAATATAAAATCATATTTTACAACAGTTATGGGCTTTAGCAGTAGCAGTAGTAGTAGTGATAATAGTAAGAGCATTCACAGTATTAGTAGAAGTATTGTTACATACTGCATTATATATGGAATTACATTGTGCTTTGTCAAATAGAAGTCAACCTCCTAATGGAATACACCCCTAAGAGCCTCTAAAAATGCTGTTAAATTAAGTTTTTGTTTTTCACTTCTTCCTTTTTAACAGGCCTTATTTTATGCTAGCTAAATCTCATGTTAACTTTCTATTACATTTTAACCTAAATATTCAGATTTCTTTGTCATTGTCTACTAAGATTAATACATATACTTGCTTATATATGTAAATTCAACATGGCTATGTAATTATACTTTGATTGTATTACTAGCCGTGCCCCACAGCTCCGCCCGCGTATTAATGAGAAAGGACAATGAGGAGGGCACTGCCCGGCTCCCAACTCCTGACGTCACACATCCCCTTCCTCTCGCCCTGCAGCCTCAGTCTCAGATTAGCGCGAATATATTGCTCCCACAAAATCAACTGGAATGTTCAAGCAAATTACAGAAAAAAAGACGATCTAAATCCATTAAGTAGTTCTCTCATGAAAAGCAGACAGACTGACGTTTAATTTTATATATACTGTATAGAGATAAATATGTGTTAGCTTACAGGGCCTGACTTTAATGAAAAGTACTAAATAAGACTAAAGTACATTTTAGTAATCTGCCCAGTGCTGCCAGGTATTCAACATGGAATTGGAATCTTTATGTGTATTAAAGAGATGGGTGGATGGATGGCTTGCTGAATAGAATTAATTTTTGTTTGTGATTTCCACTAATTTTGCTTTATATTCCTATTAAATGCAGTGCTGGTTGAACATACAAATAAGTATTTCCCTTTACTTTGTGCACATGACAATACTACTACTACTATTTATTTTTGCCTTTATTATTCTGTTGCCCCCTCTATTTAAAGATTATATAGACATACACTATAATATGATAAAACTTAAAAGAAAAAAATCCTGGTCGTTTTATTCTACATGATCAATTAAAACTAAATGCTCACCATTTTTTTTTCCATAAATTTCCTCCTTGCTTCTTTTTCCATAATTTTCTGTTTATTTGTTTTTGAAAGTTCTCTGCCAGTTTTAGAGGAAAGTTTTACATCAGTCAGTATTAATCCCTTTAACAAAAGGCAAAAAATAAAATAAAATAAAATAAAGTTGGTTAGCCTAAAACCAGCCTTAAATGTTCACTAACATATACTTTAAATAGCCATTGAATAACAGATAAAAATAGAACCTGCCATAACAAAACAAAAATAGTTTTTTTACTAAAACAACTAGTATTAACTCTTTACAGATTGTACATGCAACCCCCAATTCTTAACAAAAGTTAAAATAATCAGTGTATTTTTAGATTTATTATACCAAAAAAGAAAACTATAATATAAAATATTAAAAAAAAGTTTTGAAAAATATTTGAAAGTAGAATAAAATGTTAAGTAAGGGATTACAAAAATATATAAACATATTAGTTAAAATAAGGCTGCTTAGGAGAAGACAGGAAATTTTACAATATTGAGTAAGAAAATGAATAACCAGTACTTAAGAGAAGTGTCAATTAAAAATAAATAAGACAGTGTAATGCAAAGTTCTATGCTGCCAATACAATATTCTTATCCTCAATTTCCAAAATATGGGAAATAAAAAAAAAAAGTGCTTTAAGCATGGGGAGAATGTATGATTTTCACTGGTGAGTACTTTAAAATGTTTTATGATGGTGAAAAACAAAATTAACAAATGCCCAAGTAGCAGTCTCATATACTTTATTGTTTACTACTCACAATGTTTACTAAGTGGACATGTCTACAGCACGGTATTAAAATGAGAGCCCTTTGACATAGACCAAGATAATTTGTTGAATCTTGTAACATAGTGGCTAGTAGTTCTGTGAATTCACTCTGTTATGTAGTGCATAAGTAAATCAGTTCATGAAGGTTTGGATAGATTTATGAAATTTAAAACAGTATTAAATGGGCAATGAAAATGTATTAAAAGACTGTAACTGACTGAATACCTTAAGGATAAACAATTGAGCAAAACAATAATAAACTGTTTAAATACTGTATATAGGCAAAAGATATCCACCCATCCATCCATCCTCTTCCCCTTATCCGAGGTCAGGTCGCGGGGGCAGCAGCTTAAGCAGAGAGGCCCAGACTTCCCTCTCCCCGGCCACTTCTTCCAGCTCTTCTGGGAGAATCCCATGGCGTTCCCAGGCCAGCCGGGAGACATAGTCCCTCCAGCGTGTCCTGGGTCTTCCCCGGGGCCTCTTCCCAGTTGGACGTGCCCGGAACACCTCACCAGGGAGGCATCCAGGAGGCATCCTGATCAGATGCCCGAGCCACCTCATCTGACTCCTCTCGATGCGGAGGAGCAACGGCTCTACTCTGAGCCCCTTCCGGATGACTGAGCTTCTCACCCTATCTTTAAGGGAAAGCCCAGACACCCTGCGGAGGAAACTCATTTCAGCCGCTTGTATTCGCGATCTCGTTCTTTCGGTCACTACCCATAGCTCATGACCATAGGTGACGGTAGGAGCGTAGATCGACTGGTAAATTGAGAGCTTTGCCTTACGGCTCAGCTCATTTTTCACCACGACAGACCGATGCAGAGCCTGCATCACTGCAGATGCCGCACCGATCCACCTGTCGATCTCACGCTCCATTCTTCCCTCACTCGTGAACAAGACCCCAAGATACTTGAACTCCTCCACTTGGGGCAGGATCTCTCCCCCAACCCTGAGAGGGCACTCCACCCTTTTCCGGCTGAGGACCATGCTCTCGGATTTGGAGGTGCTGATTCTCATCCCAGCCGCTTCACACTCAGCTGTGAACCGATCCAGAGAGAGCTGAAGATCACGGCCTGATGAAGCAAACAGGACAACATCATCTGCAAAAAGCAGTGACCCAATCCTGAGTCCACCAAACCGGACCCCTTCAACACCCTGGCTGCGCCTAGAAATTCTATCCATAAAAGTTATGAACAGAATCGGTAACAAAGGGCAGCCCTGGCGGAGTCCAACTCTCACTGGAAACGGGCTCGACTTACTGCCGGCAATGCGGACCAGGCTCTGACACCGGTTGTACAGAGACCGAACAGCTCTTATCAGGGGGTCCAGTACCCCATACTCCCGGAGCACCCCCCACAGGATTCCCCGAGGGACACGGTCGAACGCCTTTTCCAAGTCCACAAAACACTTGTAGACTGGTCGGGCAAACTCCCATGCACCCTCCAGGACTCTGTTAAGGGTGAAGAGCTGGTCCACTGTTCCGCGACCAGGACGAAAACCACACTGTTCCTCCTGAATCCAAGGTTCGACTATCCGACGGACCCTCCTCTCCAGAACCCCCGAATAGACTTTTCCAGGGAGGCTGAGGAGTGTAATCCCTCTATAGTTGGAACACAAAAGATACTAAGTAAGAAAACAGCACAATTCTAAGTCTGTCATTACGTACTTAAAATGAACATTTTCGAAGTATTTCACATATAGTACATAGCATTTCATGGTATATAGTATTTCAATTTAAAAGAACATATCTCACCAGCTCATTAGAATGCAGAGGTTTTGCATTCTGCAGCGAGGACAGGGAAACATGTACAGCCTCTTGCTGCCATCTATAGGACAGACTGGCAGTGTTGACTCCTGTAATGCGAATCACAATAAATTCATTTACCTGTAAGAGGAAATATGCAGTTAGACAGTTTAATATATGCTTTTCTTTATGAAACCACTGTTAATAAACTGCTTTGCATTTAAATCAGAACTAAGCCACAAATATGTTTATAAAGGTGGAAAAAAATGGACTACATCCATCCATGATCTGTTTTAACTTGCTTATTCCAATATAGGGTCTTGAAGACTCATAATTAAATTCCATACTCACCAAAAAGGCATAATGATATTACATGCATTATCAACTGCTCAAAAAAATTAAAGAAACACTCTGAAAACACATCAGATAGTGCTGGATATCTATACTGGTAGGGACTGGGTAATGTGTTAGAAATGAAAGGATGCAACATCGTTTGATGGAAATCAAAATTATCAACCTACAGAGGGCTGAATTCAAAGACACCCCAAAAACCAATGTGAAAAAGTGATGCGGCAGGCTAGTAAATTTTGCCGATATTTCATAGCAGCAACTCAAAATTGTACTCAGTAGTTTGTATGGCCCCCCATGTGCTTGTATGCATCAGACAACGGACAGTGCCCTGGGGGATCTCCTCCCAGATATGAACCAGGGCATCACTGAACTCCTGGACAGTCTGAGGTGCAACCTGGCAGCATTGGATGTACCGAAACATAATGTCCCAGGGGTGTTCTATTGGATTTGGGTCAGGTGAGTGTGGGGCCCAGAAAATGGCATTAATTCCTTCATCCTCCAGGGACTGCCTGCATACTCTCGACATATGAGGCCGGGGATTGTCGTGCACCAAGAGGAACCCAGGACCCACTGCAACAGCAAAGGGTCTGACAATGGGTCCAAAGATTTCATCCCAATACCAAATGGCAGTCAAGGTGCTGTTGTCTAGCCTGTAGAGGTATATATATATATATATATATATATATATATATATACACACACACACACACACACACACAATAGGGTGGCAAGACCCAAATAACTTTCAAAAAATGTTTGCCCCTGTCACCCAATGCCAAAAGCATTTGTTTGGATAGGGTATTGTGGTTCATTTTACTGAATTGTTAAAAAAAACAGTAGTGGCAAGGTCATATTAGTGGATGAAATTTAAATGGAAATACTGAAAGCAGTGGATATGATGGGAATGCTTTGGCTAACAATGTTTATTCTGCTTTTTTTACAATGTTTTTGTCCCTTAAATATCATACCGCAACATTACGCAATAAAAGAAAAAAAAAGAATTCACTTTAATAAAAAAACAATACAGCACACAAATACTCTATATTCCACATACTGTACATTCAGTAATTTTCTACTGTTCCACAATGGTAGAAAAAAAACAAAGTAATGTTTTCTCTGTGCAGAATCCTTTTGTTGCATATACTAATATCGATATTTTTACATTTACATTTAAAAGTAACCATGCAATATGTATTAAAAAACAAGCTTATTTTCAATTCATTGTATCAGATCTCCAATATGCTGGAGTTTATGTAACATTAACATCCTAATAATCATTAATAAAAGTATTTGTCACCAGGTGGCAGTATTAACACAAAGAGCTAATAATTACAAGAAAAAATATGCTAGACCATTACAAATGAATGTGTTAGGAAACTGGAAACATGAATTCTATATAATCAGAAAAGTTTCTAATAAATTTTGGCAATATACCTGTATCAAAATTGGCTCATTTAGTTTAACTCCTTGTATCCATTTCCATTGTTTCTTTATAGTTCCATCCTCCTCAGTCATCATACCACCTTCTTCATCGACCACCACAGCTGTTGTATTGCTATAAAAGGACTTGTATGGTAATGTGTCTTTAATGTGCAGCATACTTTATATACAAATTCAACAAAAAAGGTTTAGAAAGTTTGAGAAATCGTACTAATGTTCAAAATTCTGCACTCTGACCCCGAAAGGCCCCATGAAGAAACAATTTCTTCTTGGGGATAAACAAAATATATCAAAAAGAAAAATGCATTATTCTACAAAATATACACAATATGTATAATCTATATATATATATATTTATATACTCAGCAAAAAAAGAAACGTCCCTTTTTCAGGACTGTGTATTTCAACAATAATGTTTTAAAAATCCAAATAACTTTACAGATCTTCATTGTAAAGGGTTTAAACAATGTTTTCCATGCATGTTCAATTAACCATAATCAATTAATTAACATGCACCTGTGGAATGGTCGTTAAGACCTTAACAGCTTACAGAAAGTAGGCATTTAAGGTCACAGTTCTAAAAACGCAGGACACTAAAGAGACTTGTCTACCGACTGTGAAAAACACCCAAAGAAAGATGCCCAGGGTCCCTGCTCATCTGCGTGAACGTGCATTAGGCATGCTGCAGGGAGGCATGAGGACTGCTGATGTGGCTAGGGTAATAAATTGCCATGTCCACACTGTGAGACGCCTAAGACAGCGCTACAGGGAGACAGGAAGGACAGCTGATCATCCTCGCAGTGGAAGAGCCCGGATCTCAATCCCACTGAGCACGTCTGGGACCTGTTGGATCGCAGGGGGAGGGCTAGGGCCATTCCCCCCAGAAATGTCCAGGCACTTGCAGGTGCCTTGGTGGAAGAGTGGGGTAACATCTCACAGCAAGAACTGACAAATCTGGTCCAGTCCATGAGGAGGAGATGCACTGCAGTACTTCAAGCAGCTGGTGGCCACACCAGATACTGACTGGTACTTTTGATTCATTCAGGGACACATTGTGAAACATTTTTAGTTTATGTCTTATGGTGTTGACTCTTTTAGTGTTCATACAAATATTTACACATTAAGTTTACTGAAAGTAAAACAGTTGAAATTCAGAGGACGTTTCTTTTTTGCTGAGTATATATATATATATATATATATATATATATACTAGCAAAATACCTGCGCTTCGCAGCGGCGATTTACTGCGTTAATATTTTTATTAAGAAAAAAATTAAACCTTTTTAAACAAAATAAACCAATAATTATTTGATAAGGATCTATTTGTATATCACATTGTGAGTTCGGCCCTCCAGTTGTAATATGACCAAGCTATGCGCTGAGCTTACTCTTGAGCATGCAACGTACAGTTGGCCATGTGAACAGTAATCTTGTTTCAAATCTCACAGCTTGGATTGCTGCTGTCATAATCGGTTTAAGTTTCATGGTTTGTTTCAATTACATCAGTATTTGCAGGACTTGTTGTGTTGAAGAGACATTCGGCATCTGTCAAGCATTGTAAGTATACAACCAGTTTCATTGATAACTTCACATCCAGCTTTTGAGAGTTTAAACATTCATAAACATCAAAGTGTCCACTGCTGAAATCGTCACCTGTCAATCTAAGATGTTTAAGAGGCATTGGCGGTTGTCGAAAGGTGTAAAATATTTGGCCATTTCGGTACACTTGAAAGCGACAACCGAACAATTCAGCGGCAGCCATCAACTCACATGCAGATGCATAGGTGAAGGGCTTAAGCATTTCATTCTTATAGTGTTCCTGTGTAGTATAATTATCTCCTGTACCGTAATCAGTCCACACCTTGAACCTGTCCCAGTCATTCAATACATAAGACACAATGTTCCTCCAGATATCAAGAATGAGCTTGATATGGCAGTGCAATATGTAACAAAGAGAATGGAAAAGGTAGGTGCCATCTCCGGGCCTGGAAACCACTCGGTAAGTGACATGTTAATGGGGGTACGGTTGGAATGATAAAGGAAATGGGTACCTGAACAATGTAAAGTAAGTCTAAAATACCTACACAATAACTATAATCGTAATAAATGAACAATAAAACAACGGAGAAGCCGTGGATTAAATAAAAAGGCTGTAGTTATCAGCAGGGAGACGTGAATCCTGTGGCGAAGCAAGGAAGGGAATGTAGAGACTGGAGCGACGGACGGACTTATATAGGCAGGCAGCGAACAATGTGGGAGGCGTTGGAATGGGGGACCCAACACCGCCTCACACAGTGACCGAGCTGCAGGCTATGGACGTATATATGTACGTAAGTAGGATTCAGTTAGCATTAGGAACCCGCGTACTAAATTTCTTGAAGATGGGCCCATAAGTAACAAAGACCGTTGAAAAGTTCAATATGGCGGCCGACAGTGGCATCATACCACCGAAATAAGTACCAAATTTCAGCCTTCTACCTGAACGTTGTTGACCATTATGACCGTTACGCGTAGAATTTCGAAATGAAACCTGCTTAACTTTTGTAAGTAAGTTGTAAGGAATGAGCCTGCCAAATTGCAGCCTTCTACCTACACGGGAAGTTGGAGAATTAGTGACATTGGAAACTTCAATATGGTGGCCGACAGTGGCATCATACCACTGAAATAAGTACATACATCGGTTTCGGTTAGCGCAGGGAAGCTGCCTACCAAATTTCGTGAAGATGGGGCCATACCTACCAAATTTCGTGACGATGGGGTCAGCCTTCTACCCACACGGGAAGTTGGAAAATTAGTGACGTTGGAAAGTTCAATATGGCGGCCGACAGTGGCGTCATACCATCGAAATAAGTACGTACATCAGTTTCGGTTAGCGCAGGGAAGCCACCTACCAAATTTCGTGAAGATGGGGCCATAAATAAGAAAGTTCAACATGGCGGACGTTGTCGACCGTTATGACCGTTACGTGTAGAATTTTGAAATGAAACCTGCTTAACTTTTGTAAGTAAGCTGTAAGGAATAAGCGTGCCAAATTTCAGCCTTCTACCTACGCGGGAAGTTGGAGAATTAGTGATAAATGAGTGACTGAGTGAGTGAGTGAGGGCTTTGCCTTTTATTAGTATATAGATATATATATATATATATACAGGTATATATATATACAGTATATATCCTCTTTAATAAAAGCCCTGTGTGTGTCCAGGTGTCCGTGTGGGTGTGTCTTCTGGTGAAGTGCGCAAGTGTGGGGCCGCGACAAACATCGCACCGTGCCCCGTCCATGAGCATGGCACCGTGGACACACACACACTCGAAGCTGGGCACACAGTGAATGGCCTAGCCGCGGCAGCGCATAATCTATACTAATAAAAGGCGAAGCCCTCACTGACTCACAGGGGCTCCGCTACCTGCTCGCTTCGCTTGCCCACCCCCAGTTTGATTTACCGGATATAAAATTTAAAGAGATTGTTATTTTCATCTGCGGTGGGCTGGTGCCCTGCCCAGGGTTTGTTTCCGGCCTTGCGCCATGTGTTGGCTGGGATTGGCTCCAGCAGACCCCCGTGAACCTGTAGTTAGGATATAGCGGGTTGGATAATGGATGGATGTTATTTTCATGGGAATTGTTACATATGCATTATTTTTCACTTTTACTTTACAACTTCTGTAAAAAAAAATATTTGGAATTAACTTTTCTTCAAGATCGCATTGGATTTTGATTCCATGTTTGGACTAACATCGTGACAACACAATGTACTGTATATCTGTCTGTGAGTGAATATCGTTTTTTTCTCTCTAATAAATAAAATGACTTTCTCTAATCTTTGTCCATGATCTTTCTTCTTCGCTTTGTTGTTGACTTGTCATCTGTCTTATAAAATTATTGTCCTGATAAAATTTATAAGAGCTGAGAGCGCAAGAAGTGTGTCCGACAAAAGCATTCACACGACTGAGATTAGATGACCGTGGCCTTGTTAAAAAATAGTTGTAAGTTGGGCGTGACTTTAAAGAATCTCATGTTAAAAGTCTCCGTCTCACAGGACTTTATACCGCAACCACGTTTTTGAAATCTTTTAATTCTCGCTGGCAACACAAATTAGACAATCAACAAGTCTCCGACTTAAAGTTTAAATCTGAACAATACATTCAATCTCTTTTAGCTGTTCCGTTATTTCACCGAGTAATAATTTCTGTTTGTTTGTGCTAATGCAATCTTTCCTATCCTTTTTTTTAAACTTTGGCATTTTCGTACTTCCATTATTTCTAATCTGCTGTGCATGTATATTGCCCCAACATTTTTGAATTCTTTATGACATTCTACTTTGTCATCTACTCTTTGTCCTTTATTTCCTGCCCCAGTCCTGGTTAAATCTCTTTCTTTCGGGATGTATAACACTGCTCGCGTTGTGAAGGGGGGGGGGCCTGAATGCACACTAAGCAGAAGCGGCCGGATCAGCTGCTGTCTTGCTGCTGCTGCTGGCGAGCTGCGTGTTCTGCTTGTCGTGCTGCGTGTCAATAATTTAAAAGCCTGTACAGCAGCAGTCCTTTTATCACACTGCCGCGTCTCGCGTGAAGTGTCTTCCGAGAAGATCACGTGTCATCTCCCTCCCAAGATTTTTTTTTATAATATATATACACACACATATATATGTTTATATATATATACATATATAAATACATTATACACACATATATATATATATATATATATATATATTACAGATTACATAACTGCATGACGAGTAAGCTTGCTCAAGACTAAGGCTCTTCTTACAGTTTAAACATTTATCAAAGTTACAATTTCAAACTGTGAAGTAACTACAACAAAACTACAAGTAATGCTTTTACTGTGTATTGTTAAACTGAACCAACCTAAACATGTTTCTCATGTTACTACTATGCAGCTAAAGAAAAACAAACAACAATAATACTATACATTTTAGTGCTGTCTAATCAGATATGCTAGCTAAAAACATCTATTAAAATCACTGTACAAAACAGATTACATTTCTAAAGCAGCAAAACATGACCAACTGTGTTTTCCAATGACAATCTGGTAAATGATGCAGTCACCTATATATTTATGAATTGAAACCAATGCATGTTTTAGGAATAAATTACCTGTTGAGGTGACAAACACTGCCATGACCAAAGGGAGTGAAGGTGGCAAGTATAGATGGCTCAGGACTATTACTGAATACATTAGTGTAGACTCCACCACAGGGAAGTCCTGAGTAACTCTGAGACACTGCAATATATCCAGTGGGATAGCTAAACATTTTTGATAAGGAACTTAACCGCTTAATTTAAACAATGCACTTTACAAAAAGATAGACTTACCAACACAAAAAAGGTAAGGGGTAATTTTGTGAGACACTAGAGCAGAAAAGCATTCAGTTATCTAAGAAAAAACATATCAACTCATTTAATGCACTGCACAGAGTAAAACATTCTGCGTAGTATATAAATACAATGTGTAAACTGACTTACTTGTGCACTTTGTATCAGCTTGTTTTTACTTTCCCCAACATATAACATGGAAAGTGCAAGTTATATTCTAATGGGGTAGAAATTTTGTCTTCAATGGATATATATGTTTTAAGCAACCCGTATGCAATTTCACTATTACCAGCATGATGTGTGTTTGTGTGTATGCCTATATAAGGAAAACTAGTGATCAAATTATCAAATAGGAAACAAATTTGGTATTCTTACTACAAGCTTGGGCCCTTTTGATTTAGAATAAAACACTTCAGACTGTCTTTCTCTTAATTGAAAAACATTTCTTTAAGTTACCTATTTAAAAAAAATGTTTCAAATTAAAATCACAGAAAATGGAAAGGATGACAATTTTCAGTTGGAGCATTTTTACATGTTTAGAACCATTTTCAGCATGTCATAAATGTACAGTGTACTAAAGAAGACAGTTTTTATGAATGCTGTACTACATCAATATTTTGCAAAAATGTTTCAGATGAACCAGGCTAAGAATTTAAACAGAATTTTTCTCTTGCTTCATGAAGATATGTCATTTAATGTTGTAACAGAACCATGTTTTATTCTATCAGATGAGAAGTAATGATACATCAATCATTAATAAATATGTGATATGAAACACAGGTTTTCTGCCAAGAAGAGTGACCAGATTATGGAGAAAGTTGCATGACATACAAATTTTAGATGTTTTAATGTAAGGATACTATATTACCGAAGATCCATCATTGACACAATAATGCAGTTTTTGCAAAGTAGGATCCTCTTGATAGATTTCTGGAATTCGCGGTTTGCCATTGATAAGCAAAAAAGAGTCATTTTTGATGGTCTTTTTCTTATATTTGATGAGAGCCTCCTTTCTAGCATCACCATAATGGCGCATCAGGACTTTTTTCATGAATCCTGCTTCTTCAAGCTTTGATTTTTGTTCTTTACTATAACAAGATACCAAGTTAAACTATTTAGGCAAAATCTGTCATTTTCTTTATGTACTAATTTAAAAAAAAAAATTGTGATCCACTTTTTATATAGAATGTTCATATATACAGTAGCTTTCAAAATCTGGCAATAAAAGCCATCTTCAAAATTTTTGACCTTTTGCGATACACTGTTTAGTAGTAATCCATCTATTCCTGAACTACCATAACCCAATTCAGTGTTGCAGCAGTTGGAGCGTATCCTAACAGCATTAGGAGTAATTTAGGAACTTTCCTATATTCTTACTAGGCAAATGTAGAAATGTTAATTAACCTAAAATGTACATATCTGAGATGTATAGCAGGAAACTGTATTAACAGGAGATAAAAAACATGGATATAACATTCATGCTGCAAGGAGACAGTAACAAGACAGGTAATTATATTCAGGTCTCTTGTTCTGTGAGATAGCAGTACTCACCACCACATCTCAGTGCAATCTGTTCATTTAAATTTCAGTTCACCTTATGCAGTAGAATGGAATGAGAAGCATGTTTCAATAATTTCAGAGAAAATGCATTTCTAATTGGATGATGACTTTCTCAGTTTTAAATGCAGCCTAATTAGTTTAACTATCTGTTTGCTTGGATATTATCAAATCTTTTCTTATTGATGACACCTTCAGTACATTTATAGTGATATTCCTTTAATAGATTAGCTAAAATTAAGAAACTGCTGCCAAGTTAACCTCAGCTGAAAATGTGTTAATGACAATTTCAGTCAATTGTTTTTCCTATTTTTCATGAAAAGGCATTAGTCAGTTAATTAGGAAAAATACATTTTTATTTTAAATATTTTTATTACAGTATACACATTACTAAGTGGTCACTGCAGAATATTTCTAATGAGGAAAATTCAAAGATTCATACATTGGCACCTGAGCAAGCTGAAGTCTTTCCACAGCCCACGAACACAGCACTTTCCACTGAGGATCTTCTGGTTTAAATTCTTCTTGGTGAACAAGCCAACCTAGGATACATTAATATACAGTGGTGTGAAAAACTATTTGCCCCCTTCCTGATTTCTTATTCTTTTGCATGTTTGTCACACAAAATGTTTCTGATCATCAAACACATTTAACCATTAGTCAAATATAACACAAGTAAACACAAAATGCAGTTTTAAATGATGGTTTTATTATTTAGGAAGAAAAAAAATCCAAACCTACATGGCCCTGTGTGAAAAAGTAATTGCCCCCTTGTTAAAAAATCACCTAACTGTGGTGTATCACACCTGAGTTCAATTTCCGTAGCCACCCCCAGGGCTGATTACTGCCACACCTGTTTCAATCAAGAAATCACTTCAATAGGAGCTGCCTGACACAGAGAAGTAGACCAAAAGCACCTCAAAAGCTAGACATCATGCCAAGATCCAAAGAAATTCAGGAACAAATGAGAACAGAAGTAATTGAGATCTATCAGTCTGGTAAAGGTTATAAAGCCATTTCTAAAGCTTTGGGACTCCAGCGAACCACAGTGAGAGCCATTATCCACAAATGGCAAAAACATGGAACAGTGGTGAACCTTCCCAGGAGTGGCTGGCTGACCAAAATTACCCCAAGAGCGCAGAGACGACTCATCCGAGAGGTCACAAAAGACCCCAGGACAACGTCTAAAGAACTGCAGGCCTCACTTGCCTCAATTAAGGTCAGTGTTCACGACTCCACCATAAGAAAGAGACTGGGCAAAACGGCCTGCATGGCAGATTTCCAAGACGCAAAACCACTGTTAAGCAAAAGAACATTAGGGCTCGTCTCAATTTTGCTAAGAAACATCTCAATGATTGCCAAGACTTTTGGGAAAATACCTTGTGGACTGATGAGACAAAAGTTGAACTTTTGGAAGGCAAATGTCCCGTTACATCTGGCGTAAAAGGAACACAGCATTTCAGAAAAAGAACATCATACCAACAGTAAAATATGGTGGTGGTAGTGTGATGGTCTGGGGTTGTTTTGCTGCTTCAGGACCTGGAAGGCTTGCTGTGATAGATGGAACCATGAATTCTACTGTCTACCAAAAATCCTGAAGGAGAATGTCCGCCATCTGTTCGTCAACTCAAGCTGAAGCGATCTAGGGTGCTGCAACAGGACAATGACCCAAAACACACCAGCAAATCCACCTCTGAATGGCTGAAGAAAAACAAAATGAAGACTTTGGAGTGGCCTAGTCAAAGTCCTGACCTGAATCCAATTGAGATGCTATGGCATGACCTTAAAAAGGCGGTTCATGCTAGAAAACCCTCAAATAAAGCTGAATTACAACAATTCTGCAAAGATGAGTGGGCCAAAATTCCTCCAGAGCGCTGTAAAAGACTCATTGCAAGTTATCGCAAACGCTTGATTGCAGTTATTGCTGCTAAGGGTGGCCCAACCAGTTATTAGGTTCAGGGGGCAATTACTTTTTCACACAGGGCCATGTAGGTTTGGATTTTTTTTTCTCCCTAAATAATAAAAACCATCATTTAAAAACTGCATTTTGTGTTTACTTGTGTTATATTTGACTAATGGTTAAATGTGTTTGATGATCAGAAACATTTTGTGTGACAAACATGCAAAAGAATAAGAAATCAAGAAGGGGGCAAATAGTTTTTCACACCACTGTATATATATATATATAGCGGTCTTTGGCCAGCTTGTCATCCCGGCCAATACCCCCAGGCCGCCAGATGGAGCCCTCTCTGCAGTATGGAGGTGCCCCGAAGACCAGCAGGGAGTCATGGACTATGTAGTTTTTACACAAGACCCTGCTGGATAACACCGGGTCCGCAAGAGGGAGCTGCAGGGAGGACCGAAGACTCATTTGTGCCCTATAATGCAGAAGTGCGTCAGAGGAAGAGCGACGTGCTTCCGGGGTGAAAAGAAAAGGACTTGTACCTGACCCGGAAGTGATAGAGAAGCACGTGGACTGGGGATTGGGAACACTTCCAGGTCAGGGAGAATAAAAGGACTGTGGGAGCTCCGAGACGACGACCTGAGCTGGGTGGTAGGGTGGCAACGTGTCTGGGAGTTCAGGATTGTGTATTGTTAGTGATTTGTGATTATTGTATGAGTACAGGGAGTGCAGAATTATTAGGCAAGTTGTATTTTTGAGGATTCATTTTAATATGGAACAAACACAGTGCTATCAGTCAATCCAAAATGTTAATAAACCTGAAACCTGAATGTTTCACAACAGAAATGTGAGTGTGAACATCATCAGGGGAATACATATGTGCACACAATTATTAGGCAACTATTAGTGCGCAGATTTATTATGCAACTAAAGGAAAAATGAAAATTTTCCCACCTCACTTGTTTATTTTCATCTGTTATAGTGAGAATAATAAACAAACACCTCAAAATTTACAAATAAACATCTCTGACATTTCAAAAAAAAATAAATCAATCAATCAATGACCAATATAGCCACCCTTCTTTCCAATAACAGTCATAAACCTTTCCATTCATGGAGTCTGTCAGTTTCTTGATCTGTTGACGATCAGCTTTTTGTGGAGCAGTGACTACAGCCTCCCAGACACTCTTCAGAGAGGTGTATTGTTTTTCTCCCCCGTAAATCTAGCGTTTAAGAAGTGCCCACAAGTTCTCGATAGGGTTTAGGTCAGATGAGGAAGGGGGGCCATGTCATTATTCCTTCATCTTTAAGGCCTTTACTGGCTGGCCACGCAGTGGAGAACTTCGATGCAAGTGATGAAGCATTGGCCTGCATAAAAATCATGGTCTTTTTCCTGTATCACTGTTTGAAGAAAGTGTCTTCAAAAACTGGCAGTAGGTTTGGGAGTTGATTTTGAGTTCATCTTCAATGCAAAAGGTCCAACTAGCTCATCTTTAAAAATACCAGCTCATACCAGTACCCCACCTCCACGTTGGAGTGGAGCTCTGTGCCCATTACTGATCCACAGGTCCATCCATCTGGTCCATCAAGAGTCACTCTCATCTCATCGGTCCATAAAACCTTTGAAAAAAATCTGTCTTCAGATATTTCTTGGCCCAGTTTTGACGTTTCAACTTATGTTTCTTGTTCAGTGGTGGTTGGGTTTCAGCCCTCCTTACCTTGGCCATGTCTTTGAGCACTGAACACCTTGTACTTCTGGGCACTCCAGGTAGGTTGCAGCTCTGGAATATGAAAGTACTGGAGGATAATGAGTTCCTGGTAGCTTCACGTTTGATTCTTCTCAAATCTTTGGCAGCTAATTTGTGTCTTTTGTTCTCAACACGTTTCTTGCGACCCTGTTGACTATTTGCAACAAAATGTTTGATGGTTCTGTGATCACACACCAATATCTTAGCAATTCCAAAAATGCTGCATCCCTCTGAAAGACTTTTTACAATTTTTGACTTTTCAGAGTCAGTTAATTCTCCTTTTTGGCCCATTTTGCCTGAGGAAAACTAGCTGCCTAATAATTCTGCACACCTTGATATAGGGTGTTGATCTCCTTAGGCCACACCCTCCCTCATTACACAAATACACATCACCTGAAGTGCTTAAATCCAATAAGCATTCAAGTTAATACAGCTTGGAGTTGGAATATACGCATTAAAAATGATGATATGGTCAAAATACTCACTTGCCTAATAATTGTGCACACAGTGTATAGTGGAGGAGAGGGTGCTTTGTGCACTGTGGCATAAAAATAAAGTCATCATTTGGACTTTTTCCTGGTGTCTGGAGTCGTGGATAATAATGGACATAATACAAATTAACCTGCACTTTACCTTTAAAAAGAATCATGGCTGGTGTGAGTTTCTAAACTCATGTGGGATTCCACCCAATGGGACGACACGTGGAAGAGCGTCCCAAAGCAATCGCAGTCTCCCAACACTGTAGCAGTTCGCCGTATAAGCGCATCCAAAAAGATCGCAGACATGCTATAAGCGCCTGCCGTCGATGGGTGATACAAGGAACATTATAAAGATCCCGCTACAATAAATAACAGCGATATTGCTGTTTCAAGCTGAATAAAGCTGGTGTTGTTAAAGTACTGAGGCTCAGCTTTGTGTTTTGGGGAGCAAGATGGGGGCTCACACTTCACAGTACACACGTGCGCACACACACACACACAAAGTCACAATGCTGTAGTAAACAGTATACGCTCGTACGGAGAATAGGAGACGATTGCGCTAAAGAGAAGAGAAGAGAAGAGAGAGACAGATAGAGACACGAGAGAGAGATGCGCGTGAGCGAGCAAGTGAGATAAGGAGAGAGACGTGCTGCGCGTGAGCGAGAGAGATAAGGAGAGAGAGAGAGAGACGCGAGTGAGAGAGATAAGGAGAGAGAGACGCACGCGCAAGAGAGAGAAGAACCATCAACTCAGTTTTAATCACATGACGCTCAGCAGACAAAGTGTATCCATACTACTCATATTGCAAGACATCGCTCGTTTAGCAAGTCAAAATTTATTAAAAAATGTAGCTTGTATAGTAGTAGTATAGTATATTGTACATAGAAATAAATAGAATAAGCATTTCAATTTTAAATGACATTATCACTTAGTTTCATGGAGCATCAGCATTTTCCAAATGAATATATCCCACTAGGAAGAAGCCAACTTGCTATTGCCAGCTATTATCTAAACTTACTTAATAATGCTTACAAACGCTTCAAATATTTTGAAATGCATCATTACTATCTGCTTATTATTACTTATTTCCCTTACCTTGTTCCACACATATTCTTGATGACATAGAGAAACTAATGGTAAGTGGTAAAAATGTCACCTGACCTGAAAAACAAGCATTTAGCAATAGTTACAAAAAATGATTATTGGTCACTCCTTAACTTATTAACTAATTAAAATATGCAGTATTTTGAATTTTCTGTTGTATCGAGAAAATGAAAATCAGTATTCCATTCAATATGTGATAAAATCTGAAAGCATTACATTAATTACTGATATAAACTGAACTTCAGCAGCAATTCTTCAGAAGTGAATTTGCAACATTGAGCATTTTATGTTTGAATCATACTTTACACATAAATTTCACAGAGCCTGTCCTACTAGGGTGGCAACAAAAGGCAGGCACCAATTCTGGACTGCATGAAAAACCACTGTATCCATTCTCATACAAAATCATCCCAAATCAAAGATTATTGTGGTGGACAAATTTACATAAAGTGGGAATACCCACGCAGACATAAGGAGAACATACTAACTTCTCATACACACAGTGATCAGCTCAATCTACTGCCACACCATCCATTACTATAAAACTTCATTTCACTTTTTTTGTGTAAAATGCAAGCTTGCATTACCTAATAAGAATACTGGTTTAAGTCACTTCCCAAAATGGAGAATGGAAGATACACATTTTCTTGATAACATCTTAAGATGAGCCAAGGAAATATTCTGAAAACAATTCTTTAACACTATTACCAAACCATTCACACTTTTGATTTTTTTAAATAAGTTACCCATGTCTGACTGGTGTAGATTTGATCCTTCCCTTTCTGCACCATTATCACCTTTTTTTTGCTTCTTTTCTCCTGAAAGAAATTAAAATTACCATGGCATTCTAATCTTGTGAATTGTTAACCACACAACTTATAACTAGATACCTTCAATTAAAAAAAAAATTACTATATTTCCTTAAACAAAGTTAACTTATCCTTAATGTTAACAAAGTATGTGGTAATTAAAACAGTATATTACTTAAAACAATTAAGTTATTTTCTTTTTTTTAAATATTTTTCAACATACTGTAACACCCATTGTTTTCAAGAAGAGCTCAAGTCTTATTAAAAATTATTCTAAAATATCTTTATGGCTTACTGGTAGACTATAAAAATCATGGTTACAATGAGCACCATTTGTTCTGCAATTTGACAAAACATTGACCATTTCTGTATTATTTAACAGACCTCATGTTAATACTGTAGAGTAACTATGGAACTGTGAGGCACATGGTAAAAGGTTTTTTAACACCAAAACCCTAGCCTAGAGCATATTTGGGTTTTTAAGCACTGAAGACAGTGTTTGAAAACTGAAAGTTGTTAAAAATACTGAATATATGAAACAAGGCGCTTTTATTTAAAAAATTCATTTCACAACAGAATGTGGAATTTGTCTGTCAATGAATCCATGACAGCAGAATAAAGAAACTTATGTTAAGTCAACATTGCTGAATGGTTTTACTTAAGTTAGTCATACAGCATGCACGCTATGTAGGATACATGATAAACTCTTGACAGAATCGTAGCTAGTTTGGCGAAAACAAAAGCAATGTGTAATATGAGCGCAAGCTTAGGTAACACTTGCAAGATGACTTTGAATTTACTCTTTCAACAGGACAAAAGAGTACAAAGCATGTATGAAACATGATCGAGGAAAGTAGGTTTTAAGCCATCAAAATGATGATACTTTGCTACTGGAGCTTTTTGTTTAAACAGTAAAGCACAAATTCTTTTTTTTTGTAACGTGTAATAAAAATTCCAATAAGAGAAATTTATGATAAAAATTATATTTTAAAGTGCACTACACAATGATATACAATCTCTGTAACAAATAAAAAGAATTGCACTCAGAACTGGTGATCAATATTCTATTAGTAATAGGGATGACAAATAAGAAACAATCTTAAAACCACAGAATCATTTTCCAAAAAGGTAATTAGCACCTATGGAGTTTCCTTTATGCTGTGCACAATCATTTAAACAATACCTACATTCAGGTGCAATCTATTTATTTTGGACTTTCAATTTATATTAGACTGGCACTTAAAAGCATTATGCTATGATTTTCTTATCTTCACTTAACTGATGAGTACTTCACCACTTTTTTTGGGGGTCATCTGAGGTCACTTCAAATCACAGAAGAGTATTTTTGTAATGCTCCAATTGATCAGCTGCTGATCCGAATCAGCCAATTTTAACTAAAAAAAGACTCAATCAGTGAACGGTAAAAAGGACGATCACGAAAACCTATATTTTCTGCCCCTGCTTTTCTAAGCTTTATGGTAATTTAGTTGCAGTGCTCCTTTATTTCAGGTATGCTCGGGTCCTTTTTTTTTTTTATAGCAGACTTCCTGTAGTGTACATAAAGAGCTGCAGTACAGGCTTGTTTTATCAGCAAACAAGAGACAATTGGACTATTAGCCTTTTGAAGAAAGTTGAGTAATAAACTGAAAAAAGTAATCAAGGAAGTCTTCGTGTGCCATTAGACAAACGGCAAGAAAAGCTACTTTAAGGAATTCAGACCTTTATTTTGTCCTAAAATGCACACCATACAGTAAATGTATATTTTAACAGCAAAAAGCTGTAATGCAATTAATTACATTTAGTTTAAACAGTGTTTAATTGATAATATCAATTAATTGTTTGTGTGAAACTATACAGTACAGGCCAAAAGTTTGGACACACCTCCTCATTCAATGTGTTTTCTTTATTTTCATGACCATTTACATTGGTAGATTCTCACTGAAGGCATCAAAACTATGAATGAACACATGTGGAGTTATGTGCTTAACAAAAAAAGGTGAAATAACTGAAAACATGTTTTATATTCTAGTTTCTTCAAAATAGCCACCCTTTGCTCTGATTACTGCTTTGCGCACTCTTGGTATTCTCTCGATGAGCTTCAACAGGTAGTCACCTGAAATGGTTTTGATGCCTTCAGTGAGAATCTACCAATGTAAATGGTCATGAAAATAAAGAAAACACATTGAGTGAGGAGGTGTGTCCAAACTTTTGGCCTGTACTGTAGGTTGATAAGGACAGAACAAATAACCTTTAGTTAGTACTGTTTACCTTACACTAAACCAAGCCTACAGCTCCATTAGGTGTGGCAGAAAAGTAATGAGACTGGCAACACTGCAAGCGATCTGGCAACGCTGCGCTGTTGTCCTTGATAGAGCATGTGTATCAGTACCCTCCCATAGCTCAGTGCGAGTTTCAACTCCTTCCGTTAACTACGTGATTTTTGTGACTGCTATTAGCGAAGTTGTGTTTTTGGTTGTGCGTCACGCAAAATGGAACAGCGGAATTTGGAGCAACGTTGTGCCATTAAATTTTGTGTTAAGCTTGGAGAATCGGCAAGTGTGACGTTTGAAAAGTTAAAACAGGCCTATGGGGAACATTCTTTATCCCGAGCTCAAGTTTTTCAGGGAGTCCTTCAACTTCGAAAACCAATGAAAACATTGAACGTGTGAACACTCTTGTGAGATCAGACCGTCATTTAAAATTAAGAATGTTGAGTGAACAATTAAATTTGAACAGATTTACCGTTCATCAAATTTTGACTGAACATTTGCACATGCGAAAGGTCTGTGCCAAAATGGTGCCGAAAAACCTCACAGTTGAGCAGAAGGACAATCGAAAAAACGCATTCCTGTGATTCCCCTGCCCCCTTATTCACCTGACCTCAGTCCGTGTGACTTTTTCCTTTTTCCTAAACTGAAAAATGTCCTCAAAGGACATCATTTCGGGACTTTATTAAACATCCAAAAGAGTGTAACGGACATGCTGAAGACCATACCAGTTGAAGACTTCCAGTGCTGATACCAACAGTGGGAACAACGTCTCCATCGGTGTGTAGCTGCCCAAGGGAACTACTTTGAAGGGGATAACATTGATGTTTGAAAAAAATAAAAACTTTGGTAAATAAAAAATCAGTCTCATTACTTTTCTGCCACACCGGTCCGGTATCTGCTGATTATAATGGAGTTACTATTTCACTCTCACTATAATTTTTTAGGATGGCCAAACATTCAAACAACAAGGACAGTCCCAATTTCAAGTTGTGAGTCCTGATCAATAACTGAAGAATATCAAAAATTCCACTTTTAATGGGCTGCCCATTTAATAAAACATTTCTCAGTGAAAACAAACATCCTCACAATATAAAACAGTGTGATTAAGAACTTGGGTTTAAACAGAATCTCAAGGATGACAAAGAACCAGACAAAAACATAGAATACTGTAGTTCCACTTGGTTGGTCCCACTTCAAGCACTGAGTGGAACCTATCTGCTCATTTGTGAAAGTATTTTTTTCTTCCTTGACCCTGATCACATGCTGATGATGATGAGATACAGTAAAGCAGGCACTGAAAAAATGAGGATGGCTTTATGCGGACACAAACATGCTAATTTATTAACAAAGTGCCACATTCAACTGATATCCATAATGGTCTGTAATAAAGTTTGACTTTCACTTCTGTTATTCCCTAACATTTGTCATAACTGAACAGCTTTGCAAGTCCCCCTTCATTAACATTTCTACAGTCAAAAATGCTAAAGCAAAGAAGGAATTAATTACAAAAGTTGTTGTTTTTTATTATAGGTTATGTTTATTGGCAATTCAAAATTTTCACTGTGTGTGAAAATGGGGTGTGTCTATGTTGTTGTTTGTGCATGTAAGAGTGAGAGCAGTCCCTGTGATAGAGTCCTGTCCAGGACTGTTTTCAGCCTTTTGCCCAGGCCTGGTAAGACAGTCTCTGGCCCCCACAACCCAGAAATGAATGGAGAAGGTTCTAGAATGTAGCAACTAAACTCGGTCCATTAAGAACTAAAGTGCTTGCACAGTCCTTCAATGCACCTGAATATTATGCCTTGCATATGGTTTCTAACTTGTTTATTTTATTACGAAATGTAATGATTATTATTTTTACTCATTACCGTTATTAAACTCAGATAAAAAAAAATTTAAGAATAATTTGACATGCAGAATAAAAGCATAAATAAGCCATAAAATTAAATAAGTTATGTTATTGATAAGGGCTGGTTTCAAAGCAAGCAATTATGATGGCATTAAAACCTGTAGCCTCTTCAGACCACCAGGACCAAATTTGAGGAACCCTGCTCTAACAGATAATGTAAAGGATTAAGACCATAATTCCTAGTTCTCTCACGTTTTCAATGGTAAGGTCCATTCATCTTTGATTGCTTATCTTAGTTATTTTTGCATCTGGTCATGTTAACCTCATTGACTAATTTAATCAACTTTGTGATTCACTTACTTATGTACATGAGCTTATTCTCATTTACCTCTTTCTTTTAGTTTCACAGAAATCAGTTTCTCCAAACTATACATAAAATTTATGTATATTAAACCTTTCTTTTAGAACACAAGTGAGCAGTTTTGAATAAATAAACATTTATACTGTACATGCAAAGAACTACGGTACAATAATTCTTCATAAGCATTCAAGTAACAATATACACCTTAATTTCTGCAGATCAGTGTGGCTCAAAACATGTTAAGTTATTGTGTGATTATATAGGTGACATCCCTACAGAGTTAAAAGGAAAGAAAAGGTGAAAAGATAATTATTAAATACATGTAACTCACTTTTATGCTCTGTTAGCCCTCGTTTTGCTTGTCCATTTGTTGACTCCTGGGTTCCCTTTTCTGGCTCGATGTCTGTGAGAGTAACCCTCTTTTTCAGTTTGTTCTTGGGGTTTTTATCTAGTGCTGCATCATCGTTGAGTTTTTCAGAGTTATGTGACCCTCTGACTTTCTGGGACTTTGTGCTTTTATAGGCCAGAGATTGCCAGTGCCTCTTACTGTACACTGCACCCTCTGTGAGTTCCTTCCATGTATAATTCAAAACATTCACCAGGCCGCGTGGCAGGGGGATCTCTTCTTCGCATCCATCAATTGCCACCAGCATCCTTCCCAGTTCAGCCAATGTACTGGGAGCCATATACTTAAACTCATCAACAAGCATAATCTGACTTTCATCCCTTGAAGCTGCTAGGTGATTGGACCCAACAGTTCCTTCTTCACTGGTCCTGTTAGGCAAATTTTCACTGTTCACCTCTGACAAGAATTTATGTTTTTCTCTCTTTTTGAGATCTTCTTTAGATTTAATTTCTCCTTCTTCATCTGTGGAGGTGTCTTCAGTAACTGATTTTTTGCTTCTGCTATTTCAAATAGGAAAGAAACAAGTAAAATGGTCTATAGATTTTAGTTTAGTTTGCATATTTTTTATACATTTACAGTTAGATTACTGAGTACAGGACCTGGAGGCTAATTATGTCAAAATACTTTACTAAGAAAACAGTATAAAATTTTAAATGAAATGAATAGTCCATTCAGAGATAGATAGATAGATAGATAGATAGATAGATAGATAGATAGATAGATAGATAGATAATTTAAAGGTAAATTAAACTGTATCAGTGACTATAAGGCAGAAACATACAAATAGGAATGTGGCAACATGTTGCATGTTGGTAGAATATGCAAGTAAGAATTTCACCTTATCCTGTGCACATGAAAATACTTACTCCAATTTGTAAAGTGCCAAAGTATGTAACTTTGCCATGCCCAATCACACCACAAGTGTGGTAACAGGCTCCGTTCATTCATTTGCAATAAGTTGTCTCAAATTTAAAACGTGAAAGCCAGCCTGATGTAAAAGTTTAAAATGCAAATTCTTGCCTCTATTTAGTCCAGTAGAGTGCAGTGACTGGAATACTACATAAGCTAGACTTTTCGGATAAGCGACATAATCATTGGTTAAATGCAGTAACATTTGAACCCATAATTGTTTTATCTAGTGTCAAACATGCAAAAATGTTTTTCATATTTGGAACCATACATTTCTCCACCCATTTCTGACATATACGTGAGAATCAGAACCATTACAATAACACAGGAGCCAGCATTTCAGAAAATGGGGTGATCATAGTTCTGTACATATGCTTAATTTTAACAAACAAGAACACAAATTACCATTACAGAACAATTATTCACGATCGTTATCAAAAATCATTAAATGTATATGACTTGGGGTTTCATAGGTTTCAATTGTGGCCGATTCGAAATATATACCAAGATAGAATGATGAGAAATTGAGTTTTTTCACAGACGTGCCAAAGTTATTGGTAAACAAATTCCAGTTAGATTCAGTAAACGTTGTCTATAAATACAATTCATGTTTTTTGCTATTACCTTCTAAGAAAAGCAGCTAGGCGAGGATTGATGTTTGAGTATCTCAGATCGACAGGCAGCTCTTCTAACGTCTTCCGTGTTGGTTTACTGGATGCATTGCCTTCTATAGCCTGAAAGTAAATGTTTAATTCATCAGTGTGATTTCCAAAAACTTGAGAGAACGGAAGAAAAAAAACTACAGAGAAACCAAGAGATTCGGCTCACCTGGTCAAAGAAGTATATAGATCCCCTATCTAGTAATAAATCGTCGGACATTTTCTCAGCAGGGGAGGTTACCGCTGTCAAGGCAGGTCAACTGATTAGCCCAGGATAGCGTCCTGTAAATTGTTTTTTTTTTTCTAGCCGGCCTCTCCGACTTTTTCAAACTGACGTCCCATGACACAAAGTATTCAGTAATGCTATATTGTCACTTCAAAAATATACTTTAAAGAGGCTGAAATATTTGGTGAAAGGCGTCTGGTATGTAAGAAACGGACAAACGAGGCGAACACGAGAAACAAAACGCGCGGCTCTTCCTGGACTCGGCAGCTTCCCACGTTGCCTAGAAACGACGCGCGCTCAGGTCGCACGCAGCGGACACTTCACAATCACAGGCCCCTTGTGTGGTTTTTTGTAGTTGCTCCTCAGTGCTACAATAGCCATTCCCCATAACCTTAGAAAATGAGACGAAGCTGAAAGAAAAGAGTGTTCACAGGAGCTAGCTCGAAGCGTAGTATTAACAAGTGGAGCACTGAACTTCATAATTCCACCGCGGAACAGCCTTACTCTTCAGTACTCTTACATTTACAGTAATGTAGGTATTCCTTGTAACACTGTTTCATAAATAATATTGCAAATTCTAGTTCAGTTATCCATATTTAATGTTATTTCTCATAATCTTTATTCATGTAACAATTTGATTTATCCCTGAAGCTTTTGCAAAATTCCACTCACCATATTTTGTTTTTATATAATTTCAAAGCTAAGTATACTAGAATAATGATTACACCCTAATGAAACTTCCTTCATAAACCTATTACCTCCTTATTCCATCCAATACTGAAGAATATAATAAACATCAATAGCATTCTCCATTTACATCTGTACATTAAATCATATTCCACTTCCATAAGGTAAAATGATTATACATATTGTCACACATGTGCGATTAGGAGGCAGTCAAAGAGCCTAAAGGTGAGTGAAACATCGCAAGATAGAGGGTTGTCACGTGGTACTTACCTGAATCTCTTTTGCTCAACAGAAAACCTGAAGAAAAATAATTCCTCCACATCCAGATTCCAAAATGGCCGCGACGACACAACTTCCGGCTCCATCAATCCACCTCATTTCCGTCCCATCATGATGACGTTGTTTCCGGTTCCTGTTTTCAACGTCACTTCTTGCCAACCATTTCCTGTCCCATAATCCTTTTCCTGTTTAAATTCGCCATTTTGACTCCTGAAAACTGTTCATTGTTTGTTCTGAGACTTTGAATCACTCTTTTCTTTAATTGTCTGGACGACAATATATGGGGACGGTCCCCAAAACTTTGTTTTGTATTGTGTAAACTTTCTTTTGAAGAAGAATAACTATCACAGTTGGCGTAGTCGACAAGGATTGTTTCTCGTCTATTTAAAGATGTCGGAGGAACAGGACCTTAATACAGTTCTGAGCACCATCATGGGCGATTTGCAAACCTTGAAAATACAGATGGGTGAGACAAGGACCCAAGTAGCAGAAGCCAACGCTCGTGCTGCTGCTGCTGCTGCAGGTGTACGGACGGAGGTCGCTCGGCCACCACCTATTGCTATCGCCACATTAACAGAATCGGATGACATAGAGACATACTTTTTGATCTTCGAGCGTACCGCTAAGCGGAACGCATGGCCGAGGTCGGAATGGGCGTACATACTGGCTCCCTACCTGAAGGGAACGGCGCAGAGAACCTATTATGATCTAACTGAGGAGCAGGCAGCTGATTATGACGCTCTAAAAAAGGAGGTCTTCAAGCGCTACGGCATATCTCCGGAACAGCAGGCGAGAGAATGGAGGGAGTGGCAGTTTGATCCCGAGCGACCGATAAGAACCCAGGGCTTTGAAGCCTGGGGAAAAGTATGTCGCTGGCTACGGCCCAACATTAATAATTCACACAAAATGGCAGAGCTACTAGCATGTGAAACTTTTGTGCATGCCCTCCCTGACCATATCGCCCAGCAAGTACGGAAACATAATTTTGAGGACATGGACTCCTTAATCCAGATCACAGAGCGTCACTGGGCGGCTTGCAAATCAGGGAAATCAGAACGGTTCTCCCGCCGAACCCAACAGGCACGTGGGGCAACTCCTGAGCCCACCCAACAACCTCCCGAGCCTGCCGTCCGTAAACTGGACAGTGGTGCTAGTCTTCCCCGCTGTTTCAAGTGTGGGGAGATTGGACATCTGTCCCCCAACTGTACAATCGAGCCCATGGATTGCTCATTAGTTAGGGGAGAAAGGTATTGTGCCACTGTGACTAATCCTTTATCTCTTCCATACACAGGTGCAGTTATTATAAATGGCAGGAAGGTAAGAGCAATGTTTAATTCCGGGAGTAACTTTTCCATTGTTGCCACCCGTTTCATTTTACCGCAACAATGGACTAGGATAAAAACTAGTCTAAAATGTATTCATGGGGATATCCGATATTATAAAACGGCCAGATGTGTGATATCAGTGAATCGTCATCTAACGAGCATGGCCATGGCTGTATTACCGGATCCCCCTTTTCCAGTTATATTGGGTAGAGACTGGAATAAAATTACCAGCCATAATAACGTAACTGTACCTAAGAAACATTTAGGCTTAGTAATGGAGAATACTGCTCCGACTGCCTCCTAATCGCACATGTGTGACATGACCCCCTCAGCCCAGACCCCTCGGGTCGGGCGACCTGCACCGAGAGGTCTTGGACACGAGAGAGAGCATCTGCGTTGGCCTGCAAGGAACCCTGGATCCCATTCCACCGATGCCGTTCTTTGTACTTAAAAACAAATTATTATATAGAGTGGCAGAACAAGAGGGAGAAGTGCGAACGTTGTTGTTAATTCCACGCATTTTTCGGCGAAAGGTGTGTGAATTAGCAAACGCTCACCTTCTAGGAGCCCACTTAGGCTCCGAAAAAACGTTAAGAGAGAATAAAGCTCCGATTCTATTGGCCGGGAATTAACGAGAAGGTCTGGCGATTTTGCGCTTCCTGTCCTGAGTGTCAACTTCGCCAGATTCCTAGAAGGACGCGAGCTCCTCTCGTTCTCCTTCCCCTTATTGATATCCCTTTTGAATGAGTCGGTATTGATCTCGTAGGACCATTGGAACCCTCGTTAAAAGGTTTTAAATATATTCTGGTGCTAGTAGATTATGCCACTCGCTTTCCGGAAGCTGTTCCATTGCGCTCAGCTAATACGAAAAACATTGCACGGGAATTAGTAGGGATATTCGCTCGTGTTGGGATTCCCAAAGAGGTTTTAACGGACCAAGGGACTCCTTTCACTTCGGAGACGTTCAGGGAAGTAGCCAAATTACTCCGTATGAAACATCTGAAAACGTCTGTCTATCATCCCCAAACTGACGGGTTGGTGGAGCGTTTCAATCAAACTTTGAAGCAGATGTTAGATCAGTTGCTTCCTCTCGTTTTGTTTGCTTATCGGGAAGTCCCTCAGACCTCTACTGGTTTCTCTCCCTTTGAATTATTATATGGAAGACAACCCAGAGGGCTTTTGGATATGTTAAAAGAAGGATGGGAAGAGGAAGTCCTCCCAACTTCAAATATTCTTGAATATATCGCACAATTACGCGATAGACTAGAGAAAATCAGACCTATTCTAAAAGAAAATTTGGAAAAGGCACAAGCAGCGCAGTCCCGTTATTATAACCGAAACACCACCATTCGGGAATTTGTCCCGGGTGATCGTGTGATGGTACTCGTCCCAACTTCTCATTCAAAGTTGTTAGCACATTGGCAAGGCCCTTATGAAATTAAAGAAAGAAAAGGTCTCGTTGATTATTTGGTTAAACAACCTAATCGGCGACCTACTGAACGAGTATATCATATTAATTTGCTGAAACCATGGAAGGACAGGGAACTTGATCCCTCGTCCAATCAGCCTCGTTCTCTTTTTATGTCATGTGCCCATCTTAATTTTGGCCCCGATTTGACATCCAGACAACAACAAGATCTCGAGGCAGCTATCTTGTCTGTCCCTAAAGTTGTGGACGAGATACCGGGACATACTGCGTTGATTGTTCACGATATCATTACTAACCCTGGAGTGATTGTCAGAGAGAGACCTTATAGACTCCCGGAGGCAAAGAAAGCGGAAGTAGAGTTGGAAATTAGACGAATGCTAGAATTAGGGGTTATTGAGGAGAGTCATAGCCCTTGGTCTAGTCCAATTGTCTTAGTTTCTAAACCTGATGGGTCGTGGAGGTTTTGTAATGACTTTTGACGACTTAATCAGGTCTCTAAATTTGATGCGTATCCCATGCCGCGGGTGGATGATTTACTTGATCGGTTGGGGAACGCTCAATTCCTAACTACTCTTGACATGACGAAAGGGTATTGGCAAATTCCCTTAGCGGACTCCGCCAAAGAAAAAAACGCTTTTAGTACACCCAATGGACATTGGCAATACAGGGTCCTTCCTTTTGGCTTGCACGGGGCACCAGCTATCTTCCAACGTCTGGTAGATACACTGCTACAGCCCCACAATTCATATAGTGCTGCCTACTTAGATGATGTGGTCATTTATACCAGCACATGGAAGGATCATGTATGGCAGGTTAAAACAATACTCTCCAAGCTAGCATCTGCTGGTCTTTGAATTAATCCTAAGAAATGTTTTTTTGGATTAAGAGAAGCCAAATATTTGGGCTACCTAGTAGGAAGGGGTGTTGTTAAACCACAATGTTCCAAAATTGATGCCATTCTTAATTGGCCCCGTCCGATGAATAAGCGGCAGGTACAAGCATTTTTGGGATTGGCAGGTTACTATCGTCGTTTGTATCGCATTTCTCAGAAGTTGCTGCGCCCTTATCTAATTTAACAAGGAAAGGAGCACCTTTAAAAATGGTATGGGATAATTCGGTTGAGAAAGCATTCAGTGACTTAAAATTGGCCCTTACTTCAGCACCTGTTTTAAGATCTCCTGATTTTTCTGTTCCTTTCATCCTCCAGACGCATCGGCCACAGGTTTGGGTGCCGTGCTGAGCCAATGCGTTGATGGTGCTGAACACCCTGTTATGTAAATGAGCCAGAAACTGCTGGACCGGGAGACCAAGTATGCTGCGGTGGAGCGAGAAGCCTTGGCGATTAAGTGGGCTGTCACGTCTTTGAGGTACTACCTACTGGGGCGTGAGTTTACTCTGGTGACGGATCATGCTGCTTTACAGTGGATGTCCCTTCATCGGGAGTCTAACCCTCGCATCACTAGGTGGTTTTTGAATCTTCAGCCTTATCGTTTCAGTGTCATTTATCGTAAGGGTTCCTTGCAGGCCAACGCAGATGCTCTCTCTCGTGTCCACGACCTCTCGGTGCAGGTCGCCCGACCCGAGGGGTCTGGGCTGAGGGGGGGGTCATGTCACACATGTGCGATTAGGAGGCAGTCAAAGAGCCTAAAGGTGAGTGAAACATCGCAAGATAGAGGGTTGTCACGTGGTACTTACCTGAATCTCTTTTGCTCAACAGAAAACCTGAAGAAAAATAATTCCTCCACATCCAGATTCCAAAATGGCCGCGACGACGTCACTTCCGGCCCACCAAGATGACGTCACTTCCGGCTCCATCAATCCACCTCATTTCCGTCCCATCATGATGACGTTGTTTCCGGTTCCTGTTTTCAACGTCACTTCTTGCCAACCATTTCCTGTCCCATAATCCTTTTCCTGTATAAATTCGCCATTTTGACTCATGAAAACTGTTCATTGTTTGTTCTGAGACTTTGAATCACTCTTTTCTTTAATTGTCTGGACGACAATATATGGGGACGGTCCCCAAAACTTTGTTTTGTATTGTGTAAACTTTCTTTTGAAGAAGAATAACTATCACAATATTTAAAAATATTCATATTGTCAAACCATTTCCGTTTGTCCTAGCACAACTCCACAGTGATCTATATGCATTAATATCCTCACACCACATCATACTACCCTTTGAGATCCAGAATTACATATAGTATTTAATATTTCAACATATAACACTTCACAAAGATTGTAAAAGTTAATTACAGTTATGTCTCCTTCAAGACCAAACAATTGCAAAAGTGCTTTATGCTTTTCATTTACACACATATACCCTAAACTCTTTCTTATAAAATTAGCCACCCACTTTAACAGTTAATTTATAAAGTCTTATATTAATATAAGTATGAAAAGAAAAACTTAGGTGACAGCCAGGTCTCTGGAATACTGCAATCACCCATACGTTTTAGGAGCATAGCTCACAAAAACATTTTTCAAATAAAATTAAACTATAAAAAAATAAAACATGAATAAACTAAATCAATTACCATTTCAAACAAACTTGCACTATTATGAAACGGCGTATGCTGTTGTTTCTTTGTCACTTTATCCATGTCAAAACTGAAGAGAGTTCAAGTACACGGTGAAAGTGGTTTAATATGGAATATTCTGTTAAAGCGGACTTATATGTACTTATTTGGCCAACAACCTTATTCAAGGCAGTTTACACCAAACACACCATTTCTTTTTCCAACTGGAGCACTGGCGGATTACATGGTGTCAGTGCCGGGTTCTGAACTCACAACCTCTGGTTTTGACGGAGCCTTAACCACTGCACCACACCGATGGCCTATAATATTGGGACTTCCACCAAGTAGCATGTGCTTCTGGTAGAAATTTTAGCTAGTCGTAGACGGTGGTATAACTTGCACATTTATTCTTGAAAGCTAGGCCTTTTAACGAATAGGCCTCAAGAAAAACATAGACCGACTGGGAAGTGAACAATCTCAAAAGACTTTTGAACCAGACATCACATATGATTTAGTCCCAAACCTTAAAAGTTAATCGAAAGGTTTGTTGAAAAAAAAAAATTATTTAAACGAGAACTTGAAGACAGAAGCGAACTTATGCAGCAGAAACAAGCCACACCTGACAAGAAAAAGGTTTTATTAGACAACACTTTGCTGTAAGTGAAAATAAATTATATTTTGGCTGTCTAGGGTATTCATGATCAATGTGCCAAATATGTGAAAATGCCTGATAATTGGCAAAATAAGTATTACGCCTTTGGGTCCAGTGAGCCTGAATTCAACATTCAAAACTGACCTGTTAATTTAAATTTGATGATCAACCTTCTATACTTTGATAGTCAATTAATCAACAGACATAACAGTTTAAAAATTTTCATTTTATATATTAAACTTAGGAATGAAGGCAAATCTATTTATAAAACTGTTCACTGGTATAATAAAATTCACAGCATAAGACAGTTTATCTCTATGTTTAGGCTTTTTAACAGTTTTACAGTTGAAGGCAGAAGTTTACATACATGTGGAGTGAACTCTTAAAAACTCACTTTATAACCCCTCCACAGATTTTACACTAGTAAACTATAATTTTAGCATATTGTTTAAGACATCTACTTTGTGCAGGACAAAAGTAATTTTTTCCAACAAACAGCATTTTACTCTTTATTTACTATATCATAATTCCAGTGGGTCACAAGTTTATATACAGTTTGTACATATTTGGTAGCATTGCCTTTAAATTCTTTAACCTGAGCCAAACTTTTTGGGTAGCCTTCCACAAGCTTCTCACAATAAGTTGCTGGAATTTTGGCCCATTTCTATAGACAGAACTGGTGTGAGTGGGACAGGTTTGTAGTCCTTGCTCAAACTTGCTTTTTCAGTTCTGCCCATAACCTTTCAGTTATCAGAGGTCAGGGTTTTTTGATGGCAACTTCAATACCTTGATCTTGCTGTCCTTAAGCCATTTTGCCACAACTTTGGACATATGCTTGGGGTCATTGTCCATTTGGAAGACCCATTAGTGACCAAGCTAAAACTTCCTTGTTGAGCTCTTGAGATGTTGCTACAGCATATCTACATAATTTTTCTTCCTCATGATGCCATCTATTTTGTGAAGTGCACCAGTCCCTCGTGCAGCAAAGCACCGCCACATCATGATGCTCCCACCCCCAAGCTTGACATTTGGGATGATGTTCTTTGGCTTACAAACAGTTTGATCTTGGATTCATTAGACCAGAGGACATTTCTCCAGATGTTAAGTTTTTTGTCCCCATGTACCATTGTGAACTGCAGTCTGGCTTTCTTATGGCGGCTTTGGAGCAGTGGCTTCTTCTTTTTGGAACAGTCTTTCAGGTTATTTCGATAGAGGACCTGTTTTACTGTGGATATAGGTAATTGTCTACCTGTTTCCTCCAGCATCTTCACAAGATCCTTTGCTGTTGTTCTTGGATTGAGTTGCACTTTTCATGTAAAAGTACATTCTTCTCTAGGAAACAGAATGCATCTCCTTCCTGAGCGGAATGATGGCTGTGTGGTACCATGGTGTTTATATTTGCATATAATTGTTTGTACAGATGAACATGGAGACTTCAAATGTTAGGAAACTGTTCCCAAAGATGAAGCAGATTTGTGGAGTTCCACAGTTTTCTTTCTGATGTCTTGGCTGATTTCTTTTGATGTTCCCATTATGTCAAGCAAAGAGCCAGTAAGTCTAATATAGGCTTCCACATACATCTACATGTTGACTCATATTAGGCTTATTTGCTTTCAGAAGCTAATTGTCTAATTGCCTAAAGGCTTGACATCAGTTAACAAATGTGTGTAAACTTGTGACCCACTGGAATTGTGATATAGTCCAGAAAAACTGAAATAATCTGCCTGTGAACATTTTTGGGAAAACAATACGGCAAATATATAGTTTGTTAGTATGAAATCTGAGGAGGTGGTATTAAGTGAGTTTTAATGAATTCACTCTAAGTACATATACATTTCTGACTTCATTTGTAAATGGAAAACTAGCATTGCTACCTGTCTAGGATGGGTTGAAATCTAATTCATCAACATAGACCTCAGCATTAACATTTGCAGTGCACCCTGCAATGATGTCTCTTGTTATATCCCATTGGGTATGGGATCCCTAAAAGCAGTGTCAATGTTTGTGATGTGCCATCTTTTGAAATAACAGAGACATAGCAAATGGATTGGCACACAGTCAGAAACACAGACACTTCTCTTTTTATTAAGGTGGAGAAGTAAAATTTAAGTTGGGTGGTAATGTTTACCTTGGACGGTGCATCAGTCAGTTGTGATAAATGAGAAAGTATCACTGCTCAGCACGTATCAGAGCCACATCATGTGGCACATGATGAGTACCTGTGTATAGCTGATGCTTGAAAAGATGCTCACATGATGAGTGACACTGAGACTTTCTTGAACTGACATAATTGCCTTTAGGTCATCTGTTCAGAAAGCAAAAGTTGAAGAACTTGTCAATGATACAGAGGCAGATGTGGTTTAAATCTAAATGAGGTTGGGTGCCTATCATGATATTTCACAGTAAATGCTGTGCTTATGAACTATGATGTGTTAGTAGAATACTACTGAAAAATTGTTGAAGATGACCATAAACCTATTCACAGATATTGTCTGAAAAAATACAAAATGCAGAACACCATATTGCTATCACAGTACTTAATGATGTTCCAGCTGAATCTGCAGATGTATGCAAAATTCTGCAATGAAGTGTACTTTTGACTCAAAAAGCTTTTCAGATTGTCAAAGCAAATATTCAGAATGTTGGATCATGGTATTTGGGAGACAAGCAACATTTCCAAGAAGAAACATGAAGTCTACTGTATTCATTTCAGTTTTCAGTTAAAACATAGCCAATAATCACTTTTATCCAGCAGACATGAGACCATGATCTGGACGATCAGTTTTCAGAGAAAAAATTAAAAGAATTGTGTGTCCTAATAAGGAATGTTTCTCTACACTTGAAAATTTGGAAAAATTTTCATTTGGATTTGAGAAGATTAATAGACTTACCATCAAATACTGCACTCTAAAGAAAGACTATAATTCATTTTATAAGTATCTTTTTAATCATTATCCAAAGTTCAAAATACTAATTAATGAAAAATTAGAAACTGGAACTGTAAAGATATTTTCAGATATGTTTACATTTACTAAACAACCGAATCACTTCAAGGAGTTATTTTCACTTTAGGACCCTTGCAACATGTTCCAGGTCTCAAATATTGAGTGTGAAAGAGGATTTAGTTTAATGAACAATAGAAAAACAAAAGTCTAGAAAATGCTTTGTTGCCAAGCATTTAGTAAACTTGATGAGAATTAAACTATTTTTATATTATGGACAGACTGTTAATGTTGATGGAATTTATAATTTATGGAAGACAGAAAAGGTAAGAAGAGAAACTAAATATTTAGTGAGATTTTTAGTAGAAAAACATTTTTTTATAAAAAAAAACTAATCATATGTGCGTTTTTTTTTGTGGTACATACAGAAATACTTTGCTAATGAACCTCAAAAATTGTTGTTTTTTTAGAGATTTCTATTCACACAAAAAATATTGCATATACCAATATTTTAAACTCCTGACCAATCACAAGTGAACGTCTAGTGTTCTGTTGTAATATTTTAAATCCTATTATGTTCCCTCTCATTGCAACTGAACTGTAGACATCTCACTCATGGAGAATTACTTACTGATTCTCATGCAACACCTGATAAACCAATATATCTTTTTTTTAGCTTTGACAATAATGTACATGTTTTCAGTTCAATGCACTTTTTTGGAATGTAAAAATTATTTGTCTGTTAAAAGCATAACACAATTTTATGGAGGAATAATTCAAAAAAAGCTTTAGAATATATAAATAAATACATATATAGCAAAATGTAAGAATAAGTAAAAAAAAACACGCAAAGATAAATGAGGAAAAATTATTAAATGTGTCATGAAACATGTTTTTGTTGCTTATTTTTTATATATTTATTTATTTCTTCACTTAACTTTTTCACTGACATCACATGCAACATGAGATATGACTTAAAGGAAAAGCTGTCATATTCACCCATCAAAGTTAAGAAGGTAAGTTCTAGTGAGTACTGTGTTTTGATTGGTGAATCGTTGGTATATCTTTGACCATTAAGTGCTATATTTATATACACAAACCAAATGTTAGATCTGGACTCCAGACAGAATGATGAATTTGGAGTTTCTTGAATTAATGCAGCTGCTTTGTCCAGTAATTGTATGTAACTTTTTCTTGCACTCATAACTGTCATGGATGCACACAGTCACAACTCTTCAGCAGAAGCTTTGCTTGCCTTTGGAATCTTGTGGCTCCTGGGTATGTGCAAAGTTACAGCTGTGAGCAACCCCTCTACCAAAGATGCACTTATGAAAAACAGAACTTGGTAGAGCTTTCTTTGATGGAGGAAATTGACACTTTTTATTTAAAATGTATTTCATGTTGCATGTGATGTCAATAAAATAAATAAATGCATAAAGAAATAAGCAACAAAAATGTTATAACATTTCTTAATTTAGACACTCATATGAATTATGTTATTTATATATAGTCACATTTCCCAATATATTTATTTGTGTATTTTATTATTTATTTAATTTTATTCTAAATATTCCGTTACATGTTTTAACCTTTCCAGTATTAAGAATCGTTTGCAATAGATGCTATGCTTACACACACCCATCAATCTAACATTATAATTTTCACTGAAAAACTGAAATATATCTATATATATTTTCAGTTTTTCACTTAAACCATTTTCAGCTTCTCTACGTATGTCACTCCAAATCCTATTTTTACTTTTTGAACTTCAACACCTATCTTTAGCGTCTCACATCCTCAGTACATGGTATTGTTTTCCACCACAATTACATTTTGCCCTAATATCTTTTCTACATTCTTCTTACTTCTGTTCACTCCCAAACATACAATATCTTATTTTACTACAACAAACTACTGTAATATGCTCTTAATTTCTAACATTTATAATTCCTAAATGTAGGTACTGACATATTATAAAATTATTCTATCTGGCGGTTTGATTAACTATCCATTTATTTCTATTCCTGAAAATTGGTAGTTTTTTAACTTCTTAAAACATATTACCCAACAAATGGAATTTAATCGGTTCATTTGATAACTCCAAAGGAACAGCAGTTATTATCAACAGCCCCCTCCACACACACCTTTAATTTTACATGGTAACATATGTTCTATCTTTTTACCAATATACCTTTTCTTTTTTAATGCATTACACATTGTCTGCTCTTTTAACAAAATGCTACTTTTGTCTCTTAATGTCTGAGCACCTTCTGTATCCTCCAATGCAGATAGGAATACTTTCATCTGTTTCACTGAATATATCAAAGAAGATTGTGAATACTCCAATTTTAAAAATACCTTGAAGTCTTTGCTTTTTTAAGTAAGTCCTGTCGTTTTTCTTCATGACTGAAAAACATCCCTGCATCCATTTTTTTTGTTTCATAGACCTAGTTTTAACTGTTTTCCTGTCTTTTTTCCCCCAATCTCCATTCCAGTACCAAATCCAGAGCTCCGACCCTTCCCTCACCTGATGGGTCTCTTATGTAACACACACGGGCAGGGGGCATTCTCAAGGCTTGTGTACAAATTGCAATACTACTCTGGGTCATGAGAGGCTGCTGTCATTCACATGTTCTTCTCTTTTATCTGCAGACTGGAGGCTCCAAGACTCAATAGTACATCAAATGTCTACAGGAAACCCCTTCCCTTCTGGGAAAGAACCATATAATGACCACAACTCCAGCTTCATCTGACTCCCTCACAACTCTGGCTTGTCTCTGTGAGGCAGCTGGCTCCTTTTTAAACTGCACTCAGGAGTATTCCAGGTGACTCATTAGGGAGGTCTGGATTTACTACCAGGTATGGCGGAAGCCCCAAGTAGGGATTTGCAGCTCCCCCTGGTGGCATCCCCAGAACCCAACAGGGCTGAGCCAAGAAATGGGAAGTCCCATGTGGAATCCATTGCACCCCAGGGCGACTGCCAGGTAGACGCTGGGGGGAGATAAGTTATCTCCCCATGTCCTTCCATTACAGAGGCATCCCAGCTGGGTTATGGCGCTGTCTGCCATTTATCACAATATGTACTGTATGTATATATTTTGTATATATTGCATAATGTATCTTTTTTCAAGATTTTGTTTTGTGTTTGTGCTGGATTTATTTCCTTCATACTGTATTTGTAATTACTGCATAGCACACTGATCTGTTAAGTGGAAGTTTGCTAAAAAAGAATTTAAAAAGAATTTAATTCAACTGAATTATTAACATGGTACAATAGTGACTGCTGAATTGAGCAACATTTAAAAGTTAATATAGACTATCATTGACTTTGCTACACAGGTGAAATAATTCAAATTTAGATGACTATTGATTTATCAGGAGTAAACACTGACAATCATGAAAGAGAAAGAGAGACAGGAGTTTAAAAGAGAGAAACATGGCAGTTTGTTTATTATTGTGATGGTACAGGTCAGCTCCACTATCCCTGCTGAGTCCAGGGAGCCTTTAGACCCTGGATCGTCAATAGTTATCAGAGGTGGGTAGAGTAGCCAAAAATTGTACTCAAGTAAGAGTAGCGTTACTTCAAAATAATATTACTCAAGTAGAAATAAAAAGTAGTCATCCAAAAAATTACTCAAGTAATAGTAAAAAAGTACTTTATGAAAAGTCTACTTAAGTACTGAGTAACTGTTTGATCATAATAAATTATTGTAACATGTATTTTTTGAACAGTGCAAACTACTTACAGTGACAAGATATACTGTAAACTGACAGTATGATACTGCATATTCACTTGCCCTCCAAACAGCACAGCTAAAAGAAAATAACATTAGAACAAGGCAGCTTGTGCACGTACAAGAAGTCTCACACCACCTTGACTGTCTGTGTCTGTGCATGTTTGGTTAAAACGTGCGTGTTCTTCACTCAGTGAAGTGATGGTTAAGCTTCAGCAGGAGTTGGCTCTCATTTTTCATGTACAAGTGGAACCTTGGATTGCGAGTAACTTGGTTTGCGAGTGTTTTGCAAGATGAGCTAAAATTTTTAATAAATTTTGACTTTATAAACGAGCGAGGTCTTGCAATATGAGTAGTCCATATGCGCTTTGTAAGCCGAGCGTCACGTGATCACATCTGAATAGATTGTTCTTCTCTCACTCTCTGCAGGATTGTAGGCAATCGTCAGTTGGCGTTCCTCACTCATATAGTCAACATCCGTACGAGTGTATAATGTTTACTACAGCATTGTGACCACGTGTGTGTGTTGTGATGTGTGAGTCCCCAACTTGCACCCCAAAACATGAAGCTGAGTCTCAATACTTTAGCGACATCATCATCATCATTCAGCTTGAAACAGGAACAGCACAGTTATTTATCGTAGTGGGATCTGCCTCTCTCCTATACACAGACACAGCAGTCAGGCAGGGTCATGCCCAGGTTAGTGGCTAAGTAATACTGTGCCCTGTGCATTTATAATGTTCCTTGTTCCTTGTATCACCCATCAACGGCAGGTGCTTATAGCATGACCGCAATCTTTTTGGATTCACTTTTACGGCGAACTGCTACAGCGCTGGGTGCCTGTGGTTGCTTCGGGACGCTCTTCCGCATGTCATCCCGTTAGGTGATATCCCACAAGAGTTTAGAAACTCTCTCACACCAGCCATGATTTTTTTCAAAGGTAAAGTGCAGGTTAATTTGTTTTATGCAGTTTTACTTTATATTTTGTATTAATCATTTTTATATGAATAGTTTTGAGTTGTGGAATGAATTATCTGAGTTTCCATTATTTCTTATGGGGAAATTCGCTTTGATATATGAGTGCTTTGGATTGCGAGCACGTTTCTGGAACGAATTATGCTCACAAACCAAGGCTCTACTTGTATTCTTTCTTTCCCTGTTCGCTGTCTGCGAGGAGTTTGTGCCACTATGCCGCCACAGTTTGTGTGTGATCATGTGACTGAATGGCTATGTCTGTTTTGTGAAATGGAGCCATGTGATTATTGTTGCTACGTCTGATTGGTGAAACGGAGTCTTGTGATTATTATTACTACGTCTGATTGGTGAAACAGAGTGTTGTGATTATTATTGCTATATCTGATTGGTGAAACATTCATGCAGTAGATCCACTGGTGGTATCTAATGGAAAAAAAGTAATGATTCAAGTGTTGCCCAATGTAGCAGAGTAAAAGTAGCGTTTCTTCTTCACAAATGTACTCAAGTAAACGTAAAAAGTATGGCACAGTAAAACTACTCTTAGAAGTACAATTTTTTTAAAAAGTTACTCAAGTAAATGTAACGGAGTAAATGTAACTTGTTACTACCCACCTCTGATAGTCATAACTGAGATGAGCCGGAAAAATGAGGACACATACATCCAAACAAGTGGTAGGCTCAAAAATCAATCAGCGCTCTCATAAAATGAATCCAATATAATAGTGTTCAAACAAATAGTGTAGTGCATCATTTATAATATGTAATCCAATAAAACCAAGGTGATTGTGGAGGTTAAAAATCATCCAATAAATAGTCCTTAAAATTGAGGTTAAAGTTAAGCAGGAAACTGTCTTTTAAAATTTCCAAACCCTGGTGCATCCCTTTAAAACTGATGTCTCCCCAGCTTACCCTATTTGGGTCAGGCAGCACAGAGAGACGTCAACTAACAGGCACAGACAGCCTTCAATCCTCCCCGTGTCCCACCACCAATCCCATTGCATTCCAGGGGACACTGCCAAGCCTTATTCCTGTGTCTCATGCTGAAATTCCCCAGACTTGCAGGGGAGTTTGCAAGTAGTTTTGGTTGCTCCTGCTTCTGGCTGCTCAGCAAGAACCCCATCTTGTGTTCTGGCCACACACTCTATTCCCGTCTGCCTGATTCCTCCCATCTTGCTGTCTGTCTGTCTGTTGCTTGCTTGCTCATTCCCTTTTTTCAATCATTTAATCTCTGCCCTTTCTCTACTCATCCCACAGGCTCCATTTTATCTCTCCTGTTTAATCGGGTGCAGGTGCAACACATCGCTCCCTCTGAGGCACTAGTGAGGTGCCCGACCTATCTGCCTGCCTCTACACATATAGGCGGCACAATCAGCCAAGTACCCCAATTAACCACAGAACGAAGCCTGTCTGCGCAACCACACCCAAATATCCTTCCATCCATCCATCCATTATCCAACCCGCTATACCCTGACTACAGGTTCACGAAGGTCTGCTGGAGCCAATCACCCAATTATTTATTTAAAAACTTGACCAACATCACGGAGCATTCATCTCAATTATTTGAAGTTGGTTGCTCTTCCTTTGTGACACTTCCTTATTTACTTTATGGATGTTTAATGAATGTACAATTTTTTATATTTTTTTTCATTATTTTATGCAATGTATACAGTATTATTTACTTAAACATATACTGTGTAAGTTTAATTAATATTGTTTCTAATTTTTATTTTGACAAACTGCTCATGATAAAACTCTCTAGCACTTGGTACTGTTGCATTTAAAATTGCTAATTAATCCCTGACAAGCAGTTACAGGCAACCTAGGGACAGCATTTAAAGCTGCTTCAAGTCCAGACTTAATGAAGATGAGTTGGAGCAATGGATCAGCTAGCAGGATGAAGAGGAAGTGAGAAAGATGGGAGGTGGGGTATGGGAGTTGTGCTCTGTTTGAATTATTATCATACATATATTTTTGTTATTTTTTTCTTTACCATATTTTTAATAGTATTTAGTAACATGTATATATTTTTCTTTGCTACATCCTTTCTACTGTGCACGTGGAAGAGGCAGGTCCACTATGACATCATTGCTGAAGGACTGCCTGTCTGTTTATACAGGCAGAGGGCTTTCATTCTACCTAGAGTCGTTAAGTGCATCAAGAATTGTGAACATTTTTGGATTTTGTTAGGCTTTTTTTGCAGTGTTTCTGAATTTTATCACTGAATTTTGAATTGACTATGTTGCTTTTAGTTGCCTTTTTCAGGCAAACTTTTTTGTATTATTGTTGCTGTTTTGTATTGTCCCTACCTTTCATTTTGTGCTTCTTTTTGGTCATTTAAACAAATCTTTACATAGCCAGAGGCTCACAGTCATCTTCTCCTATAAAGGACATTTTTGAACATTTTAAATTTTTTAATCCTGAGCCTCTTTTTGAGCCTGTGGTGGCTGGAAAGCCTACCATTTGAGTTTGGGACTATGCCGCCTGTGGTGAGGCCTGCTCATGAAGTCCAAACCTGGTGGAGTTCTGATCTGATTTTTGTTTATTCCGAGTCTTGCCGTCACTTTTAGCCATTTTTGTGTTATTGAATCACACCACTAGTGGGTGAGTCATCCCATTTTATTTACAAGGTTAAACACCTGAAAGTCAGCTAATTTTCTCATTTTTTATTTTTATCTATCATTGGCTCTGCAATATTGGTTTACTGTGTAAACCTCTTAATAAATGTAATAATTTCTCTGGAAAAACAGAAAAAACAGCAATAAACAAGCATTATGTGTACACATGTGCTGCTTATATGACTTTCATGAGGATTTCATTATTTGACTTATTTTAACATTCACATAAGTATTTGTGTGTATGACTGTCTATCTGAATCCACCTAGTTGCTAGGATTAAAAGGAAAAATCTAAAAATACAAATATGTAGTAAATGTGTAGAAAAAAGTTTTAAAAAAAGATAAAAATACCATATAAGGGTAAAAAAATGTCTTATTGGCCTATTCTGTTCTCTGACAACAGCAGCATGGTAGCAACATCTGCTCATGCTACAGTGTGTGGACATTGAGACCTAATTCCCTTTCACATACTGGTCTCATAAAAGTATTCAGTGTCTTTCCTTTAAATTTCCTATTGTAATACTATACACAACCATATATAACAGAAAACACCTGCATCAAGAATCAGTGCATCAGTTATAATGGAGACCAGTATGGGTGCAAACGATTGTCTATTATTCCCTCTGTTTTACCACAAAAATTAGATAACCAGATAGCATCAGATCACAAAGATCTCAATGTGAGTGTACTATTATTATACAGTAGTATACAAAGAATGTTTCAACAATGTGTTCAACAGTCACATCAGTTTGACAGGGGTCATGTAATTTGTGAAGCTGCATGATAACCATGATGTAAATGGTACAGTATATACTTTGGCTGTGCTACAAGGAGGCTCATATCATCAAGGAGGTTCTGGAAACCCAGAAGAACAACACTATGTGGAGACAACTGGACCATGCTACAATCTGTCACACCTCCTACAATAATGCTTTCCACCTTTTAGACATATAGTTGCCTTAATTGGTCACTGTATCATGCCTTGGACCATTGGCTGACACTTGTAGAGTGGGATTCCATTCATGTTGTCTATTAACACATTGCCCATTTACTGCTCATCATCACTGACTGCTTCTAGACTTCCCTATGCACTCTTAATTTCCAAATGAATGCAATACAGTCAATGGACAACACTTGAAAGGCAAAGTAAGAATGTTTACTTGCTTGGGAGTTACTTTTGAACCATGAGACATTAAGATATTTGGCTTTTTTTACAGGAAGAGCTTGTGGTGTTTATACACCACAGTTGTTTAATGGGAGATCAAAAGAATCTGTAAAATATGCACAAAGTTTCAATGAGCATTACACATATGTACCTGCTATTCTATGGTAGCTAGTGCAATTCATTGAACCCCATTCACCCCCTCCACCATGGGGATTAATTTTTGAGGATATATCTTAGTCTTTCATCAAGATGAGTTGAACTACAGTATGTGGTGTCATAAATGTGAGCATCATGATTGTCTTATGGTGACTGATTTAAAGGTGCATATGAGTGACTGGAGAGGGTGTTTACAATGTGTGGAACAAATGTTTCATTTCTCATTGTCATCATTAGACCAGCAGTGGACTGTGGGCACAAGATTTACTACTTACTGTACTCAGGAGACATAATGTGTCACTTCTAACTGGAAACACCAAACATTCAACTCTGCTAGTAGAGAGGGCTTCACTGGTTGGGACCTTTTTTTTTTTCTGTTACGGTCAGTACAGTTTCATACAGTTGAACATCAGGTGGCACCTCAACAATCCTAGTACCTAAAAATAACTCCAAAACTAAATCAATAAATAAAAGACATGAAAAGAGCAGTGTCAGAATAGGTTTCATGTATTTCTAGGCTGCTAAGTGATTTACTGAAATGTATTGTAGTAATATATAAAGATCAGTTAGGACTTCATTAATTAAACTGATTCTAACAAAAGCTTAAAAGAACCAATGGAATATATTGCTTAGCTTATGGTAATAATGTTGCACCCCAGTGAAAGGGAGATTTCTAACAAATGGCCAAAGGTCTGTTATAGGTGGGGCCTTGGTGTCACCAGATGGCAATTTTTAAAGCTGTCATTCATACGCATTCCATCACCAGCTCATTGACTTCAAGTTGGTTAGCCAATGTGTAAAATATGCATCTATTGTAATACTGAATGCCTGTACATTGGAGTCATTATAAATAAGGAGCAGTTTAAAATAAATATATGCTTGACTGAAACATAAGCAGCCAGCAGCTAAAAATTACCAAGAATCAGAAAACATTGTGTTTTGCACATAAAAAGTATACAATATTTATTCTTTCTGTTGTGTAGATCAGTGCCTTTCAAACTGGGGTGATGCAGATTAAGCTGTTTGATTTGAACATTCTAGGGGCAAAAAAATGACAGTCCAATGACCTCAAGTTCCTAGAAGGCTAAAACAAGCTACCCTTTAACCTCCTTTACTAGTAGTATGCCCTTTTTAAACTATGTGGTTCCCTCACTTTTTAATGGAGGAAAGTGCCCTTTTGGTTTTAAGTTTGTGAAAAGAAGAGGTTAGTCTCAGTACAAAAGTGTATCAATATGTTTTAGGGCCCTATTCAAATTGGATTAATTTTACACCATTAAGTTGCCCAAGGCTGATTAAAATGTGCAAAAAATCTTTATTAAAATTTGGATCTGTGTTTTGGTTTATGGGGCTTTAAAAATAGTTTGAGGAGCACTAGTGTAGACTATTCTTGGTTGTGTTATAACTATTCAATATGACTATTTATTTTTTTATACATGGCACACTGTCAGGTTCCTGGTTTCAAACTCAATTCTCTAATTGGTAGACCAGATTTTTGACAGTAAAACAAAATTGCTAAAAATGACTCAGTATTGATTTTATATATTGTAGCACCTTTCACTGTGTAGTTTTGGGTAAAATGCTTTAGAAAGCTCATAAAGCTAAAATTGGGATCAAAAACTCATAAACTAATTGCAAATGAAACATCCCATTCAACTTTATTTTTTGCACTACAGATAATACTGAAGGGATAGGCAGAGATTCACAGTTTACATAGCCAGAGCAACAAAGTTAGAATATACGTACTACATGTCACATAGGCAAAAATACAATAAAACCAAGGAGTAGCCAAATATACAGTATATTAGAGACAATTTGGTGTATTGTCTGAGGTGCTGGATTCTAAACCAGAGCACTGCTTGTTCAGTCCCAACCTCTGATTTCCAATGTTAACCTGCTTATTTGATCTTGTTAGTCACCTTGGATAAATAATAATTACATTCAAGATTGTGTCTTTTAGGGTATAAGAGAAACAAATCTGGACCTGTAGCCAAGGATTGACAGGAATTTTGTGGAAAACATGAATCCTAGTGCATGTGTTTAAGGAAAGTATATATTTACAACTGACAGCATGCATTAAATTAGGTTACATAGGCATTTTTTATCCCAGAGGAAATTTTTTTTACAGCAGGAAAATACAAAACATAGCACTTTACTGATGCAACAAAATATTCCAACATATCAAATAATAAAAAATCAAATTTTATTTATATTCTGGATTTTACAATGAGTATTGTCACAAAGTAGCTTTACAGATTTATGGGCCTTAAACTCCAAGAACAAGGTCTAAAATGTCAGTGACAGAAAAGGTAGCAAAAAGCCAGATTCAGATAATTAATGAAAAAAATAAAGGATGCCAACATTATTTACAAAAATTAATATACAGTAATACAACAGAAATAATAGAATACAAAGCAACTTTAAAAGAAGAGAGAAAACTCAAACATGATTGTAGATTTCATTGTGAATTTCAAATATTTACTTATAAGCCTGACAAAACAAATACATTTTTGGCCCATATTTGAAAACTAAAAGAACATCTGAATTTCGTACATTTACAGGTAGGCTGTTCCATAGACTGGGTGCTTTATCAGTGAATGCTTTATTTCCAGCTGGGGCTTTCTTTATTCCAGGAACTACAAGCTATCCTGGTTCTTGAGATCAAAGCAAGCAGGAATGATTATAAAGAATTAAAGTGCTACTCAGATATTGAGGTCCAAAATCATTCAAGGCTTCAAACGTGAACAGAAATATTCTATAGTCAAAGAAAAAATTGACAAGAAGCCAGAGTAAAGATGATAAAACAGGGGTAATATGAAAATATTTTGTGGTTCTTGTAAGCACTTCAACTACTGCATTTTGAACTAACTGATGTCTATTAAGTGATACTGATATGCAGCCACAAAGCAAGGCATGCCAGTACTCCAATCTAGGAGTAATAAATGCATTGATACGTTTTTTGACATAACATACTGTAGCGCCAACAGCAAGTGCCAGAACACATCCTTTTGCTCTTTATATGGCTCTTTAGGTGGCTCGTGGTCCTTAAAAGGATTATTTGCCTTTGCCACACTAGATGCTATTCTGTTTGTGACTATGCAGGCTTGCCATTTTTATGGGAACCCCTCCTGCTGCTGATGGAATGCCAGATCATGTTATGGGTGACTCATTCCTGGCTCATTCAGTGCTGTTACATAGCTCTCCTTTCGAAGTCGCTATCCCCAGCAACCACTTCCAGCTCCTTGAAATGGAGCACAACTTCTTGAAATGGCTTTGTGGTCTTTGTTTCTTCAGCAGCCAGTGACCAAAGGATATTAGCAGGGGTTTCCTTGTGTGGAACTGCAGATGTACCTGTCTTTCAGCTGTTTTTCTTCATTAAACTGATACAGCAAACGCCATTCTTGGTCCAAATCTATGCTTTGAGAATCTTCCTCCACTGCTTCTCTGTAATGTATCTGCAATCTACCTCATGCTTTGCCTCTTTAGTTTTGCCACCAGCCCTGCTTCACATGGTTCAGCTGGGATCAGTGGCAACTTGATCTGCCACACTTTCCATATTTATTTGTCATCTGTGTACCCAGGCCAGTGGACCTTAGCAGATGGAGAAGCGTTGGTGGAGCTGCAGAGGTAGTGGTCTCTCCATGGTCTTCCCCCCCTTTACAGATGGTGCAAATGACACCACAGATCCCAGATCTCAGCCTCAGAACTCTTAAGCAACTTTTCAGAAGAGCCATGCAAGTCCACTGCAACCTTGATGCTTTACTAAATCATGTTGTAGGTCTTCTTTTTATCCTGCTTCTGACACCAGAGTTGTGCCCACACCGAGTGCCAGGATGGATTCTTTTACACTTTTAATGGCTCTTTTAGGTGGCTCCCTATCCCTAAAAGGAAGCTAGTTTTAATCTGCATCAAGTTGGAAAAACATACAACTTTGCAGGCTTGTGGTTTTTATAGGTTCCCCAGGCACAGATGATGGAAAGTCAGCTCATACTATGGGTCACTCATACCTTGTTGATACAACCCGTCAGCTCCGTAACAATACTTCTGTTTTGCAAAATTTCTATATTACATTAATATGGGTATCAAATGAAAGATTACAATATAAAGAGCAGGACCAGTTCTAGATTTTTTGCTTTCCAAGGCAACATTGAAAATATGCCCAAACCATGGAGTCTTGAAGGCAATTATTATACACATACAGTAATTGCAGATCGCAGAGTGGTGAGGTGTTTTATTCCACTTTGAGGTTTTGTGTGAGGCATGGTTTCATGGATTTCAAATTGAAGATCGGGATGGGAGTCCTTCTTAGTGATTTCGGCACATGGCATTTTATCAAGCAGGGTAGGTAATTGTTGAAAAGGCCCCTTGCCCTCATGGACCTTGGGCATGCTGATTACAGCCATAGGTGACCACCTGGTTTGCCTATATGGTAGTTCTGGCATTACTAAAGAGACATCTAAGACTCTTACAGTACTATGTATGATAGACTGGCCATCAACACACACAGCACATTCACCTTTAGAACCAAGCACTAGCACGTCTGTTGTGATTAATTTCAACAAAAGTATCCAAAAGAAGACAACCATTGTAACATTCAGCACCCACATCCATAAGAGTTCTACAAAGAAGAATAATTAACTCAAACATTACCGAATAATAATTCAAAATTCAGTAGGAAATTCAGTGGGATCCAAAAATGACTAAAATTTAAGTTCTAGGGAAAAAAAAGTCCTTTAATGTATAGCTCTTGACACCATGGGTTCTAAATCTACAGACTGATGGCAAGAAATGAAACTTAGGAAACAAAGGATGGATACTGTCTTATGGAATTGAGTCAGCATTTTTCCTTCTTGTTTGTGATTTAAAAAAGAGAAGCATACTGTTGCAAACAAATAATTTTGCTACAGATTTTGACAGTTTCATTTCGATGGTAGGTGCTCTTAAACCTAAGGTTTTAAGGCAAACATGAACTTCAGTCAATAATAAATAATGATGACACGCTGAGAGTTGCATTCCCAGTGCCTCCCCTCCTGGCATTCAGACAGCCATCAAACCAGCAGCAATTAGTTGTCTGAAGCTCCCTGAGTGAACCAATATAAACTGGTATATCTCCCTGCCTACAGAAAAGATGTAAAACCTGTGCTCACATTTATAATAAAGATTGTGTAGTTATATTACATGTCTGACAAGAATGTTGCATAAATGGATCATTTCCCTGCAGATCATCTAATGTGGTCTACCTAATTCTATGTATAAAATGTCCCAGCACTACATTCAACATGGAAGAAACTAGATAAACCACCAAAAATAATTTATACAGGTCCCACTTTAAGCATGGCAACAGAAATGCTCCTGTAGGAGGTCACTTCAGCAACAATGGACACTGTGAGAAATATTTTAAAGTCACAGTGCTTATAGGCAACTTCTGGACACAGCAGGAGAGAAAAGAAAGGGAAGTTAAACTAATGCTAAAATTTAACGCATTACATGTTTAAATAGAGACAAAGGTTTTATGACCAGATATGAGAACAATTTACATTTCTCTAACTGAACCAGTTTGATTACAGATCCACATTGTATTAAAAACTCATCAAAAACTAAAAACACTTTGTTGGACATCTTATCAAAAGATCTTGACTATGCTTTGTTCTCTTACCCTGCAATGACAAATCAAGCAAAATGACAGCTTTTAAAACATTTATTTTTCCAATGCGGTTTCTATCCTAGTGTCTATATAAACACAGGGAATTTCAGTCTCTGTATTACATCTTGTCTGAAGAAGGGGCCTGAGTTGCCTCGAAAGCTTTTATATTATAATCTTTTTAGTTAGCCAATAAAATGTGTCATTTTGTTTGACTTCTCATTACATCCATAATGGTTAACACTGTACCACACCCTAGTCTCTTCCCCTGCTAAATGAATCTTAGGCTAGAGAAATATTTTCACTTTTGACATTGAAGATGACCCACTTAAAGGTTTTCAAGCCTTTGCTAGTGTATATATAAACACAGGGAATTCCAGTTTCTGTATTTCAAGTTGCCTGAAGAAGGGGCCTGAGCTGCAATGAAAGCTTGCAAATTGTAATCTGTTCAGTTAGCTAATAAAAGGTGTCATTTTGCCTCACTTCTAAAAGCAAACATGAAAACAGATTTGATAAAATATATATAAACATGAATGGTATTGTTTACTTATACAAATTATGTTTATTTAAAAAGAACAGACTTTGTTACCCTCTCCTAAAGATTTGTTCTATGTTTAAGTCAAAAGTCAGCCTATTATCTGTGATTGTTTCTGCATATTTATAGAGCGTCACCATGTATATCAGGATGTGTGCTGCTGAAATATGCCTGCATTTCTGCACAAAAAAAGAAGTGGGAACTATTGGCTAAGGTAAAGGACGCAATATAAAGGCGGTAATTCAGTCCTCACTACAGTTCCGCTGCGCAACCATTGTTAAGTCACTTTACCTACCACAGCTTCAGACTTTGAGGCATACAGATGTCTATGCTACTATGAATTTCTGATTTATATCGCCTTGGTTAAAAGTATCAAATTAAAAAAATAACATTCGCAGGTAGTAGGCTTTTTTACCCAAGTTTGGGAGAATGTGCCGATTACAGTGTTGCCGCACCCACCACACGACGAATCACCCGGATTGGGTCCCAAGTGCAGCCGTACAACGGGTGACGACTCAGCACCACACTGGAAGTTTTTTTTTTTTTTTTACAGTTGCTGGAGTGCCAATTCTGTGCCCAACCACCGAGTTTTCCCTGAAAGTTGGAGGACCTGCTTTTAGGGATGGATGCAGGTTAACGACATGGTTGAGGGCCATGCACAAAGGCCCAGTGGAGTAGAGTACCTTCTGGCGATTACGCGAATCAAACCGGTGGTCACTAGCCTCAGAGCCACCACTCCCAAGAACTCAAAAAATGATATATATCAAGTCCCACGGTTTAAAGTAATTCAGATTAAAGTCTTAAAACATACACAATGTGTGATTCTGCAGGTTACTTCATTTTGTAAACTCCTTATCTGGCTGTCACTGAACTTTGGGAGCCTGCATCTCTCGTTTAGCCTGGGGGCATTTGGAAATCCCCTAGAACTGCTGCACACTTTTGATAGGGAAGGCTGGCATTGTCTGTCTAGTTAGTTGTCATTGTTAATCTAGTCGGGACAAGTAGAATAATCTTTAAGAGATTTAAAACTCCTTTGGGACAAAAACATAAATGAACGGCAAAAAAAGAATAGTCATTCTGTTATTGATGGGTTATCCGAATCCCGGCCGCGAAGTAAAAACTTTGCTACCTCGTCGTATGTTTACGGTATTCCACCACGAAGAGGATTCCGACGCATTAGAGCAGTTGCGCCTGCGCACTAACTGAGAGTTCGCGTTTGCTCTCTCCCGTCACCCCCTGCGCTCTCTTCTCCCCGTGTCTCTCTATCATGGCAGATATGGTGCGAGATCCGGAGCAAGAAGAAAATACTCAAATGGAATACCACGTTAATGGGGAACTTGACGCTGATGACAAGGACGAAGCAGACACACCCGAGGATATCAATAAAAAGAAAAAGAAGAAGAAGAAGAAAAACAAGCCTGCTGGTCCTGGTAAGTGTGGTTGATGATAGGCCAGTCCCAGACGAATTCCCCGAAAGCTTAGACGAAGCTTCGGCCCACAACATGGCTTGTGCGTACCTTCGCTGGTACCTAAGCAGGGTGTTGAGCTGTAATCTTATGACTTCAAAGTTTTATCAGCCAAATGCTATTTTCAAGAACCACGATTCAAGCATACGTTAGAGGTTGTCAGTTACTGAAGTTGGTCGGCGTGTTTTGTCGTGTTTTCATCCATAGTGAAAGCTCGCAGGAATTACTCTTCAGTTATTAGTCCGTGTGTTCGTGTGGTTGAGTGTAATTTTTATTATTTTTACCTTCCAGCATCAAGACCACTGGTGATATGATACCGTGCAATTATTGTTTTTGTCGGCGTCCTTTGAAGTACAATGAGCAGGACGTAACTCGGTTTAAACGCAACTTTGCAACTAACGTGGTTCACAGTTTGAGCTCCGAGGAAAAGCGCTCACTGCAAGCTGTCATTAGGGGGGTGTTTTGGGGGCGGCTGTGGCCTTATCTTGCATGTAAACAGAGGTTTGGAAACCTGACGTAACTTAATTTGTTTAAAGAACTTTCGCTTTCTTCAAGTTTGTAAGACTTCATCTCGTTAGTAAGTAAAGTTGATTTCGAAATACTTTTATTTTTTTCAGTAGCCAATGGAAATGTGACGGAGACGACAACCATCGTCGTCGAAGAGCCTAAACAGTTGGACAAACAAGCTTTAGAGGATAAAGATGACGATGGCGATGAAGGCAAGTAAATCTGTTACTTAACTCATTGTGTTACAGCTGGCTTTACGGTGTTTTTTTATCCCTCACTATTTGAAGCTGTCGCCTGTGTGTACTAACTTTTAAAGCAGTTTTTTATGTATAGAGGAAACAATGCGCTAGGAATTTTGTCGGAATAATAAATTGGTGAGTTAGTAATGGTCACAACACAGGTGTGTTTAGTTTTACAACCCTGTTCAACAATATACTTTCGTTTTAATACGCGAACACATTGTTATACACAAGCCTTTTAAAATTCAGTTTCCATATTAATGTGTTGATCATATTTCATTTTAATGCATAAGTTACTATTGTGCTTGAAAGATTGAAAATGATCATTTAAAGATATTGTGCTTTGCAATAGGTTTATACAATGATTTAGAAATGCATTATCACGCATATTATGTTTATTTGTTGGCGGTGATCTAATTTTTAAGCTATTAAGCACCTTTTATTAGTTATGGGTAAGTAGAACAAACGATCAAGTCTTGCAGTTGAAGAGGAAACATTGCCATTTTTTAGAGGTATTTTGATGTAATGCTGGAACAACTTGATAACCAAATTAGTTAATCAAACTGATAAATTGTCTCATTAGTTGGTATACGTATGTGTTGTTGCAGAGTCTTAAAGAGCACGTTAATTGGCAACATCACTATTCTTAAAATTATAAGCACAGTATGGCAGAGTATTGGGAAATTAATAGCATATCTCGAGACACATTACATTTTGTATAGCTGGGTTTTCAAATAGGAATCAATGTTTCTTTTTTCTAAATACTGTGTTATAAGATACCAATATTTGAGGATATTAATGGTCTTTTAAAAAGTGAACTGAGATGCAGTAATATGAGAATTATATTGAGGAGCTTTGTATGAATAGTGGTGTTCACAGACATCACAGACTTTTTCCTGGTAAACAACTTTTTTTTTTTCTTTTATTGGTATGTTCAGCTGGTTAAACTGTCACATCACTTAACATAAATGCATGTGTGGGTGAAAAACTTGTGTGCTAGGTCCAAAACAGTAAAGCATAGTAGCAGTCTGAGTGAAAATTTATACATTATGATATACACCTAATGAATAAACATATGTTTCAATTCATGAGACACATAATGTACAAAGTACAGAATTGAACATATCAACAATACGTACACTATACAGTGCATTTAAATAACACAAAATAATTATGTTGCAATGCAATGTGGAGATGAAAGTATAGCTGCATGAACGGGAGGCTTAGGATATTGATAAGGGTTAATACCTGTCACTATGCAGAGTTTTCAACAAATTGATGGAAGAAGCTGTTTTAGAGCTTGCTGGTCCAGAACATGATGTCATTATATCGTCTGTGAACAGTTGTTAATAATGTGAACAGTTCATGACTTGGATGACTGGGGTTATTGATTTCCTGACTTTTACTTAGACACTGCCTAACATATAACTTATAGGTTAGGAACTTCACCTACAATGATTTGTTGGGAAAAAGCATTACCCACTGCAAGTCTTTGTGATTGAGGGTAGATTAGTTCCCATATCAAGCAGTGTTGCATTCAGTTAGGATTCAGATGTGAATGATCTGAAATTGTTTCTCATATTGTACATTTTAACATCTGCCCATCATAGAGTAGTGGTTTTTATTTGGGAACCCAGCAAAAGTGAGGTCACCAAGTGACCCGATACCTGAAGTATTGATGCAAGATGGTGCTTGTTTTGAGCATGAATGGGAGTCAGAATCAGTATAACATACCTTTTGGATGTACAGTTATTAAAAAAAAAAAGTCATCAAAAGATATTTGAATCTAGTGTGCTTTTTGCCATTTTGCTGTATTTTGTTTTTTGTTAAGGATGGTGGTGATCATTTTTATATGATTCAGGTTTTTTATATTTGCTATCGGTGGTGTTATTGTATCAATTTATGTTTGGTCTGTCTTTGCGTTCATTTCAGCCATCGTAACTTCCATTTTCAATACCAGCTTTATTCAGTTAATCTCTCCTTTCAGGAAAAAAAACGTTTTCACTATTAGGCAAGGTCTTTTCATAATTTACTGTTAGAGATCAAACTCGTTTTCTTGTACTATTTTGTGGTATTCTCTGTACACGTTTGGCATGTCATTGTTGATACTCATATTTTTATTTTTGGTAGTTAAGGGTTCCTTTTTTGTTTTGTGGTGAAAGTGGGTTTTGCATGGTTTAAAAAAATTGTAACCATTAATATTACATTTCGTACATGTCTGTCTGATTCTTCATTTTGAAGAATGATCTGAATTAACATCTAGGCATTCAATAAGTCCACAGAAAAGTTTCAAATAAACCATTGCTAGCAAATTTCATTGGTGCTAGGTTACAATAGAGTTTATAAAAGTATGTTAAATTATTTAGACACAATCTGTTTACTGTATACTGTATACACTTACTCTAATGAACTGTATGGTTTATTGCTTTAAAAGATTTTGTTATACTTGTGTTTAAAGTTCTAAAAACTTGCAAAGATAGGAGTAATTAATGGCAGAGACCCCAGCGTATCTTTCCTGTATTTTTTTCCTCCCACTTGGTACAGCAATTTCAGTATATATGCATGCTAAGGTTTCTGTACTGCTTGTACTAGGTTTGAATTCTACACTAGATTTTAAAAGTAGATTCAGTGACTGACTGGCATGCAATGAAAGAATGACCTCAAATAAACATCGATGGATCACACAAGTCCTGTTGCTCTTAAACTTTTTCAACAGGGGCTTAGCTAGCCCAAAACAACACATTTTAAATGACACTGTGTTAGTTGATTATTATAATTTTAAGCAGTCACTGTCAGTTAGACATAAATCCCCACCTCCACCAGTTTAATTTTACCCCTTTTTATGTAGAAAAAGTTTAGAGGGAAATAAACTAAAAATGCTAAATAAAAATTCAAAGTAAAACCAGATATGCTCCCGTTGCATATTGTGTGGACGTCTAAACTTTCAAGAAGTGATTTATCTGTGGGCTACAGAATTGTTTAAGGTAACGTTTACCATCCAAAAATATTTTTAGGGTGTATATTAACAATTTATTTTATCCTCCTTTTACTAGATGGGGATGATGGTAGTGATGCAGCTGGAAAGAAGAAAAAGAAGAAGAAAAAGAAGCGGGGAAGTATGTTGTGATTACAGTTTTTTAATTTGATTGTGAAGTCGCATTGGGGAAGAATTGACATCAAGGGATACTGAGTTGTTGGGTGTTTAGTGAGAGTACTCACCACTACCATGGCTAGATGATTTAACATTCCTGGCTCTGTTGATGTTCAAAGGTGTTGGCTCTGTCTGTTTAAGGAACTGTAGGGACTTGTTCCAGGCATGGAAGCGTACAGTCCCCTAGGTACTCCATCAGTAATTTTTTCTTTGGCAGGAGTCCATTTATTTGTTAATACAAATCTCACCAAGCAATCACATTCTGTTAAAGTTTCTGTTTACTCAGATTTGGTGATAAATTTTGTTGGTAGTAGTCTTCAATTGCTTGTTGGTGCTGAGTGTTTATGCTGTCTTCTGATCTTTTCTCCCCTATGTCAGTAAACTCAAATTCTGATTAAATTAACTGAGAAGGTTCTCTATACAATATATGAAACCGACTGAGTAACACTTCAAACACTGAAGTGACAACCCTTGTCTGTAAAATACCTCAAACACAAGATGGGAAGCAATGTCGAGATTATTTACATTTTGCCTCTTAATGCATTTACTCATGAATGTTATTGAAGTCTGTCATCAGTTATGTATTGAGAGCATGTGAAGTTTATAAGTGTTTTACAGCACTGTTTTTTCACAGTACTTGTACATTTACAATTGAACACATTACATTTTACATTGTACAAATTACTGCACTACCCTTTACTAAATTGTGGCGTTCTAGGATTGAGTGTTTAAACCAATGCAGCATTATGATTTTTCATAAGCAACATACAGCTTATATAAAATGGTAATAACAGTGGGCCAAACCTTTGCCTATCAGTCATCAAACATGATTTTCTTTGAATGTGTGGGAAAAGATTGTTGCACGGTTGAGTACATGACTGATAAAATGTAAATACTTTTGAAATTGATGTTACAAAGCATATACAGAATGAGTGGACAGGATTTAGGTGATTTTTGACAACAAAAGAAAGTTACGTGATTTTGGTTTAATCAACTAAATGTATTTTAATCTTCATTTGAAACTTGAAGATAAAGCTTTATCCTCCAACATTGTATATCAAGTTTTTGAGGGGCAAGGAGGCCACATAGCAAAGTCTAAATAGAATACTTAAACATACAAGTACATGATTACAGTTTAATGTAGTAGGTTTATAAACACATGCTTAAAATTGCTTGTAAAATAACTATAGTTTTCAAAACTAAATAAGGCTAGGGTGTACATGCATCTGTTTTATGGTTTTTTTTTTTTTTTTTTTGAAGAAAAGATCAAACAAATCCAACATAAGCTAACATACACAGTTCTCAATAATAAAGTTTGGATACCCTGGTCAAATTGTATATTTTATTGACATAAAATTTATTGTAAAAGCAATACAACTTTTAACAGAAAACAATGTAAAACCATGGCATTTTTATGAAAAAGTTAATGAGTAGTTGGAATTCATTTGGTGAATTAAAACATGTAAAAGAGTAAATGTAGCATTAGCCAGAGTTTGGGTAGTGTTTTAGTTGTAAGTTCTAAGAGCTAATTAGTTGGTAGTGTTGTCTGATTTGAGTAAAGTTTTCTTAAAACTGGGTAGGAATAATTACCATAGCTCAGTGAGTGTCACATTTCTAAACTAATATTTAGCTTCATGAAGGCGATGCTGAAAGTAGAGGTGGTGATTTAGAATTGCAAAGCTCTCGTTAACCTGGTCCAACAGACAGCAAGCTACTGTTTACGAAGATATATTAGACATGTGTATCACATATGCAGAGAGCACATTTTAAAAATAAACATAACCTGATGCAGTAGAAAACACATTCTGTGGGATCAGATTATATACTATTATTGACTGCATCAATGGAGAAATTGTAAACGAGAACGATATGTTGTCACAGGAGCTGTGTGTACTCTGTTGTTCAGCAATATGACAATAGCTTAGTACTCTATGTATACTTAAAATAATTGGCAGCTATATTTGTGAAAATATGAACTGCAAAATATGTATTTGAAGCAAACACAACTATTCGAAAGGACTGCTATTGAGGGAGCTAGTAACAAAGAACCAAAGGAGATGCAGATTTCAATACGTGAAATACCCAAATCAACATGTCTACCTAATGACACTGGTAAAATCAGTAAAAAGGCTGCACAACCTTCACCTTCTCCTTGCATGTCTAAACAAATAACTAAAGAAATTTAACATTGCCATCTAATTGGAATTGTAAACATGCCATGACCATATAGCCACAGCATTTTAACCTGTTGTATATCCATAGACCAAGCCAATGCAGTGCAATAGTTAATAATATGGAAAACGTCCATGAGGGGTGAAAAAAATCTGTTGTTCTTGTCAAATAGTCCACATGTCAGTTATCCAGTTATTTATTAACAACATGTCAAATGCATGCCTTTTTTTGCTAAAATATTGTTTAGATGCTTCTGGAAAAATCGACATACATCATAAACAGGAAACACAGTTCTGATTTCTCTTTGTTTTTGAGGCAGTTCTTAAATTCTTCATATGGGATTGAGATATTTAGGCAGATCTTCAATTCGGAAGCTTTACAGGTGCATCTAAATAAATTAGAATATCATCAAAAAGTTATTTCAGTAATTAAATTCAAAAAGTGAAACTCATAGATTCATTACACACAGAGTGATATCTTTTTAAGTGTGTATTTTCGTGGTGCTGATTATGGCCTACAGGTAGTGAGAACTCAAAATTCAGTATCTTAGAAAATTAGAGTATTACATAAGGCCAAAAAATATTTTTAATACAGAAATTTTGGCCTACTAAAAAGTATGTACGCACTCCATATTTGGTCGGGGCTTCTTTTACATGAATTTTTACATCAGTGCAGTGGGCATGAAGGCAATCAATCATCTTGTGGCACAGCTGAGGTGATAATGGAAGCCCAGGATGCCTTGACAGCTGCCTTTAGCTCGTCTGCATTGTTGGGTCTGGTGCCACATCTTCCTCTTTACAATACCCCATAGATTCTTTATGGGGTTTGGGTCAGTCGAGTTTGCTGGCCAATCACGCACAGTGAAACCATGGTTATTAAACCAGGTATTGGCACCTGCCCACACTGTCAAAAGTACCAAGTCCTGCTGGAAAATGAAATCAGCATCTCCATTAAGCTTGTCAGCAGAAGGAAGCATGAAGTGCTCTACAACTTCCTGGTAGATGGCTGTGCTGACTTTGGACTTAATGAAATACAGCAGACCAACACCAGCAGATGACATGGCTCCCCAAATCATCACTTACTGTGGAAACCTCACACTGGACCTCAAGCAGCTTGGATTCTGTGCCTCTCCAGGTACTGGGACCTTGATTTCCAAATGAAATGCAAACTTCACTTTAATCTGAAAGGAAGACTTTGGACCACTGAGCAGCAGTCCAGTCCATTTTCTCCTTAGCCCATGTAAGACAATTCTGATGCAGTCTCTGGTTCAGGAGTGGCTTGACACAAGGAATGCGACAGTTGTAGCTAGGGAATCCATTCCCGGGCTCCCCGTACATTTTTCATTCCCGGGAATGAAACTGCTGCAATTCTCGTGAAACCGGGAACGGCCAAGCTCGCATATATAGCATGTAAATGTGTAAAATAAGATCAAGAAATAAGAGTTATAGTTGAAAATAATGAAGTGGCACGGTTTTATGGCCCACGGTATAGTGTGTTGCCGATTTAATTCAGTCAATAACAGACCAGCAGCAGTCAGTCTCCCGGCTCCCACCAAGACTGAGCACAGTGGACTGGGAGGAGTCTGCTCTCTGTAGCTCATGAATGCCAGGACGGGACAGACTTCATTGACATCTGTCAGACAACAGCTTTGAACAGCAAATTGAAATTGCAACGTGTCAGTCTGTTGTATCCGCATTATCTGTGCCAAGAAACTTGCCATCACAGAATGATGACAAGAAACTGGATGCATCAGTAAAATCTGAAATGCCGGGGTTTCAGAGCAACGGTAAGCGCTGGCATTGTTTAGAACAAGTGTATCCGTATCTGATGACTGTGCCGCCTACTTCAGTGGAGGCAGAGCATGCTTTATCAGTGGCTGGCTTACTCTGCACGAATGTGCGCTCTCGCCTGGACGCCCACACGCTGGACACATTATGCTTTCTACGCTCTTATTACCGCAACTAACTAGATACATGCACTTATATGACAGCATGAACTGTTTGTAGATAAGGTTAGTCTTTTATTGGTGTCAACCTATTGCAATAGTTTTTTTAAAAAATAAGTGTTGGTTGTTCTAAAACCGTTCACATGTGAGATGCCCGTGTACTGTGTCATCCCTGGGCGCCTGGAATTCCCGGGAATGACATGCGGGATTCCCGAATTCCCGTGAATGGATAAACCTGTCCGAGAATGGATTCCCTAGTTGTAGCACATATCCCGGATATGTTTGTGTGTGGTGGCTGTTGAAGCACTGACTCCAGTCACAGTCCACTCCTTGTGACTCTCCCCAAACACATTTTTTCCTTCTACTCAACTTTCCATTAATAAGCTTGGAAACAGCTCTCTGTGAACAGCTAGCTTCTTTGGCAGTGACCTTTTGTGGCTTCATGACTGTCTTCTGGACCAGGGGTCGCCAACTCCGGTGCTGGAGGACCACTGTTTCTAACAATTTTTTTAATGAGTGCCCCATTTGTGCTGCTAATTAACTTATTGTGAATTCATTTTAATTGACTTGTTCCCTGAATTGCTTCATTTCTTCCTTTAAATGGCACCCAAACAGAAATGAAATGTAAAGTGAGGGATCCAACAGAAGACCAACTAAGTCAGGGCCTCAAACTCCAACCAATTTCACTCCAGCCAGTTGCTTTGTCAGGTGCCGAGTCTAGTCGTTAATTAAACCTGTCCTTTAATTCCATGGCTTGCTGCTGCTCTCATTATGCAATCGCAGACATTTCTGAAATTGTTGATTTCCTCTTTTCTAAGAACGCTGATAAAATGTTTAGGAGACCTAAGCAGATCAAGATTCTTGAGACCCTCATCTTTCTTTATTTTCAGATATTGTATGATGGACACCAGTTGTTTTGGCTCATTTTGTTTCATTATTGTTTGGCTGCTAATTAAGCAAAAAGAAACAATTAAGGGGGCTGAGTCTTCAAGAGCAAGTCAAATAAAATTAATTCAAAAGAAGTTAAATACCAGCAAAAAACAGGTCACTAATTAAGAAAAGAGTTAGAGTGAAAACCTGCAACCATGGTGGTCCTCCAGGACTGGAGTTGGGGACCCCAGTCTTCCCCATGATTGTGTGGCCTACTGAACTAGACATACACCATTTAAAGGCTCAGGACAACTTTGTAGGTATTTTGGGTTAATTAGCCGAGAGTAGTGTGACACCATGAGTCTATAATATTGAACCTTTTCACAATATTCTAATTTTCTGAGATACCGATTTTTGGATTTTCATCAGCTATAAGCCATAATCGGCAAAATGAAAAGAAATGAACGCTTGAAATATATCCCTCTGTGTGTAATGAATCTATGTAATATATGAGTTTCATTTTTTGAATTGACTTACTGAAATTAACTTTTCAAAGGTATTCTTATTTAAGATGACCTGTAAATTGCTTTTCCTGTTTATGGTGTGTGAAGTGAAGAGAGGTTTTTCTTCTGTCGTAATCTGTTTACTAATTAGAAAGAGATGGCATCTTCCAAAAAAAGTGACAAATCTATCTAAAAAACCTTAATAAGTTGAAATATGGTGTATATCTCCTTTTACCCCTTCCCATTTTTAAGTGAGAGATATTTAGTTACCAAATAATAAAGCTGGCGATCTTCACAGGTCAATTAAATGTGTGAATATGAGAAGAACAATTTATGTAAAGACTAACTAAAGAAAATGTGCATCTACTGTACATTGACTAAATACTGCCTCTGCAGAAACTATCAGCGCAAGCCCTTATATCCAAGCTACTAAAGAAAGCTTTCAAACTTACCCCTCTACTGAAATTAAGTGATTTTGAGAGCATACTTTTCAATCTTTAATTCTCTTTCTGCAGATATCAATGTTGTTGGAAATTTTTTTAAAGATATAGTGAACAAATGTTTATTTGTACAAAACATGATTTTATTTTTGTACCAGACCTTCTTCTATTCCAATGCTTTCTAACCTTGAAGATTATATATAGAGTTTCAGTATACATGGATCAAAATATGTAAAGATAATGCTTATATTTGCCTACTTATAACTTTATTTATACTTAGTTTTCTTCTACTTTTGTAAAACGCTTCTACCCCCTTTCCCTTGGTGCCCTATGTGCTCATTTTGAGTATTGGTTAATGTGGGGCTACATTATTATCATAGATCGTTGAAAGTATCTGCATGCAAGTAATTCACATTGCAAATTTATTTTGTCTTAGGAAGCACAGAATAGCAGTCATTAGTTTTGTAGTACAGTACTTTAATTTTTCCATCTCTGCATTATTTTCAGTCGCTGGACCTTTGTAAAATGCATATGTGAACATTATACAGAAAGTATGTTGACAGTGCGATAACCACACAATTTTGAACTGACCATTTTGAAAATTGATAGTTTTAAGTTTTGACAAAAAGTAAAAATGTTTCATCATATCATGGTATAGTTTTTGAAAGGATAGTTTGTCTTTTAGGAAAGAACCCAGATCGACTCCATTGATTGGCTCAGAATATGCCACTGTCCTCCATCAAGGGGCATAGCTGTCCTTACAAGCCTTCACACCTCACCAGATGCCTTAGTTTCTTTGTCCAGTCAGACAGTCCAACCTGCCACTCTGTTCCTCAAACATCCTTTTAAGGTACCTTGGCTTGCACGGCATTGCCCTCCCCACTTCAGAAACCCACTTTTCCCCTCTCTTTCAGGTTGAGTCGCTAAAATAAAGCAAAATACAATTTTTTACCAAAAATAGCCAGAACTCTACTGCCATCTGATTCTGCGGTCTATTATCACATATTTTCTACAGTACACATGCTTATAAAAATTCAATTGCTGAAACAAATACGCAGTCAGTTTTAGGGCACAGTAGGTTATGTGACTAAATTGCATGTGAACATTTAATTTAGCTATAGCAATTTGAAACCTTTATGGACTTTCAACACCTCAGTTGTATCAGCATATAGTGCACTTTGTCAGAAAGTCAAGTAAAAAAGGTGGCTTACTGATGTGCTCAACTGCGGCAGAAATGATGCACAAATATTTCTACCGGTGTACCGCCCACCCCTCAGCTGGGTATACAGACTGAACCTCTGAATATTGACTATAGACTAGCTCATTAATGGGTGCACCACTACCTTATATAAGTTAAAAGTAATATGAAAAAACCATGAGGTGTTTTGCATGGAGTGCAGTTAATTTTAATGCCAACAGTAATGTAACTTTCAACTTGCCAACATATTTCAATAATATTTCCAATAGGCCTACTGCCTCTTTAAAGCTACCAGTATATTCTCTGGGTTTAGAATGTCATTTTTCTTCATTGCAAACAGTTGTGTTGAAATAGGGTCTTGTTCTTTGCCGGCGATAATTGCATTAAGCAGTTAAGAAAATGAGTTTGTGGATAATTGCCAAATACAATTTCATTAATGAATAATGTAGTGAAAGTTTCAAAATGTTTGAATGATAGGCAATTCCGGTCCAGATTTTGTAATTTATCAATGTGGCATTCCAAAATTGTATAGTACACTGAAATCTATAAAGGTATGTGAAATTAGATTTATTTTTCTCACTGAGATTGGCTGTAAAAATCCAAGACTGGTGCAACTGCAGTGTGAGTTTATTTTGATTTGCCTTACATTGCAATAATATGCCATTTATGTATTCAGTTTGTAAACATTTAAATACATTTTGAATACAAAATAGTAGACCATTCTAAAATTGCTAGGGTAAAACTGTTGTATATTTCTTACATACGTTTTGTAACTGGAGCATTGAGAACAGTCAGGAGTGCCCAGACTTGGTTGCTAGTCTGCCTATGGCTGCTAGATTATCTCCCAGACATTTTCATATTCCCTGACTTAATGTTTTTGATGAAATTCCTTGTTTAAGTAACTCACTTATTTTTAATGTCATACTATATTTTATGCTTTTTTTAAAAGAATTTTGTGTCATTTCCAAAACTTTCAGTTTTTGAGTTTATTCTTGAAATGTACTTGCATTTAATTTTTCTGTATGCAAGTAGTGCCAGTTAACAAGGAGAAAAGACACGGGTAGAAGGAAAAACTACTAACGTGAAGCATCAATTTTACCATTTTGCCCCACCTGCATGTTTATTAGAAATAATAGCTTAAATCCCTAAATTGTTTTAAAATAAAATGCAAGAGTAAAAGCAGATAAGATTAGGAAAACTAATGTATCACTATAAAACATTGAAGTGCTTATTAAAGTTGTACAACATTTTCAACATACTCTTGAAAATTTCTAGTCTTAAACCAAGGTAAAAGTTGTGAGCTATATCAAGTAAACCTTAAATCCAATTAAAAAGTGTAATATAAAATGAGCCTTAGAAATCTATTCTGATCTCAGAATGTGTTATCACCTTAAATAATTTCTGGTAATGAAAATAGATTTGTTAATGCAGTTAAGTTTTACAGGGTCCTTCATAAAACATGCTGTTTACAATTCTGTTGTTAATTTTATCCAGAACACACATTGTATGTCCAGACTGCTGAGAGCAGCATTACTGTGATATTTTTCTAAATAAACCTTCATACAGTATGTAGGCACAATATTCAGTTCTCTTAATTTGCCTGTATACCTTAAGTTGCAAGACACTGACCAGACAATTCTGCCTTTGCATGCACCATTCACTTCTCTGTAGAGAGATATCTACCTGTAATGGGCAGAAATCACACTTAAAAATCACTAAAGCACATGGATTTTTTTTTTTCTGAAGTACCAGATTCCTACACATTAACAAGTGAAAATATCCATCCATCCATTTTCTAACCCGCTGAATCCGAATACAGGGTCACGGGGGTCTGCTGGAGCCAATCCCAGCCAACACAGGGCACAAGGCAGGAACCAATCCTGGGCAGGGTGCCAACCCACCGCAGGACACACACAAACACACCAAGCACACACTAGGGCCAATTTAGAATCGCCAATCCACCTAACCAGCATGTCTTTGAACTGTGGGAGGAAACCGGAGTGCTTGGAGGACACCCACGCAGACACGGGGAGAACATGCAAACTCCACGCAGGGAGGACCGGGGAAGCGAACCCGGGTCTCCTAACTGCGAGGCAGCAGCGCTACCACCGCGCCACCCAAGTGAAAATATGAAGATTTCAAATGCAATAGAAAGCTTCACTTCCACTAGACTCATCATTCTGTAGTTTTTGACTTGGTAGTTTTGTTGTTAGTAAGCAAGGTGAGTCTGCTTGCCATTGACAGTTTACCTACCACTTCACAACATGCTTCCATCAAAGTAGACAGAAGAAAAAAATCGATCTTCATACACAATCTTGAGTAAACTTCATTGAGTGTTTGTCGTATGATAAGTAGAAAATGGCAACTGCTAGCTATTATAATGCATCTCTCACTGACAAGTTTAGAAAAAATATTCCAGTGATTATTACCTAGGCATAGGCATTCACCTACATTCATTGTGTCTTAAAGTATGAAAAGAAATTACCATTTAACATCAACTCTGGCCAGTAATATTAAATGTAACAGTTATTTAAGTAACCATTCCTTGCTGTTTGTCATATGTAACCTTAGTATGCATGCACACATTTGAAAATATCAGTTTATTGATATTATACAGTTTTACATATGCTTAACATTTTATTATTTAACTATGTGACTAATCTTAACTTTCTTGTCCTTTTTTGACAGCTAAGCTTCAGACTGATCCACCCTCAATTCCTATTTGTGAGCTTTATCCCAGTGGAGTTTTCACAAAGGGTCAAGAATGTGAATATCCTGCAACACAAGATGGGTATGTTTATCATAGTTTATTTAAATGAGAAAAGTAATACTTGTTTTTGCCTGAAAATTATAAAGTTTGTTGCCTTGTAGACGAACAGCTGCTTGGAGAATGACAAATGAAGAAAAAAAAGCTTTGGATAAGGCGAGTGAAGAGATTTGGAATGATTTCAGACAAGCAGCAGAGGCTCATAGACAAGTACGAAAGTATGTTATGAGCTGGCTTAAGCCTGGGCTAACAATGATTGAAATCTGGTAAGATTTATGTATTTATTTTTTACAAACTATTTGAAACCGTTCAAAAAAGATTACCATTCAGAAACTAAAGTACAAGTTTTGCATTGGTATTCGCTTTGGCAACAAATGAAGAGAAATCAATGCAGCAATGCTTGTGAGTCCTAATTGCATACTTTCTCCAGATAATATCAGCAGAGTTTTGAAGTACAATTCGGTTTTACTGTGGCGGTGTGCATGGACGCAGCGGCTCGGTGCTCTTTTTTTCAGTGTTTAGTGTGCATGTGTGTGCTAGTATTACTACTTGTTTTACCTACATCTTGTCAAGCTGACATCTACAGCCGACAGAAATTTCTCAAGATTGGAGTGTGCAGCGAGGGGAGTGTTTCATCAGAGTTTCTCCGCTCCCATGACATTCTGGCAAACATAGGGAGGAGTCCCGGCTCTCCATGGATTATCATCTAACAAAAGCGAGGCCGCAGGGCTGACACGTTAGCAAGGTTATGTAGGCAGCCTGTTAATTCAACGCTCTCTAGCGTTTTTCTCACCAATGCCAGATCTCTCGTCAACAAAATCGATGAACTGAGGCTACAGGTGGCAACAAATAACATCGTAAAGAACAGTTGCGTTCTGTTGATTACGGGAATCCTGGCTTCACTCATTGATCCCGGACTCTGCTATCCAGCTAACAGGCTATACTGCACAGCGCCAAGACAGGACCAGTGACTCCGGTAAGAGCAGAGCAGGGGGGGGACTGTGTGTGTACGTAAATAACTGGTGTACAAATACAGTGACTGTAGACAGTCACGGCTCCCCTAACCTAGAGTATGTGACTTGTTAGATGCAGACCCATATATCTCCCTAGAGAGTTTACTGTGGTCTTGAGTACCACTGTTTACATAGCACCGGTAAACTCGGCTATTTAAACTTTTACACAGCAGTATTAGCAGTCAGCGGACCAAGCGCCCTGATGCTGTGTATATCGTTGGTGGGGACTTTAACCATGTGGATTTAAAACCTGTGCTCCCTAAATTCCATCAGCACGTCAAGTGTGTCACCAGAGGAGCTAACACATTAGATAAAGTCTACACAAACATTTAACAGGGCTACAGTGCTGCCACACCTGCACCACTCTGACCTCGTGTCACTCTTTAATTCCGGCATACATTATACTTAGGAAAACTGCCCCTAACAGCACAAGGACAGTTAAAACTTGGCCAGATGGAGCTTCTCAGCAGCTACAGGACTGTTTCAGTAGGACTAACTGGGACATCTTTGAACACCCAGACCTTGAAGTGTTTAGTGACAGCATACTGTGTTATATTAAGAACTGCACAGACATGTCACAGTGGATAAAAGTATCTGGGTCTACCCCAGTCGGATGCCCTGGATGACCAGGGAAGTCCAGAGGCTGCTGAAAGAGAGAAACACTGCCTTCAGGTCTGATGACAAGGCCCTCTACAGCACAGCCTGTGCCAGCATAAAGAGGGGCATCGGAGAGGCCAAGTCGGACTATAAAAGGAATATCGAGGAACACCTAGATAGCAACAACGGCAGGCAAGTGTGGATGGGTGTCCAGCATATGACCAACTACAGGACCAGTCCTGGAGCTGTGGGAGGTGATTTATTACTGGCTGAGGAACTGAACCACTACTTTGCCCGGTTTGAAGTGGATACACCAGAGATAGCCAGACCCCATCCAGATACCAGCAACAGCCCTATCTTCACAGTGGAGGAGCACGAGGTGAGACGCACGCTGTGGGCTGTCAACCCATAGAAGGCAGCTGGATCTGACGGCATCTCGAGACGTGTGCTGAAAGACTGTGCAGACCAACTGGCTTGGGTCTTCACAATGATATTCAACCAGTCTCTGTCTCAGTCCACCGTGCCATCCTGCCTGAAATCCTTTGTAATAGTGCTTGTGGCCAAGAAAGAGACCATCACCAGTCTTAATGACTACAGGCCAGTTGCACTGTCCCCTGTGGTTATGAAGTACTTCGAGAAGCTCATTGGGAACCACATCATGTCATTCATTCCTCCCTTGCTTGATCTGTACCAGTTTGCCTACAGAGCAAACAGGTCTACAGAGGATGCTGTGGCCACTGTTCTCCATGCTGTTCTGTCTCATCTGGAGCATCAGGGGAGTTGCACACGGCTGCTTTTCATAGACTTCAGCTCTGCCTTTAATACCATCTTACCCCACAGACTGGTGACCAAACCGTCAGACATAGGACTTCTACACTCCACCTGTGTTTGGCTCAAGGACTTCCTGAGTGATCGCACTTAGAGGGTTAGAGTGGGCCCCTACTTCTCCACACCCATCAGCCTCAGCACTGGCTCCCCACAGGGATGTGTGCTGAGCCCCCTGCTCTATACCCTCTACACCCATGATTGCATTCCTGCCCACCACAGTAACACCATTGTTAAGTTCGCTGACAAAACCACGGTAGTAGGGTTCATCTCTGGGGGGAATAAGTTTGCCTACAGAGATGAGGTGGAGCGGCTGACAACGTGGTGTAGGAATAACAACTTGCTCCTAAATATAGCCAAGACCAATGAGCTCATCTTGGACTTAAGGAAGAAGACAGACAACATTCAGCCACTTATCATCAACGGGGACTGTGTGGAGAGGGTCTCAGACTTCCGCTTCTTGGGAGTCACCATTAGGGAGGATTTGACCTGGGGAACACACACTGCTGAGGCAGTGAAGAAGGCCTAAAAGAGAATCTACAACATCCCTGAAAAACTGCTGGTGTCCTTTTATCGCTGCACAGTAGAGAGCATTCTGGCCTACTGTTTCTCCACAGGGTCATTAAGGTCTCCCCAGCGGATAGTCAGCTGTCCTCTCCCCTCACTAGAAGAACTATATAGTTCCTGTTGTCTCAGGAATGTCAAAATTCTTCAGGACCCATCTCACCCAGGGCATGCATTGTTTGAACACCTTCCTTCAGGCAGACGTTTCAGATCCATAAAGACTAAGACAAATAGACTGAGAAACCGTTTCTTTCCTTCAGCTATCACCATGCTGAATGCTGCTAAGTGGTCAATCTGACCTAGTGCACCTTCATGTTTACAACACAATACACTCTCGTGTTTACAATTACAGCTCTAAGTTAACATTGGATAAGGGACAAGTGCAATATGACATATGTATGAGTGGAAAACATTGTTTTGCTGTTATGGACTATTTTGGTACTTATTTTATTCCTTTTTTATTTTAGTTTTAACTTGAGTAATTGTTTTTTTTTTTCCCTGCGACTGGAAAATTGCACCTAAAATTCTGTTGTACAATGTCCCATTGCTACAATGACAAAGGATTTGATTTGTTTTGATTAATAGTGATGGACATTTTAAATCCTCCGATTTAGTTAAAATGGTATTGTCAGTGCTGCAGTCAAAGAACGTGGCATTCAGAGGTTGTTTTAGGGTTTAGAGCTAAATAGTATTGGAAATAACTGAATACATGTGCATTAAACAATATTTGCCAGTATTGTCTTGTATGGAAGAATAATCTTAGGGTAATATAGCATTCATCTCAAAGAAATAGCATAAAGGGTTAATAAATGTGGGAAAGCAAATGAAGGTTACGTGAACAACATAATGTACACTGAAATACAAGATTTGGTTTAAGGAAAATACTGAGATGGTCAAGTAAATAATGTACCAGAAGAGAGGTTGCTGTAATATACAAAATGTACTGAAGGATGACTAAGAAATCAGCAGATGTCCTACAAACTAGAATGGACAATTGTTATATGCACAGAAATTTCAAGGGTGGTGTCTCATATCAAAAGGTATAAGACTATAATATAATAACACTTTTATTTTATATAAATCATTTGGGTGTAAACCAATGAACCAACCAGATTAAAATGTATGCATTAATTGACCCTGTATGTAAATTCAACAGTTTATAAAATGAACCTCTATCCTTAGTTTCAGTGACCATTCTGACCATGCTGTAACAGACTGTTTTTGAAGAATGCTCTCTCCAAGGCATTTTGCCGAGGAGTCATTAAAAGAAACAATGAACAGCTTTCTTCCAGACTTATTACTGAATTGTCCTGTTGTGATGTTTATTTCTATAATAAGATGTTAAATTTTGATCACACCTTTAATAAACAGTGGTTCAAACTTTGGAACAGGACTTTTTTTTTTTTTTGGTGTTGTTTTGACCAGACCTAATCAGGCAAATATTCATCACATTATGGTACTTTGCTTTTTTCATGAAAAAGTATTCAGTAATGGTAGTGCTTAATTGTTTAATTGTTTAACCTTCTTTAATGTGGTTTGGAGTATTTAGGGGGGAGGGCGGTTGAGGAGTGACCATTTTAAGAAATGGTTAGACATTGATAATGCATATCGAATATAAGGAAAGCAAAGCAAGATATTTTGTGTAAACTAGCTACAAGTGCTAAAATAGCTGCTTTAATATAGAAAGAATTAATGTATTATTAAAAGCTAACAGAGTAGAACAAGAGGTTATCATGTGATTATCATTTAAAAAGATTTCCTCACCATTAAAGTGATGTAGATTAAAAGAGACAGACCATGTGAACAGCAGCAAGACTGTATACACTTTTAAAAAAATGTAACTTATATTCAATTATTTTCTATAGTCAAGCATCCTTTTCTTTTTTTCCAGTGAAAAGCTTGAAGACTGTTCAAGAAAACTGATCAAAGAAAATGGTTTAAATGCTGGCTTGGCATTCCCTACAGGCTGCTCATTAAACAACTGTGCCGCTCACTATACACCTAATGCAGGAGACACAACTGTGCTGCAGTATGATGATGTCTGTAAAATTGACTTTGGGACACACATTAATGGTCAGTGTAGGGATCAATCATAATTTGTAAACTGTACTTGAAATGTCATATTTTAATATTTAGCTGTTATTTTTCTACAGGACGAATCATTGATTGTGCATTCACCGTCACATTTAATTCAAAGTATGATAAGCTCCTTGAAGCTGTGAAAGATGCCACAAACACAGGAATTAAGGTATATCTGCTTCTCATTAGTTGCTTTTCCACTACCACTAGAAAAATGATGAAAGCAGGTTAATCCTGATTACTTATATTCCCTTTATCTTGGAACCTCATTTAAAATGTCACAGCTGTTTGCTTCCTAGGTAACATAGAGAAACTGTGCTAGTGGGAATGTCATGGTCATCAACTGGCTTCAGCCTGTGTCATGTAGATAAGACCACAGTTGAAGCATTGATTGTTTTCTTTTTCCTTTTGTTTATATAAAAATACTCTTTGTTTGGATTAGTTTTGTTTGGTGCCTTGTATGTTTGTTCTGGAAAAATTGAATACTAAAGGTATTGGATTGCAGACTAAGAACAAGCCCATTATTGAACAGTTGGCCAGCAAGTGTTTAGTGCTACTTGAACAATTTGGTCTTTATCAAGAAAACATACAGTACCAAAGGATCTGAAAGTAGAGGACATTGTATCCAATGTGAAAACATTACTGTAAAGACAAGTACAGTAGCAGTAAAGCAAAGAAAAAAGTAGAAATAAATTTGTTGTTTTTTTGGGGGTAAGGGTATGCTGTGTATGTCAGCTTGAATTATGCCATGTTTTTATCTGTCATTACGTTGACCATCTGACTGTGTTGTCATTTGTTACTGGTTATAATAGGAACCCCCTCTGGTTATGTGCATATTATTAAAGGGCAAACAACAAATGATTGTTTATACTAGGCTTTCAAATAGGGATGCACCAATATGGGAATTCTGGGCCAGTGCCAATATCCTTATTCATATACTTCCCTCCCAATGCCAGTATACACATTTATTAGAAACAGAGAATAATGACACTTGATATTTCTGGATGTAACGTTTAATTGTATAAAAATTTGCATTCCATTTTCAATCATTAAAAACAAATGACATCTGCCACATTTGGTTACCTATTGATTATATAAATAACAATTTTGTCTTTGTGATGGGATAATTTCAACAATATTTGAAAAAATTAAAATTGGAAAAGGATAAAATGACAATGGAATAAACAATACCACTTAAGAATAACAACTTTTGCAGATTTACAATCATTACAATAAATGGCTTCTGCTCAGCTACATTTAGCTGACTATGTGATCATTAGTTTTACAGGTTTCAGTATTAAATACGATATAATAGTTTTTTCTTTCTTTTTGATGGAGTACATCTAACTACAACTGAAAGAATGAAAATAAAAAAAAAGAAAAGTGTACAACGATAAAGAAATAAACAACTTTTTCCTGGATGTTTTTTATTCTATTTTTCTTAATTATCAAGAGCTGTTGCAGTAAATTCCGTTTTTGTTTTCATTGATCACATTAGAGGCCGCACTGAATGATTCACACTAGGGTTCACACTAGTACATGGGGCTGACAGGAACTTGCATGCTACTTTGCAAATAGTAGGAAAAAGACTCCAGTTGTTCCAGTATTTTAGTGGTTTTTTGTTCCTTGGGATTGGTGCTTCTGATGGAAATCGCTGCACCTGCTGAATAGCATGCGTACATAGCATTATATTAATTTCTGAAGGCCTGCATTTTGGCTTTTACCAGGGCTGCTGGATTATGTTTGGATTTTTATTTTAAAAATAAGTATATGTTATTTGAGCATAGGATAAACGCTTTTGGTGCTTGAATGCGTGCTTGTATTGTATTTGTTGTTTGTTGAAATATTTTATTTCATTTCTTCTTAGTAAATCATGAGTTATTATTGCTTAAGAGTGAAAACAGTGGCTTTAATGAATGTGATTGACTCACAAAAAGTGATGCAAACAGAGAGCAATATTCATAAGAAAAATGGACAGTTTTGGTTTTCGAAATTGTTTAAACAAAGTAAATGTAATCATTTTTTTTCTTTTTTTCCCTATGGGCCAGAAGACCTTATATCCCCATGTCTCTTTTTCACAGTAAATAAACTAAAGAATTGTGATACTTTGTTTTGAAAATGGAACAAGTTTATTAAACAGTGCTTTGTGGTGGTCTTTAGGTATTTTCTTTGTATTATAATCATTTATTTAGCAGACAGTATTTTTCAAAATAAATGGTAAAAAAATCAAATCAAATTTAGTCAACAGTCTGATGCCAGTAAAGTTATTTTAACCTGTTACCTGCTCATACAAATATTAATCAGTTATTGTGCATCCCTACTTTCAAAACATAAAGCTTCCTCAAAACAAACCATTTTGGAAACCTCATTCGACTTCTGCCATTTGAAATTTATGAAGATTGGAAGGGGGATTTTTGGGGTGGTAGTGGTAGCTACGTGTATCTGGTAGATATAAACCAGAGCCTTTTTCCAATTATCCAAGAAATTTGCGTACATGAATTTTGTTTCCCTTTCGACACTGATGGTACTGCTCCATCACACTTTAATGAGATTAATTGTTTAGGGTGAAGAATGCAGTTGGCCTAACAGTGTTTATTGCCAGAAAAAATATATATGTAGAAAATGGCACCCAAACTAGGTACACAATGCAATTGATAGTTTTAAAACTATGTTGAATATTCTAATTAAAAAAATACTTTGGTTAAGTTGGTTGCTTGCCCAAAACAGACAGATGAGCTTAGGAGTAATACTTTCTTAACTGATATTTCTCTGGATTGTGTTGATTGTGTTGGTAGGATTCATGTCTATCTGGCAACATTTTTCAAAAGAGACCATGAAGTTTTCTTAAAATTAATCTTCTTCAACTGTTTGACTTTTTCCACAAACTTTCACACATCTAATTATCTTCATAAATTATCTTAATGAAGGGGTGGACATAAAATGGTTAAAGCAATAAGGTCCCTATATTGGCAGATTTCAAAGTTATCCTCCAAAGACTGTCAGAATTCTCACAACAGTGGCAGTAATGTTTAAATAAAACCAGCTACATAATAATATTTTAAATTGGGTAGGCCAAATTTCAGACTGGGTTGGTCCAGGCATACAAATGTGTAAATGTAGCTTTGCCCTGATGCATATAATAAGCAAGGTCAAAGTATATACTAAAGGAAAAGCAGAAATGAGAAAGTGAAAAATGCGGTGAGACCAGGAAAAACTTTACACACACGTACTGCATGTGACTATTGCTGTAGTTTGACATTAATTGTTTTCATGTGGAAAAATATTTAATTTTTTATTATTTCATATTTACTTAATAACAGAAACAAAACCAGTTATTAAATTTAATACTACTTTTTAATTGTAGTGTGCTGGCATTGATGTCCGTCTTTGTGATGTTGGTGAAGCAATACAGGAAGTTATGGAATCATATGAAGTTGATATAGATGGGAAAACTTACCAAGGTGAGTATCAAAACTTGGTTCTATTAAAATAACTTGACTGTGCTGTTGAACAAATTGATTCCCCTCTTATTTGCATATTGGTACAACTGTCGATGGGTACTTTTATAATATTGCTTATTAGCTGCCTCTCAGGAATAGTACAGTATAAACCCTATTAAGCTAGTAATCAAGAGTTTTGCTCATTTCCTAATTTTTGCCTAATAAGTTACTGAATTTAAAAATTAAGAAGTCTAAGGTCTGTTTGCATTCAGGGAAATATGTATGTAAATGTTTCTGTAGATGCTTTGCACGTGAAAAGAAGTCTGTTGAACATGATCAGGGAAAATTCACCGATGAAAACATGTCCTGGGACTGAACTTGTGTTTTATGTGAAGGAAAGAAGCTTTTGAAAGTTGTGCAAAATATGACACAAACTGAAAAGGATAACAGCAAAAATGCACTAGGTTTGAGCTTTTGGCATCTTTGAGAAAAGTTACCAAAGAAAATCTGAACCATTGTTTCTAATATAATTTCAAGCAAAATTGTTTTAATTATTATGTTAATTTTGTGTTAATTTTTGAAGTATATATATTTTTTATTTTTAATTCAACTTGCCCTTTTACATTTATCATGTCAAGCTTGTCATCTGAAAATAGTTAAATTGTTAACTTGCGTTTATGCCATATGATTTTTTTTTTTCTTTTCATTTTTGCTGTTTTTTTTAATCTTTTTCTGTAACTTATTTTCAGGACATATTTATTATAGAATCATGCTTATGGAATATGGGTACTCTTTAGCTCTTCCTACTGTAATCTAATTTTAGCAGCAGTTTTGCGTTTTTCGCCATACACCCTAAAATTAACTTGCTCCCGTCTCGGGCAAAACAAGAAAATTCTTAAAATGTTATATACAGTCTGCCATGCATGTTTAAGAAGCATCACCCAAAAATGCAAAAAGGTTATTGTTTTTTAAATTCGATATTTTTTTTTTTTTTTTTAAACCTTAACTAATGTTATTTTAATTAATCTTTTGTTTCATTTCTCTTGGTTGGGATTTGTTTCCTTTTGAGTTAATTGGTTTCCTTGGTCATTTTAGTTAACAGTATAAAGAGATTTGCTTTGCCCAACTGGAAGAATCCCAATTCAACTGTTATCACTTTGCAGGAAAGCAATCTCGCCTCTCATTTCAAATTAGAAAAATCAATTTGTCTTTACAATCTGCTTAGATTGTTTTTCAGAAATTGGCAAAAACTCATGAATGTAATTCTAAAGGTCCTGTTTATTGTTCATGTTTCAAAATTTTCTATGCAACTAAAACCATTATAGAAGTTCACTCTTTTAAACAATTTTGTATGTATTTCCGATACATTGATAATTGGTTAACAAAAGCAGTTGGTTTAGGGCATTATTATTAAGCATCTTTAACCAGTTGTTCATGCTTATTTGTTGACTTTGTTTCCTAATTATTTGTGTTTATGTTCTAGTTAAGCCAATTCGTAATTTGAATGGTCATTCAATTGGACAGTACAGGATACATGCTGGTAAAACTGTTCCCATTGTCAAAGGTGGAGAAGCAACAAGAATGGAGGTAATAATCTTGCATCTTATCTATTCATATTTCAGTGTGCAGCAACTTTTTTTTTTTTTAGTTCTATTTTTATGTAATTCATTTTTATGTTCTTCTGTAGAAGTAATTGGTCATATAAAGAGCCTAACAGTTTAAGGCTATTATTGTTAGAGTATAATTTAAATCATAGGAGAGGTAGACAGTACTACTGTATGCATTTTCTTGGGTATATCCATATTTATCAATGTAGACATGATGATTGGTTATTTTACCTTGAAGTAAGCAGATATTAAAAACCTTAACCTACAGCAGAGAATTACATTTAAGAGCAGAATTATGGTTCATACAAAAAGTACATATTTTCAAATTGGGTTTCCAAGTACAGTTACAAGAAAAACTACATTAAAGACCATATGAGGATAAAATAAGCTTGCAAAAAAAGCTTGTGCAGCATGCACCCAGGTTTAATTGCGGAAGATATGTGTGGCATAACTTATCTCAATTTTTAAAACCTGTTTAGTATTGTCTTTTTTACCTTTATTTGCGACTGCTGTAAAGAATAAACTGATTGTTTTATCATAGCATGTTCTATCTGGTTCTGGAATGAGACTAGCAATTTGTCTCTCCACTCTTCGTTATAGTAAATTAAATCTTTATATAAAATGTGAACTAAAACTGGACACAACTGGAAAGGTAGTGCGGGTAGATTGCGTTGCATTCTAAAAATTTTTTTTTTAAATGTTAGTCTATCATATATCCTCCCTATGGCATTTGCCACTTGATTGACATACAGGGCGGCCAGTCTGAGTTCTCCTTTCTTCTAAGGCACCGATCATCCTGCACGCTCAATCAAACGCGCAAGCTACTGCAAAACTCCAGCTATCTAAGTGATCTAGTTAGCCTTCCAATTAATATCGACTAAAGAAAGGATTTCCTCTGTATACTCTCCTGTACTTCCCCATTCCACCACCAGTTTTCCTTTTACTCCTTCCTCTGTCCAGATGTCACGCCAAGCACCCTTCCTTCTTGCTGTCACCCTTACTACTTCTGCTGTATTTGCCCAGCTGTCTTGTAAGTCTTCACTGCCACACGGTGCCCGTTTTACCTCCTCCCTGAAATTAACAAGTTTGGTTTTTCGTAATGTTTTCATAGAATTTATTTGCATAGCTTAAAGTAATAAGCTAGTACCATTAAAATCTAAGCAGTTTACATGATTGTGTATCCTGTTTTGTTGCATAAACCTGACTGCTTGGAATGTTTAGCTAGAAGCATAAATAAGTGAAAAAAAAAATTGATTATTAAAGCTGTATAGATTTATGTGTGAATCAAGTTTTGAATTATTGGGGAAATCGATCCCAATGCATGTGGTGTTATATGGAGAAAAGTATTGGGAGACACTTTTTAATTACTGAATTCAGATGTTTCAGTCGGACCCATTGCCACAGGTGTATAAAATCAAGCACCTAGCCATGCAGTCTCCATTTATAAACATTTGTGAAACAAAATGGGTCATTCTGAAGAGCTTGTGACTTCAAGCATGGTACTATGATAGGATGCCATCTTTGCAATAAGATAGTTAGTGAAATGTCATCCCTACTTGGATATTCCACGGTCAGCTGTAAATGGTATTATTGGAAAGTGGAAGTGGTTAGGAACAACAGCAAGTCGGCCACAAACCGGAAGACCATGTAAAGTCACAGAGTGGGGTCAGTGTCTCCAAAGGTGCATGGTGCGTAAAAGTCACCAGTTCTCTGCTGATTCCATGGCTGAAGAGTTCCAAACTTCCACAGACATTAATGTATGCACAAAAACTGTGCCGGGAACATCATGGAATGGATTTCCGTGGCTCAGCAGCTGCATGCAAACCTCACATCACCAAGTCCAATGCCAGGCGTCATATGGAGTGGTGGAAACCTGTTCTATGGAGTGACAAATCACGCTTTTCTGTTTGGCAGTCAGATGGGCGAGTCTTGGTTTGGTGGATGTCAGGAGAACGATACCTGCCTGACTGCATTGTGCCAGCTGTGAAGTTTGGAGGGATAATGGTGTAGGACTGTTTTTCAGGGTTTGGGCTAAGCCCATTACTTCCAGTGAAAGGCATTCTTACTGCTTCAGCATACCAAGACATTTTGGACAATGCTATGCTTCAAACTTTGTGGAAACAGTTTGTGGAAGGCCCTTTCCTACTTCAACATGACTGTTCCCCAGTGCACAAAGTAAGGTCCATAAAGATGTGGTTGGAGTTTGGTGTGCCCCGCCCAGAGTCTTGAGCAGAGATTGTGAGCCAGGCCTCCTTATCCAACATCAGTGCCTGACCTCATAAATGCTCTACAGAATGAATGGGCACAAATTCTCTAAGAAACACTCCAAAATCTTGTGGAAAGCCTTCCTAGAAGAGTGGAAACTGTTATCGCTGCAAAGGGATGACCAACTCCATATGTATTTGAACGCAGTGTCATTAAAGTCTCTGTTGGTGTGATGGTCAGATGCCCCAATACTTTTGTCCATATAGTGTGTGTGTGTATGTATATGTTTCCCAGCAGTTTCATACCTATGTCTGGAGTTGTCTGCTACCAAATTTGGCTTTAGTAAATGGTGACCCTGTATAAGTTATGTTATGGGCATCATGTATCCATTTGAATACTTTGTCTTTGTAGTTGTACTATCTCTAAATACCATGTGTCAATTATGTCTGTAGTATAAATAGTTTTTTTTTTTCTTCATTCCTTTTTCAGGAGGGAGAGGTATATGCTATTGAGACCTTTGGAAGCACAGGAAAGGGTGTAGTTCATGATGACATGGAATGCTCTCACTATATGAAAAATTTTGATGTTGGCCATGTGCCCATAAGGTTAGTGGAATTCAAATATTGATACTTGATACCTAAAAATCCTGTTTGGCAGTGGTTAAATAAATCGAATTGTATATTTAAATAACTGTTAACCTTTATAGTCTTAAACTATCACATGAAAAATATATTTGAATTACAGTTCTTTAACCAGAAGTGGGGAGTGATTGAAGCACTGAGCCTATGGGTACATTATGACAATTCAGTGGAATGAAAAAGTAGAAAGATCATCTTGGCTTAAATCGCCAAGATTCTGCTTTTGTGGAGTTGGCTTTTATATACAGTAATTTTATATAATTTTAACTTGCTGTCCTTATCGAACAAAGGATGGTACGTACCACAAGCCATCTCCACAAGTCAGGTTTACTTTATATTTCAGCAATTGCGTTTGACATCAAATGTAACAGAGGTACAGTGGTACATGTATGTGTCGTGTCAGCTTTTTGGGCAAAGGCAAAAGAGTTTAATTTTCTTTGATTGCAATGTCAATCAGTTTATTAACATAAACAGTTGCAGTTTATTATTTGAGCCTAGGTTCTTTGTGTTAGTAGAAAAATAATACAGGATGCATTTAACAGCATGCTTTATGATTAGAAACATTTGTCACATTGTACCAGAGTCAGTGCACATTACTATTATTAAACCTTGTAGATTTTGTTAAATTAAATATATCTGCAACTAATTTTCCAAGTCTTTATTTTTGAAAAATGATCTAAAGTTTGATTTTTATATAAAAAAAAGTTGCTTGAAAGATTTTCTTTTTCACAAGTGTCTTTCCTCTTCTTTTTCAGACTCCCAAGAGCTAAGCACCTCCTTAATGTCATAAATGAAAACTTTGGCACTTTGGCCTTTTGCCGCAGATGGCTGGACCGCTTAGGAGAAAGCAAATATCTAATGGCTTTGAAAAATCTATGTGATTTGGGCATTGTGGATCCCTATCCTCCACTCTGCGACATTAAAGGTTCCTACACAGCACAGTTTGAGCACACTATTCTGCTGCGCCCCACTTGCAAGGAGGTTGTGAGCCGGGGAGATGATTATTAAGCACTTCTTTTTCATCTTGGAAAGCTTTTTTTCTGATTGCTTTGGCAGAAAGCAGCATTCTCCTGTTCACGTATAGCTCATTATCTCTGTAAGCAGTAGACTATAAAATATCTGCCAAGGTTTTGGTGTGTGGAAAGTAATTCAGAACAAGTATAATTTTACCACCCACTTTTTTTTTTTTTTTTTCTCTGTCAGTCAAATGAAAATAACACTCATCTGTTCTGAGGATTACTACCACTGCAATAAACATTTGTATTGGGTCTGCATATTCTGCTTTAAATGCAGCATCAGCATCAATTAAGAGAAGAGATACTTTTTTTAAAACTTGCATTTGGCCAACACATACAGTGTTTGTATTCCTCCTACCTCCAGGGTTTTTAAAATAATGCTGATTAAAGTGGGTGCCAGTGTAGAGTCACATATTGATTTAATACCCCTCACAACCCCAACCTCCCAGTTTTGCAAAAAATATATATATAAAAAAAGAAAGAAATAAAAATCTGTCTAAACTATTAAGTATCTGTCCTTTATTAAAGGTTGTACAGCAGTGGTGGTGAATGAGCAGCTAAGCTTGTGTAATGGAGTCACTTACCATGTTGATGGTCATGATTACTCATTTCTTATTATTTTGCATGGCATTTCTACCTAATATTTCCACATTTTGAAGATGCTATAGATACTGCTTATAAAATGTTCTCATCTAAACATTAGATTAGGCATTTATGGTGGGCTTTAGTATTTTAAACAATCCTATAATATTATACATACTTTAATAAAGAAAACCATGACCCATATAATTTTAAATGCCTTGGGCAGTTTTAGCTTTTTGTAATTACATGGAGGTTTGCTTAATTGCAACTTAAAAAGAACTTTGACTAAAATAACTTGTTCTTAGAAAATGCATAGGAAAGGGTGAGAATCTCTAATCCGAAATGCCTCAGTCCAGAATTATTTCAGATTTTAGATATTTTCTGATTTTGATATATTTTCATATGCGTAATGAGGTATCTTGGGGGACACCCTTGATCAAGTAGGGAAATGCAGGCAGCCAGCTAAATAACAAGTCACACATGTGGTAATTCATTTCACTCGGACATTTCACACGATAAACATTAAACCTCCAAAATGACAAACATAATGTACACACTGTATTTTACTTCCCTTTCAAGAGGGCCAGTTCCTTGCATTTTCACTAATGAAGCTATTTGGTTTTTGCATAAGTTTATACATGCTACCCTTTGTCACTACTCGGGGAACTGCAGGGCAGTTCAAGAATATTTCAATTAGCCTTCACTCCATCATGCCCACTGTGCCGGAAGCCATTAACAGGCCAATGAGACGCTACATTCAGTTTTTGTATGGTTTCGGTGCACATACATAAATGTTTTTGCCAACATAAGTCGTCAATTTGCAGCAGCATCCAGTTTTCCTAATGTAATAGCATTTTATTGAACTTTATTGTACTGCAATAAGGACACCTAGCAAGAATGAAGCTGCTTTTGTGAACAATAAAAATTAACGTTAGAACAATCTAGATGAGAATAGGCCATTCAGCCCAATGAAGCTTGCTAGTCCTATTCATTTAATTCTTCTAAAATAACACGGGTACTCCACTTGATAGTTGATTTAGTAAGGTGCTTTTGTGGTATTTTCTGGATCATGGGAGATGCCATCCTCTGTCGTCAATCGTATGTTCTAGCTTCATGGCAATTCGTGGAGGACAACCCACAACTCGCTCAGAATAAGCAAGCTATATATTGATTGCATTCACTCAGTGCTAACAAACAAAAGTAGTGGGACCATTGTTGTCATGTCTGAGCTCAAAGTTTCAGAGTTTGGAGTTTCGGATTAGGGGATACTCAACCTGTATTAAGTGCTAAGAACTAAAGCGTGAAGTGTATGTATACCTAGAAACCTAAATGGAAAATAACTAAGGAGCAGCTGCGTAATACTAGACAAAAGGCTGCTAAGCTAAATTATATACTGTTACTTCATCTTGGGAATGAAAAGAACTCCTTTTCTCACCTTTTAGAAAGACTTGTTTTTCTGTCATTTGTTAACCCAAAAATGTTCAAGTAGTAAGATTTCATTCTGTGCCAACAAAAGAAATTTGCTTTGTATTTATAATTATATACTAAGAGTGGACTCCATGTTTTTTTTTTTGTCTCTAATGCCATTTAATAGTATTTTAGCATGTTCAGGATTTTATATTGTGTATTTATTAATTTGGAGGGTGACTGCAAACTTTACATAGTAGTTGAAATCTCGAGATTTAGGAGCACACATTCAGTGCATCGCACTGTCCTAAATACCATTTTAATATTTTCCCCTTTAATAAGAGACAGAATATGTGTGGAGTTTAGACTAGAAAGACATCATGCATGCTAGATATTTGTCAGTGCTTGCTTTGTTTTTTGCATTATTGGTGGAAGAGAAATTGAGATTTGTCTTTATAGTGCTGGCAACTTGAGTTTCAGTTTGCCCAATGAAGTTGCCAAGTTGCATTAACAACTGAGTTTATGGAGTCAATATTCTGTTTGAAACACCTCCTTTGGACAAATGCTACGCTATAGGAAAATAATTTGAAACAGTTGTTTTCTTGGAAAGTAAAACTTTGAACTTTATAATATATTCAAATTGTGTGAGATTTTGTTTTTAAACTAAACAAATGTTGATAGTGAGCTTTATGCCCAACTAAAGCAAACAGGACTAATGGGGCTTATTTGAGTTCATCTGCTTTAGCTAGGTGGTCCCAAAATTTCTCCCTGCTTTCCCTTGTGTTTTAGACCCTCTCCTTCATGTTCTTTGCCACTCCATCCTGTTTGTATCTGTTAACGTCCCACTTGGCTATATTCTATACATCTTTCTCACAGATCACTCCACAGCTTCATTCAGTCACTTTTCTGACTTAAAGTCCACTCACCCGTCTTACTTTTGATTTCCCTTAACAGCATAGCTAATCACCTTCACACCAGTCCACTCCCCTTAATGCTCTCGGTGGAACTCTGCACCCTGCTTAGAATTGGCAGCGGGAGCTCATTGAAAAGATTTTTTTTCTTGTTTTTTGCTCTGATCACCATGGCCTGACCCATTCCCTATCCGCATTTGGCTTCCTGCGCAAACTGCAGTACCTCTAAGCACAAATGCATTTCTGATAAATGTCAGCCTTTCATTTTCCACTCTCCTTAGATCAAAGATTTTGCTTGACTGCAGGTACCCCATTCACATCTTTATTAGCATTTATATCTACACTTTTGCTATCTTCGTCCATGTGTTCTGCCCCTTTACCCATCGTCTTTCCCACCATTCATCTTCCTGTTTTATGGTTCTTTTATTGCATCATTTGCATTTCAGCCTCACTTAATTGTAAAGTTTCACATACCTCTGTAAACACCTTTATCACTCATTTTCACAAAACTTGTGCCACACTTTTTTACCTAAACTAACAATTCCTGACCACCATTCTTGCTATTTCATACACCAGCATCACTTGGAGACACTCGTCCGGCTTGAACTTGTTCATAGCTTACTCCCTAGGCTCTTAGTTTATTAACCTCCTTAGCATTACAACTTTTCTCAAAAAAAAAAAATGCAAAAAGCGCTGCATTTTTTGGGTTTAGTGAGAAGTCGAGCTAAATGAGCCCTTTTATTGGCTAACTAGAAAGATTACAATATGCAAGCTTTTGAGGCAACTCAGGCCCCTTCTTCAGGCAACATGCAATCAATCAAGTTTACATCTCGCCTGAAGAAGGGGCCTGAGTTGCCTCAAAAGCTTGCATATTGTAATCTTTCTAGTTAGCCAATAAAAGGGCTCATTTAGCTCGACTTCTCACTACATCCATAATGGCTAACACGGTACAACACTCTAGTATTTTTTGGCTTGAAAACTTTTTTTTTTTTTAATTTAAATCTCATCCTACTGTGTGCAAAACACTAAAAGTGCAAATTCAGAAGTGTAGAAAGTATAATATAAAAAATATTAATGTGAACAGCACACTGCTCATGTGTGAGTGATGCAAGTGTCACCAGAATCACTTTTGGTTTCACTGCCTGAAGACAGATTGACCTCGACTTCACTCCAATGACAAGATATGTTTCTTACAAGACATCTTTATGAGGCTGGAAGGAGACGTGTCTACATCTTTGCATGAGTAATGTGCGACACTTTTACAGCCTGAGCAAAGCTCGGGTCTTGTGTAAGGCCCATCTATATTGTTGGCTGAGTGAAACTCTCTTTTTACAGCTCACGTCCAATGCTACTTGATATATTTTGTGCTGTAGGGTGGTTGGTCTTTATTTGCCTTCCAGCACAGTTTGCATCTATTTTTCATTTATCGTGAAGAACACCATACTGAATTTTGCCAACTCATCCACTGCTTTTAACTTCCTTACCGTTATGTTTACTCCTGGAAAAATGAGCCAGAAAGGAGAAATGTTTTCAATATGAAAAAATGTTATTACGTGTAACAGAAACCTGTGAACAACACATAAGAATTGTATGTCTAGTGTTCAGCGCTGTACTCCTGCACATCTGGAACACGTCTGTCTTGTGATATACTAGGAAACCATCAATAATGCACAGCCAGATGTCACAACAGGGCTGGTACAAATGTGCTCTTTGTGCCCTTTTATCTTATTTGTGAATGAGAGGGTAGACTGTCAGTCAGTTCCCAGTCTATAAGATGGAAATGCCCCCCGTAGTCTTATTGTAGGCTACCGCAGCACAAGGCTTGTGGAATTCCACATTTCTAATGAGATGAATATTAACAGTTGCTGCATTTTGAACGATGTTAAAAAGTCTTTCTTGTCTTTCCACTTGATTGCAATCATTTTGCCTTTGTGCCATTTAGATTCTGCATCCCGCTTCAGCATTGTGCAGCTGATGTCGCCTGGTGTTTCATGGTGGTTTGGTCATGCAGTGTCTTGATGTCTGATGAGCGATTCACTTTGTCATCACTGTCACTTGATTCAACCAATGGTTCAGTTTCAGTTTGCTCTTAGACTTGCTTCTCATTTACATGCCATTGTATGTTTTGGATGATTGCTCCACCCCACTCATAAATATTAATGAGTTACCAAATATTCAGGTTTTTATTTTTGTTTTTCCCCCCGTCCCCAAGAGTTACTCGTCTTAACACTTTACATCAGATCACAACGTGAGAGACACTTAGGTAATGAACGCTATCTTGCACTCAATTCAGACACCGTTCCTTTGGGTGCTGCCACTCGTGTAGGCCTTGCTGTTTTACTTCCATTTGTGTTTAATGCACTTGTGACAACTTTTTGCAGAGACCAGCAGTTAAGGTCATTCTGTTTACGTCAAGCATTGTCAGAGTTGTTGGCTCCAATCTACTTTATGATAGTGTTGAGTATGGAGCACTCTGGGATTGCAAGTTTATGTCTTTAAATTTAGACTCGGGAGAATTGGAAATATAACTGGAGAAGTGGTGGAGTTATAGATTAAAGTGTTAGTAGAAGAGTGTTTTGTGCAGACAAGGGGATGAAAATGGAAGACTGGGTATGTGACAGTAAAACACACCCAAGGTTGTGGTAGAACAGTGAAGGCAAAGCTCTGGTTGTGTTAGGGGCTGCAGAGTGGTCAGTGTGAAGGTGGGTGTCACAGTGAAATGTGTTCATGAATGACTGCTGAATGTCGTCTTGACATATGAGGCCCAGGTTAGTGGACTACAAGACGAGGTAACCCACCCATGAGTCTGAACTGGTGTAAGTGGGTTTTTGAGAACATTGTGTTGTCACATGCAGATGATGGCTGGACATGAGGAGCGATGCTGGACCTTAGCTCAGGTATGGTGACTGGGAGAGAGAGAGAGAGAGAGAGAGGCAGCATCATGATGCAGTTTTGAAGCTGTCTGATCCATTGAGTGATAGCTGTATCTCTCTTTAGCTTTTTGAGATGCTTTATTTGCGGCCAGCAGGCCAGAACTAAATGATGGGGCAACACAGAGTGAATTCATCAGCAGAAACAAAATGGTAGCCTCACCAGAATTTGCACAGTGTGAAGGGTGAATGTAAACGGTGGTGAAGCTTGGAGATGTGCAAGAAAGCTGCTGATGGGGTTGACTGATTTCCTAAGCAGACATTGTGGTGGAGAGGACCCTGGAATCTATCGAGGCAATGGAAAGTGTCGAAGGAAGAAAGGAAATTGTATTGGCTGGTGTTAGCAGCGTGTTTGATCACTTCTTCCAAGAACAGAGAGGTGCTCTCTGGAAAACTGCGTGTCTCACAAAATCTGATGGTGGCAGAGAGATCAAATTTGGTCATAGACTTAAGCAGTACTAAGATGAAGCGTGAAGAGTGAGTGTAGCTTGTTGCCAAATGAGGAAGGAGGCAAAGAAGCAAACAAATTACTAGAAAAACAGCACTAAAACCTAAATGGTGGGTTGATTCAAGAAAAGGTACAGAAAGAGGAAGGGAGGTGGGATGAGTTTAGGGTTTGTGACAGAAAAGGCAGAGCAGTCATCGGATTACTAAGAACTGAAATATGGATGAAGGAGGAACTTGAACGGGGCACAGATGGTAATAGAAAACAGCTAAGAGTTTCGGGTTTGTATAGTCCAGCATCAGACTTGTGACATGTGAAATGTTAAGGGATGCAGTCTTCTCCTCAGAGTGTAGGAAGCAGTGAAGTTCAGTTAGGGTTTCCATATGTTTAATCGGCTCTGTTCAGGCAAGCGCCCTCTAGTGGTCAGGGCACATTACTGCAGTCCTCTGTAGAGATTCCTATCCATATTTCGTTTAAAAAAATTTGTCCAGACCGGATTACATTCTGTCTGAAGAAGGGACCTGAGTTGCCTCAAAAGTTTGTATATTGTAATCTGTTTAGTTAGCCAATACAAGGGGTCATTTTGCTTGACTTCTCATTGTATCCATAATGGCTTACACGATACAACATCCGGTTACTTTATGAGAGAAATTAATGGCAGTTTAGGTCCTACTTACCTCAAGAAGTATGGCAAACGTTTTGATTTTGACTGTTTTGTATGTTGGCACTGTGAGGACTGCTATATTAAAAAAAAGGTGTCTTTCTAAACTCGCCTCCTCACTCCACTTTCCACTGTCACTGATCTTGAGCTAAAGCCGCATGTGGGCGATTATTGCTATTTAATTCTTTAAATAAATGCTTTTGCAGTCAGCGGCACAGGATTTGTTTCTGATCTCCAATGGTTTTCCCTACTGCTGTTCCTCAGTCTGTTTCTGCAGCTGATGTCTTCCATGATTTTGAAAAGAACAGTAATCTCGGCACTTGGCATCAGAAGGCATTGCGATTATCGGTCCCTTGTCCATTGCAAACAGATGCTCACAAGACAATGCTCTCCTTCCCAGTAAACTTGACTGCTGACCGCTTAAGTTCTGAAGTCTCTTCCATCGCACACACCTCTACACCATTTTAATGTTCTGACACTTTACACACGCGGAATCCTTGTTTTAATTTAAATTCGATTTACTTGCAATGTCCTAACACTCATCTTATTTATTTGAGAGGGCAGTACGAGGGTGTTGTACTGTGTTAGCCATTATGAAAGTAGTGTGAAGTCAAGCAAAATGACACCTTTTATTGGCTAACCAAAAAAGATTACAATATACAAGCATTTGAGGCAACTCGGCCCATTACTTCAAGCAAGAGATGGTAAAGTCAGCAAAATTGGATTGGCAGTTAACATTTTACAAGTAGATAGAGAAGCTTTTAGAAATGGATTGCATCTTACGCACAAGTTAAAGCTAGGAGATGGCCATCTTTGATCAGACTGTTGTGCAGCCATCAGATAGGATGAGAGGACACGGCTACTTTATGTGTTGGGGGATGATTAGTGGGGCAGAATGACTAGGCCTTGATAAGCAATTTAGTCTGGAGAATGAGCTACCTACTCTTTACGAAGGATGCCCAGGGATCTTTAATGACTACAAAGAGTCTGGACCTCTGTTTTACGTCTCAAGGACAGCACCATTTTTATAGCACTATATCCCCATCACTGCTCTGGGGCATTGGGATCCACATTCAGACCACTGCCCCCACCTGGCCTTGCCAACACCTCTTCCAGCAGCATCCCAAGCTTTTTGTAGATAGTCTCCCATCCAAGTACTGGCTGGGCCCAAGCATGGTGCACAACCTCTTCTGCAGTGCATGTGGTATGGCTGATGGCAGCTTGGCGGCCATGACTTAGACATGTATATTTACAGCAAAGTGATTGACAAAGCAAGGGATAACCACAGAAAAAAGGAAGGGCAGCACAGAAGGTGATTAAGAATAAGAAGACAAGATGCTGGAAAAGTTAGATAAGCAAGAAGTAATTCCGAGTATAAAATTTTGGGTAGCAGAAACCTGGAGGCCATAAAAAAAAGGCAAAGTGAGTGTGAAACCAAGTGATGACCACTATAACAGCTGAAAGGAAAAGAAGAACAGCTGAATCTGCTGAGCATTAAACAAGTGACAAAGAATGCTAGACAAGTAAGACGTAATCCTGAATGTAGCCTGACATGTTCCTGAAATGCAGACCCCCCCCAACATAGTACAACAGTATGTGTTCATAAGCAAGTGAATGTTTTGTGTTTATTGTGTGGCGGCTTGCCGGGATGCCCCTATAATGTAAGGACCGGGGGAGATGGCATATTTAGGGCAATACCTCCCCAGGAACATGACAGACCAACCAACCAGAAGTGCTGCCGGAAGAGGACCTGGAGCACTTCTGGGTACCCTATAAACGGGGCCACCTCACTCCATTCAAGGAGCCAGAGACGGGAGGATGGAGGCAGCAGAGAAAGAGAGAAGGAAGGAAGGACTGTTTTGATTTTGGTGCTTTGTGTACTGTGCTATGTAGTGGGGAGCGAAGAAATAGTTCTGCCCCACTTGAAATAAACATGTGTGCTGGACAGAACCAGTCTTCTCGCGTCTGTCTGTGTTGGGTAGGGTGGCAGGTATGCCCCCTGGTGGTCCACAAATGATCATCAAGCATTATAAAATGTAAATAAAGGACAGCAAAGTGACCACAAAACCAACTTATACAGCAGCAGCAACATCTGCTGAGACTCTAGCAAATTGCAGAAGGTGATTAATTGACAAAAAACGAGAATGAAAACAAGCAGCTAAACCACACTGACAAGAAGCAATCCTGAATATAGAGGAATTGAGGAGCAAACGTGATGGCTCATAGGCATGCAAGACAAAATCCAGGATACAGAATGGAAGAATGTCCCTAGAGATAGAAATGCACAACAACTGAGAAGATTGTCAAATAGTTGAAACTTCCAAAGAAATGAAAGCATTGCTTTTACATCCTTACATCAATTGTTCAGCAAAGTTACATTGTATGAGGAAGTCGGGAGCGTCAGAGAAGTACGTAAGAGTTGTACAGGATATGTACGAGGGAAGTGTGACCATGGTGAGGTCTGCAGTAGGAGTGATGGATACATTCAAGTTGGAGATGGGATTACATCAGGGACCGGCTCTGAGCCCTTTCTTATTTGCAATGGTGATGTAACAGGATGACAGACTAGATTAGACAGGAGTCCCCGTGGACTATGAGGTTTGCTGATGACATTGTGATCTGTATCGATAGTAGGGAGCAGGTTGAGGAGACCCTGGAAAGGTGGAGATATGCTCTAGAGAGGAGAGGAATGAAGGTCAGTAGGAACAAGACAGAATACATGTGTGTAAATGAGAGGGAGGTCAGTGGAATGGTGAGGATGCAGGCAGTAGAGTTGACGAAGGTGGGTGAGTTTAAATATGTGGGATCAACAGTACAGAGTAATGGAGATTGTGGAAGAGAGGTGAAAAAGAGAGTGCAGGCAGGGTGGAATGGGTGGAGAAGACTGTCAGGAGTGATTTGTGAGAGATGGATATCAGCAAGAGTGAAAGTGAAGGTCTACAGAACGGTAGTGAGACCAGCTATGTTATATGGGCTGGAGGCGGTGGCAAAGACCAGAAAGCAGGAGGTGGCAGAGTTAAAAACGCTGAGATTTGCAATGAGCGTGACAAGGAAGTATAGGATTAGAAATGAGTACATTAGAGGGTCAGCTCAAGTTGGACGGTTGGGAGACAAAGTCAGAGAGGCGAGATTGTGCTGGTTTGGACATGTGCAGAGGAGAGATGCTGGGTATATTGGGAGAAGAATGCTAAGGATAGAGCTGTCAGGGAAAAGAAAAAGAGGAAGGCCTAAGTGAAGGTTTATGGATGTGGTCAGAGAGGACATGCAGGTGATGGGTGTAACAGAACAAGATGCAGAGGACAGAAAGATATGGAAGAAGATGATCCGCTGTGGTGACTGCTAATGGGAGCAGCCGAAAGAAGAAGACATCAATGATGCGACCAATGTCAAGCTGTATTTTTAGTGTTGAAAGCAAGAGAATGTGTTGCCAAAAATGGAAATATTCTACTTGCTGTAGGTGAGCCACCAGATGTAATAAATACATTATGACTTTTAGAAGAACTGAAAGAAGTAACTATCAAGTGACAGAGACTTTACTATTGTTTATATAGTATATAACCTTTTATAGCATTTACTTTAGGACTACAGGTCTGTGTGCTTCACTAGTTCATTTGAAGAAGAGTAGACTTTGTCCAAAAAGGGATGTACATGGCTAGAAACAATGATCAGGGACACATTCAGATGATATTAAGAGGTTTAAAGTATGCCAAGAAAACAATCCTGAAACCACTGCACTACTACCACCAGCCTTTACTGTTGGCACAAAAAAAAAATAGGATGGATCCAATAGTGTTTAGGCCTTTTATTCTGCAGTGCCGCTGTAGCCCGCTCACTTTAAGCTCCAAAATGTACGTTCATAGATGTGCTTCTGCACACCAGTGCTGTAAAGTGCAATTCATGGAGCACATGCAGGTTTCTGTTAGATTGAACAAGCTTAGCCATTCTTGTCTGACGTCTCTCATACACAGAACTGCTGCTTATTGAACACGTTTTGTTTAGCACACACAATTCTCTGTAAACTATTTTATATTGTGATGTGCACAAGTCTGGAATCTCCAAATCTGTTACAAACAATCAGAGCTGCAAAAGTAATATGTCCTTTCAGTCCACTGTAAGTTTTGAACTAAGAATGACAGCCTAGCCGTTTTGTTTTTCTGCCTGATTAGCCGATTTGAGGAAGACTCAGTTCACAGTGACAAGCAGGCGTACCTAATAAAGTGGCCTAAGGATTTAGTATGCTGCTCTTTTTTGGCTTTTCTCTTTATGTGGTTCATGTTATGCACTGTTTAAATATTTTACCCATTATAATGTTGACTGTGTCGTGGCGAAAAATTCATCATCAGAAGGCTTTTTACCTAAAAATAAAGTCTATTAGGACTTGAGATAGACAGACAGAGTTTTAAGGCTTTATTGCAATAAGTCAACCACACGGACTCAACCCAATTCGGCCGAATGAGATTGAACGACGATCATTACAGCAATTGAAGTTTTTATAACAATTTCTTATCATTTTGGCCTCGTTCGATTAGCTCATTCTGCACCTGGTTTTACTGTCCATTATTCCTCTTGGTGTCTTATTTTGATTGGTCTAAGACTGGGTGGATGGCTTCCTCTTACCATCTTTGGGCTTTTCTTATGTCATTTCCTATCTTTTCTGACCTCGCTCGAATGAGCTCTTTTGCCCATCTTCTCTGACTCCCTTCTGCTCCTGTCCGGCCGAACTTTGAGTTCCCATGGGAACCCTTATTATCTCTTTACTTTCCTATCACTGGTCCCCTCGTGGTATTTTTATTTTTCTATGCTGTTCCCATTTTCTCTAACTGGCCAAGGCTTCAATTCCATATATGGGTTTCCTCTCATCATTTCCTTTCTTAAACCTTCCAAACTTTTCTATAATAGTGACCTGAAGCTTAAGCTTTAATTAAAAATGTGCTTTCATTTAATCATTGCTTGGCATGCTTGATTTGTCTTAATTTCTACACTAAAGTTAATTGCTAATATATTCTTCTAATATTTTTGCTAATACCTGAATTTACTAAGATTTTCTCTTCATGCATTACGTCAGTGTGACCCTGCTTACAGCAAACAGCCTTTTGTTCCTTTTCTGCTGATTCACCAATCCAGCTGGTCTCTCTACGTGTCTTCCAGAGCCATCTTCTCTGTGTTATCGCTTCCTAGCTTCCCAGCCTTGAACCACCGGTGTTCTCAAACTCTTATCCTGTCTGAAGCTGGTTTCGATGGGTCAATTTCTGTTCTTTCCCAGACTAGATATTTTGCTGTAAGCTTAAAAAATAATGCAATATAAGTGATTTTTAGGTAACTATTTGCTTGACCTATCATATTTGCTTAACATTCTAATTTATGCTTAATCTTAATCTTTTAGAAGCTTTTAATTACTTTTTATGCCTCTTTATGTTAATTTGCTATTCTCTATGCTAATATAAAAAAAATTCCTTCTACATCTTTCATTTATTACTCATTTAAACAACAAAAAAGAAGGAAACTGAATATTTTTACTTACATACAGTGTTCTCCTTGTGGCCATATTCTCCAGCTGCCCCTCTTCAGTGTGCTCAGTGATAACAAGACGAGTAAAACCTGGGGGTCTGAACGTCGAAGAACTTGGCACAAATGGTAAAAGAGAATCAAAAACTTTGTACTGTAAAACAACTTTCTTTTTATTGAGGTACAATTATCAAAAAAGAAAAAAAAATGAGGTAACAATTTGCATAGTATTTTCAGAAATTTACATTGGACAAAAAAAAAAAATATTCAAGACAAACAGGCTACAGAACACTGAATCATAATTATTTTTGTTTTAAATCAAGCACGTCACAAGTCAAGTCTGCTGCTCTGACTTCAGTGTTCTAAACTAACAGATTGACTCGCTTTGTAGTCTGACTGACAATACAGCGATTTTGGAAGAACAAAAGCAAATCGTAAAGGTCAAATACATCCATCAAATCAATTAACCTGCCTCGACTTTTTTTTTATTTTTATTTTTTTTACATTTTATAAAAACTGAACATGTTTTACCAAGGGTTGTTACTTACAAAAATATTTTCCCAAAATCCTTTAATTTCTATTAAACAAAAGCTAAAAACTGGTCATCTCTATGAAACCAAAACTTAAAAAATGTTCATCAAAAAAAAGAAAAGTGTATTGCACAAGCAGACAATGAAGATACACACCATATTTTCAACATTCAGTCCTTTTAACAGAGAAGAGAAAATCCCTGCAGTGTTTCTTGTAACTTGGATCATGGCGTCGTCCAAGTGCTAAACATGGGCTTCCACCTTCCAGATCAAATGAAAAAGAACCACAACATTTCAGCGGTTTACCAAAATAGCTAAAAACACCACAACCAGGTGGGGACTCGCAAAACATTCACAAATGCAATATGCATTCACAACAAATCAAATTACACAACATGTAAAATTTCCTATAACTTTGTTGGTACCCCAATCCAGAGTTGTGTCCAAGCCATTAAAAGGGTGGCGAGACAGATGGATGGATGAACGTTAATCTTCAATCCCCTGTCACCCTGAATTGGACTAAGTGGTTTCGATAATGGATAGCCGGGCGCTCTTCAAGTTTAGGTGTCTCGCTTTATTTGTGTCGGGGTACAACAATGAAATCAACATTAACATAAGAACAAGCGCCACAAGTAATTTAACAGTGTGCTCTGAAATGAAGAAGACAACGGAACTGGCGTAAGCAGAACAGGCAGCCGACATTTAATCTCCACAAGCAGATTTCACTGCTTGTATATAAGAGGTTTAAAGCATAAAGATGCGCATTACTTATGCTGTTTGCAGTTTAGCAAAATGATGCAGCAATCTTTACTTAATGCTGTATTTGTAATAGATAGGTAGATCACACTTTATCATACGTCCTTAAGTCTTTTCAGAGATTAAGGGCTTGAGTTTTAATATAGATTTTATGTTAATCTGACCAGTTTGTTGGCACCATTATTATGCTTTGTGCATTTCCTACTCTGCTGTAAACCTTGAACACATCTAAACCTACGTTACAAAGTATGGCATTCAGTTGATAAGAGCGATGGATTCAGCATTTCACATTTCATGGATGGAACAGACCTGAAAATCAAGGGGTCATAGTTATCACGTTTAACTAAAACACATCTTCAGTACCCTGACAGAGAGATTAATGCTGCTGCCGCCTCACAGATCCAGAACCCTGGGTTTAATTCTCAGACTTATTGCTATCTGTATGGAGTTTGCATGGGCTTCCTGTGGTTATGTGGCTCTTTATCTATACAGTTTTTCTTCTTTTTGTGGCACTGATGTACGTCTTAGGCTATTGGAGGATTCTAAACTGACCAAGTCCGAGTGTGTGAGCGCGGACACAGGTCTGTCATTTGGTTCCTGCTTTGTGTCTGATGCTGTCTGTATGGCTTCACGCTAGCTTAAACGGAAAAATGAACATAAGACAGACAGAGAAAGACAGAAGAATAGAGATTATGGTGTAACGTTTAAATAAAAATACATAAACAAAGAGCTCAAAATGGTTTAAAGCATAGGTGTCCAACTGTGGTCCTGGTGGGCCACAGTGGCTGCAGGTTTTCATTCTAACCATCTTCTTAATTAGTGAGCCATTTTTGCTGCTGATAACTTTAATTGACGTGACTCAGACCCCTTAGTTGTTTCTTTTTGCTTAATGAGCTGCCAAATAATGATGAGACACAAAACAAGCTGCCAACATGATCAGTTAACCTCAAAAATAAAGAAAGATAAAGGACTTGGTCATGTTGGTCTGTTCAGGTTACCAAAACATCTTGACGGTGGTCTTAGAAGAAACAGAAAATCAATCTGCTGTGGCAGAATGAGAGGAGCAACCAGTCATGATATGCAATAGCAGCAAGAATTGGTTTCTCATTAAGAAAGTAGTTGGAGTGAAACTGGCTGGAGTTTGACGTTCCAGTTTAGTTGGTCATCTGTTGGCTTGTTTCACATCTCATTTCTGTTTGGCTGCCATTTAATGAAGAAACAAATCAATTCAGAGGACTGAATCCATAAAAAGGGGGGCTATTAAAATAAAGGGTAAAAGAAGTTAATTAGCAGTGAAAACTGTTCACTGATCAGAAAAAGGGTTAGAATGAAAACCTGCAGCCACTGCGACATACCAGGACCGGAGTTGTACAGCCCTGGAACTTTAATGGGATAGTTTTTGCACTTGTGTAAATGCACACTGTAAACTTTAAGAAAGCCGGAATACCCATCAGTCACTTCAGTGCAAAGGATTCCCCCCAGTAACAGAGGCAGAGTTAGCATTGTGTGGGACAGCGACATTTGTGAAGTGTATGCCACCCAGCATTGAGCTGGAAGCTCTTCTGATTAAAGTTCCAACAAAAACATATGAGGATCGTCTTTATAACATGTAAATCCGCATGTCATGTAAAAGCAGAAAGTCAATAAATTAGTAGAAACATATAGCTACTTGCACCACAACTGTTTCAGCAACACGTTCAAGTTTAAAAATAAAAGATGTGTTGTGAAAAAGTTTGGGAACCCTTTAGAATGGCAGGTATTCTGGCGTTAAGGTGACTTAAATGGTGACTGACTGACTGAACGTGACATTTCCTATCAAAAGAGGACAAAAAGCAATCGGACTCAACCAATAATGCCCAAAAAGTGGATATCCTCATATTTATATTGAACACATCCAGCCGACTTTCACTGTGTCTGCAGGAAAGAGGATGTGTGCAGTACCACTATACAGTGGTCATCTCAGCAACCAGGGACACAAGCTCAAATCATTGAGAATAAAGTACAAGTCCACAGGGGTAAATGGGGAAAAGAAAAAAATCCAAAATGTTTTTTGAAGAAGGGAAAAAAAAACCACAGACACACACACAACAACCCAGAACTATTAATATAAAAGGCTATTTTACTGATTTTACTAAAGTACTGATCTCTACTGTGATCCACCATACTTGGAAAAAAAACCCCATCTCCAACTAGCTATGCCAGTGGGTCCAAGGATGTGCAGACACGCTTTGGCTAATGCCAGATCTCATGTGTTCCTTGTAAGGAAAACACTGAAATACTAAATTTAATTAGTGATTTGACGGATATGGGGAATTAACAAATTGAGTTTTAAACTGATTAGTTTGTTATGTGGCAGAAAATATTACTGTTATGTCCATTTGTAGTGGGGGGGGGTCTGATCTAACTAAGTACAGGTAGTTGTCGACTTCTGACCACATTAAGGTTTCTAAAAGACCTGCTTGTAAGTCCATCTAGACGCAAGACGGACCGGTTTACGTATTTAAACCTGACCATACGTGTAGTACTGTCCCTTAAGTTATATTGTTTCTTTTATATCCTTTTTATCATCATTCATAGCATATTGTACAGATTTGTTATCCCTTTTTGTAAATTATTTCTTTATTTTATCATTTTGTTTAATGATTACTGTTGCTTCCTATATAACTGCTTGGTACATTTTAATATATATATAAATATATATATATATATATATATATATATATATATATAAATATATATAGATATATATATATATATATATATATATATATATATATATTAAAATGTACCAAGCAGTTATATAGGAATAAAGTATTTTTTTATTCTTTTTAACAGTAATTTCATCTTGATTTTCATTCTACTTTTCCAGGTGTTCTAATTGTTTAATTAATCCATTATTTACTAATTAGTGGGTCTGGCTCTAAAGTAGCTGCAGCTTTTGATTATTCAGTGTTGTTTGCTTGGGTGTCTGCTCTGCACATTTTTAATAATCATTATTAAGATACAACGAAGGGGGAAAAACTGCACAGAGAAAGGGCAAAGTATAATGAAATCAACAAAAGAGAGTTGAGCATTTAAATCTATAGCAAAAGCAGAAATATTTATAAATGTCTTATAAATGTAAAAATCATGCTGCTATGCTTTTTTGAATGTCAAATAAAAGAAAAAAATAACAGCTAATTAAATGAGATCAGTGTTATCAGGTGTTGTCACTGATTAGGAATCTGGTTGGAACAAAAACCTGCAGCCACAGGGGGTCCCCAGGACCGATGTTGAGAACCCCTGACTTAAAAGTCACATGTGATCACATTCACTTTCTTTCCTCTCTCATACTGCTTGATCACCTTCATTTTTGGGTCAAGATCAATTGCCTTTTTCCCTGTAATTGTAAGACAAATATAACTGAAAGTAGTTAAGACCACTGTACGTAATAAACTGAGATCGAAATGAGCGAGTCACGACATACAAAGCTGGCGGGCGAATACTGTTGTTTGCCCGTGAGACACGGTAGCAGTCGTAAGACGAATGGTCGTAAGACGCATACCTTGTAAAGTCGATGACTACTTGTCGTCATCCCACTCACTAGACATGGAGCTATAATGGCCTGAGGATAACTTTGCAACCTCAATACCGAAGTGGTTAGTAATCACTGTGGATTCTGTTACCCATTTCTGCAGAGGAGTACCTGTCTGTGATCTGAGGCTTAACAGAATGTGCGATTTACACCGCAAGAATGATCCTCAACATATAAGAAATTTAATACAAGTTAATGGCAACACACTAGCTGAAACATTATGGCATAAGGTGATTTGTGCAGTTCGATTTAAAACAAATGAGCCAAAATAGCTGTTTAGCTGCCAAGAGAAATTACCAACAGGTTCACGAAACGTGTGATTAATGTTCTTACTACTAAAGATGGTGTCAAACATTTAGTGAACCTAAGGGTCCAAAAATGGGACGTTAATGTATCAATGCATAAATGATTTTATTGGTGTGTTTGTTTAATCAGATTCACTTTCTAACTTATTAGGACACAGATGAAGATCAGATCATATGTTAGATTAAATTATAAGGATATCATAAGGATAACTTGAAAGGATTCACATATTTTCTCTCCACCAGACTATTCTGCTAGGATTTTTGCATACATGTAAAACGATTAATGTGGATGAACTAAAAACTTTATTAGGAGTATTAAACAATTTGGATTAATGGCAAGTACTTTTTTGCTTTGATGAAGTAACAAGCACAAATAAAATGCAGAGGCCCTGGGTGGAGGACAAGAGGCCAAGAAAGGATTCGCCCAGAAAAAAAATGTAGAAAAAAGTGAAATAGATACATATCTGATTAAAACACCTTTGGGTGCTGTACAGCAGTTGCACAGAAGTTGGTAAATGAATGCTGTTATCTCAAAATCCACAAAGTGCCTACAGCCTGTCCTCACGTGGGGAACCAGCTCAAGACACGTGATGTTTGCTGGCTGAACAGCTAAATACGAAAGCAGAACTTATCACACCGGAGCTCTGTAAAGCCCCAAGGCTATCTTTTGTAAGCCAGAGAGCGATCATTATGACACTACATCTGACACATTTGTATTCATGATTTTACAGCTATACTATATTCTGTACTACCAAAGCAGACTACATCTTTGGTCTGCAGAATGCCCCTGAACCTACACATTCAGATGGTGGTCCTACACCTCTACCATGTGTGTTAAACTGTTGGATTATGAGCTATTTTGTGGCTAACTGAAAAAAAATAAGGCTGAACTGGAAAACAAATTGAATAACTGTAATTAAAGCACAATGGGGTCTCTTGCAAGACAGCTATGTAACTGACCTTTAAAAGCAGTTTCGCATAATTAGGAAAGTTTATATCTTGGTTGCCCTTTCCCCTTAAATGGTTCTTTAGTTACATCAGTACAAAGTTGTTGGTCTTGTATCAACATTTTCCTAAGCTTGTCAAAAGTCATTTGATGGACTGGTAAAACATTTTAAACATATAAAAATGGCGTTGCTCTTTGTTAAAATACATCCCAGTAAATGTCACCCATTTTCATCTTAAATCTCTGCAAATGAAGCCAAACTGTAAGATCATTATTCTAAGTACATTCTAAATGGGGCTATTAAAACATAACCTACATTGCTAAGCTCCTCTGAATACAGAAGTGCACAGTCACTGAAACTGATCTGAAAGGCAAGTTGCTGGAGACATTACAAATCTCTTAATTAGAGTGGTACTGTAAAAGGAAGTTTGCAACAGAAACTTAACACTTCAAAAAAAGAAAACACTTTTAGACAACATTGTCTAAAAGATGCAATATACAAAAAAGTGAGGTCTTTATCTGTGATTCCATTAAAATCAATTAACATTTTTATACACACTATTACTTTTCCAACAAAATTTAAAAACATTTTATTACAAAAACATTATAAACATTCTGTACACTAATTCACATAGGAAGGAAACGTAAAAACATTTCAATTGTACATAAAAAAGGTTCCTATTCACAAACTTTTAAAAAAGACAAGAAAGAGAGGCAAAGACGAAAATGCCTTTGGCTGTGCTGATGTCTTAAAGGGAAGGGTTACCCTTTCCAATGCAATGCTGGTGTTACGCTGCTGGATAATTTCCCCAGTGATTAACGAGACTGTGCTTTCTCCTGAGAAAAGCGCTGCGTATAAAACAGGATGTAGGCCTGCGCCTTGCACACTTCATCCACAGTGCAGATATTTAATTTTGAGTCATTGCAATGTACCCAGAATCCTGTAGATGAAAATACAAAAAAGGCAATAAGCACTTTAACATCCCACCCACCCTATCTGAAGCACCACAATGGCAGGTAAAGGCAATTTACACAATATTGCTCTGCTATGGGTCAAAAGTTAATGAGTACAAATCTTCAGGATATGTCTTTTGTACAGTGCTCAATCTTTTTGCTTTAAAAATATCATCATGGCCAATGTCTCGATGCATGCTCAATAATCCAGGTAAGGAAGTTCTAGAAAGTTGATTCTGTTCATCTGGACATAGTTTTTTTGTCGATACGTTTTATCACTCATCCAAGTGACTTCAAGTCAAGACTTCACTTGGATGAGTGATGAAACGTATCGACAAAAAAACTATGTCCAGATGAACAGAATCAACTTTCTAGAATCATGGCCAATGTAACAGCCACTCAGACCTTCAAATTTACCAGCCTCTCTTCCAGTGAAACAACACAATAAGAAGCAAGAATGTAAATGCAGTGTCTGTATGGTGACAGAAATGAGCCATACTGAAGATTATTTTAATAGATGTTTAAACTCACAATACTGAACTATGAATTAAACAATATACAGTATAAAATAAGAACTTTAACAGAGGAAATTGGACTGCAAATATTGAAAACAATCCAAACCTAAACTGCAAATTTGAAATCTTAGATGGAAAGCCATAAGAAGTAAGTTCGATTAACCTGCCAGCAATCACCATAGCCTGGGCCATTAAATGTTTAAATAAACATATATATAACATTTTTATCTGATACTTTCAATCTTTCAATCAATTGTTCTGCAGATTGGTAGGTATTGATTTAAATTCTATTAATCCTACTTAATCTCTAATTTTATTAATGTGAAATCTCTATCTTGTACATTTTTTAAGAGAGGTCTTAAAAACACATTGCTCGACATTTTTGGAATGCAAAACAACCTTATTTTTTAGCCCAGTGTATTAAAGTGTAGCATGGGCATCAGCCTGAGAAAAGAACACAGTTTTGTAATGTAAACTTGACAGTGTTTGTAAGATCATCAGTCATTTGTGTACACGGTTAACTCAACATGGAGACAGACCTTTAAATTTGTGGTGCATGCCGCACCATCACCTAGCCAAAATGCCTGCATTACCAGCGAAACTGTCAAGATATAAGCCCTCTGTACACTGAAGAAGCTTCTTCAGCAGATATGCACCCAAATTTCACCATCTGGACCCATATAGTACTTCTGATATTACAGGTTGAGTATCCCTAACCCAAAATTCTAAAATCTGAACCTTTTAGACCATCAACATGACACTACAAGTTGAAAATTCCACACCTGACCTCATTTGTCCATGCAGGGCTCTGACCAATGTTCCCTTTAACTTTTTTCACTAATGAGTGGATGTGAATAGCACACGAGCTGGCACTTAACAGTCTTGACTACAATGACTGATTTCTTCAATCACCCTTGGAACTTCAAGCCGTGCACCAACACAGGAACAATGAGCATAGGGGTGGGTTTGGGCTTGGAGGAAAGTGGGCTTTTCTATAAAATTTATTTTTCATTTTAATCCACTGCTGTTTTGCTCTGGCAGTATACTTAGGTTTATATTGCAATGAAAGAAACAGTTCCTAACTTAATTCATCTAACAGAGGGGGGCAGGTATATCCATCCATCCATTTTCTAACCCGCTGAATCCGAATACAGGGTCACGGGGGTCTGCTGGAGCCAATCCCAGCCAACACAGGGCACAAGGCAGGAACCAATCCCAGGCAGGGTGCCAACCCACCGCAGTGGGCAGGTATATATCTATTATTTTTACTTAATTTGTCACAACAACGTGACTGTATTGTTATGCAGAATTTATTTTGGAACAAACTTAACAGGGTGATTTGTTGAGGTAATAGATTTAATTTAAAAACTTTGAACCAGAAAATGAGGAGGACTACTGTTTTTGGAGCTGTTTGAAAGTTTTTATGCTGAACGCTTTTTCAGGTAACTGCCTTTTTGTCAGCTTACATCAACAAAATATAACCTCATCGTACATTAGACAAGCATGTTAAGTTTGATGTTTACGCTAAACTGGACTACTCAGTGCATTAACATGCTCTACAATAACCCAATTATTCACAGAAACCTGTGGTCTAAAATGCCATTTAAACCCATATTTCAGATAGAGAAATCAGGTTATTGGCCTCTGAGAAACCTGGTTAACAGAAGTGGATTTCTCCGCAAATAAGCCAATTATGTAGTCATGTAAACCCTTAACTGGGTTTCTATTAAGGAGTTGGCCGTCTTTGTACATCCACTGCACTCTGTAAACCTGCGTATGTGCTTTATTTGCTTTGTACTTACTTTTAGCAGCCATTCTTGTAAGCGCCCACAAAAAATATTTCTAAAGGCAAATGTTCAGGACATTGGATTATTACTTCTCCTGGGTAAAATAATCTGTGTCAATATGTCATAAATCGCTAAATTGATATTAAACATACAGTGCTAAACTCAGCAACACAATCTCTAGAGCAATAATGTAACACGTTATAAGTAATGTACATTACACAGTCTTATTACTTTGTTAAAGTAATGAGTGACCTAACAAAATACAGTACTTAGCTTACTGAAGTAAAAACGCCTACAATATTATTGTTATTATTATTACAGCAACACTGGTGTAATGCAAGAAGCACACATACTGGGTTCTTGCAGGGCTCACTCGCACAGCTGAGCAGAGAAGAGTATGCTGCATGTCATACAGTAAATAAAGTGTCAGTTTGATATATTTATACAACACATGAAAAATATCATAGGCATTATGCTCATTTTCGGATTCATTGTGGCAGATAATGACTTTTAAGTCATTTTTGGGAAGTTTAATGACGTCGGAGTGTTTTAACAAAGTGTGTTTCTGCCTTAACCAGGTCATTCACCTTAATCAGGTTATGTATATGCACGTAAACAAACTGTATGTATGTGTGTGTATCCTGAATGTTTTATGGTGCAGTTAAGATGATGTACTCCCAGACGGCCTTAAAATGGAGAAGGATCAACAAACTGTAATTTCCTATGCTACACTACTAGCCCTTATCTTGCTCAAATGGAAGAATCCCACCCCACCACTCTTAAGTCAGTGGGTAAGTGATGTTCCATACTATTTAAAATGGGAAAAAATCTGATTCTCACTTAGAGCATCTGTTCAAAACTTTTTCAAAATATGAAAAGATCTAATCAATAACATTTTAGAATAAGCTTACATTCCGGATGGGAAAGGATACCCTTCTTTTCTTACTCCTTTTATAGAGTAGCTGCGGTTGCTGGCTCTCTCTCTCTCTTCCTCTTGGGTGGGGGTTGAATTTAGCTTTGATTTGTTAAATTTGTCCTGACTGTATAGAATGTTATCCGTTTCTAATTAAAATAATAAAAATACAGAAAAAAAGAGCCTGATGCTCATAATGTACAGTGATTGATTTTCACGTGGATTTAATATTTCACTTTCACCTCTACAGTCAAACGTGTAAATGTGGTGGGTTAAACAAAAAAACAGCCAAAACAGACAATACTGATACAGTTCACATATCTTTTAATATTTGTAATTTTAAGATAGCAGTTCACAAAACTTCACAAAAAAGGTTAACACACTAATTTGTGAATCCTATCCCTTTTCACATTGTACACTACACTGTAATCATTTTTGTTTTTACTTTGGATTATTTGAAAAAACCTATTGCACAATTATCGATCAATTCTTGACTAAAATGTACACTAGATATTTAACTTCACAAGACTGGATACATTTTCAGTGATTTGCAACACTGACCTTTAAGTTTAAAAGATGTTATTATACTGGAGAAGAAGATGATCAATTTCAAGACATGCAATCTCAATAATAAATACTTTTTGTTCCTACAGTAAGACCTAATCTTTCATTGTCTCAAATATACACAATTACAAATATGTACACAAAGATAAAATTATTATTTACCTGATAAAATGAGCCTCTACTATGATTATGCACTTGATGCACATTAGTGTGTCTTTCCAGTTTGCTTCCCTGCTCACCTATTGGATCTTCTCAGTGGGGCCAAGACACTGGTAGGGGCAGTCATGCATCAATTGACTTTTGTTCCCGTCACCTTTGCTGGTGCCTTCTGGGAAACCCAAAGCCAGGCTTCATCATCCTATTACCATCCCTGTCATCCATAGGATGACCACAAAGCCAATCATCTGTTCCTGTTTCTGCCAATGCTCAACAGAACCATCTCGCTGCTGCAACGCTGTTCCTCTTGCTTCCAGATCACCATGCCTCTTGTCCACCACATTGGCTCAAGCTCTTGAGCTACTTCTTTATTCTCTCTAACCTGTTTCTCTTTTGATTTTTCTCCCTTATGTCTTTCTCTTACTTCCTTTTTTCTTTTCTGATCTATCTTACTCAGACTCCTGGGTGCAGGTGCTATGTTTAACAGTTTTCAGAATGTCAATGAGAAAACTGGATAAGCTGGTCACATTTGCACTTGAACACACAATTGGGCAATTTCCCCAATGCCTACCCCATGGCTGCACAACTTCTCATTGCCACAAACCTGCACTGTTTGTATAACTAAAATCATACACCAACACAGACCCTTAACTCGTTGCACCACAGCTGGATAGTGCACAAAAGGATGAGACTGCAAATATAATTGGCTGAAATGAGGTTGTAGCTTTGGGCTAATGGGCTCACTCTCAGTGACAGGACAATGAACTCAGCAATACTGGAGAGCAGTGGGGCAGAATCACTGCTCCTCCAGCTCAAGAGGTGACAATAAGGTGATTCTGCTAGCATGCAGTTAGAATCCCATCTTGGAGCTTCAAAGGGAAGTGAATATCTGGGAATTCCCTCCAGTAGGAGCTGGAGAAACCATTGAGGATATGTGGATTTGGTCAGCTAAGTGCCATAATTATAGCCACCACAACCTTCAACAGAATATGTGAAGAGAAAGTGACAAAGTGACTTGCAAAAACAACTGCATAGTTCACAACTTCATATAAATGATTCTTTAGACTAAGGATTAGTCAACCATGCTTTAAGATTGCAACCTTTTAAGTGTAAGAAATGAGTATTTATATTGGCATTGATATATTTGTACACATAGTGACATATATCAGTGATATATATATATATATATATCTGCGGTAGGTTGCCACCCTGCCCAGGATTGGTTCCTGCCTTGTACCCTGTGTTGGCTAAGATTGGCTCCAGCAGATCCCCGTGACCCTGTGTTCGGATTCAGCGGGTTAGAAAATGGATATATATATACATACATATATATACACACATATACATACATACATATACATATATACACACATATATACATATATATACATATACATATATATATACACACATATATATACATATACAGTACATATACATATACAGTACATATACATATATATACATATACATATATATATACATATATACATATACATATACATATACATATATATATATATATATATATATATATATATATATATATATATATATATATATATATATACACATACAGCAAGTGCATGACTAACTTAGAGGAAAAGTAGCAATTAAGAGGCTTTGGTGCTTCCAGAGGCTGAAAAGCAAAACTCACCTCCTTCTGTATTATAGCAGTATGATGTGTAGTGCCCTGAGCCAAATCCTTTCCCATGATGCATCACAACAGCTGATAAATCATATATAAAAGAGTCTGGCCTGAAGGTTCCAGATGAATCTCTACAAGAGTACGGTTCCATATTTAATATCTGGTCAAAGTCAACATGAACTCCAATTTTCTCTCTGTGATTACGTCCTGACCACCTAAAAAGCATAAAAATTGAAAATGTCAGAAATGACCAGCACAGAACTACAGATGTTACTCCCTAATGACCATAAGCATATCCAAAACTGCTTCTAAAATCTGAAAATAACACATTACTATCATCATTTCCAGTTAAACCAAACACTTTTTTTTCAAACTTTCATCTATGCTTCATGTAACTTAGAATATTGATTTATTTTGCAGGATTTTTTTAAAAAAGATTTTCTTCTTTACCTACTAGCAACCATGAGAAAACTAGCCAAAAAGAATTACAAGGTACCAAACATCTCCCTTAGAGTTTACAGATCATGAGTAAACCAAAAATTTCACTTAATTCAAATGATTGTTTACTGATAAAAGCTATGGTATCTGGTGTGTTAATTTCAGAAGACAGACATTCAAACAGAAAAGCATGACTATTACCTGAAGCGTTTAAGATGTAGCCGTAAAACCTGAGGCAACCTGTGTACCATTAGCTGCTTCTGTGCTTCAGTCAAAATGACTGGTTTTGAAGAAAATTTTCTCCGTTTACCTTTAAAAGAGAAAAGGGTCAAATTATTACCTTGCTAAATTCTATCAGCTATGTCTCCCTGAATAAAGTGAGATATAGAAAAAGCAGGAAAATCAGATGAAAGATCAAAGTGTTCATGCGTGTTGAAATCCTGACAGTTTACAATATATACTATATATATATACAATATATATATATATATATCTCTCAACACCAAGCTGAATATACAGGTTTGGACGTTTCATGATACTTAATCTAAGGAAAAGGTTCACAGTTTGTTTTTTACAATACTGAATATATTTAATAGGAAAATAATAAAGCCAGAATAAAGTAAACATTCATTTGAAAGACATTACGTATAAAATACTAATTCTCAGGGCTTTCTTAAAAAGAACCAGTTTACAAGACTAGACATCAAAACAGTTAATCTACCCGAGGAAAACATTTTAAGAAAGTAACCTAAACCCAAAACTTTTACTACATATACTGTAGAATCCTACATCTGTGAATCTAAATCTCACACAAATGTGGGGATGGAAGTGTTCAATAAGTGTACCACATTATATTGTTGATCTATCCACATTTGTACAGCTTACTACTCTAGGATTTTATTGGATCGTTTAAATATTTAGATTTGAATCTTGTAAGTTACTGAGCATGGGGTTATATACACACATTCTTTTCCTACCCAAGATTTTATTCTACCTATGAAAATAGCTTTACAATTTTTATTAAAGCCTGCTAGTTATGTTTTCACAATCTTGGCTCTGGGACCCTATTTCTATCTAATTTCACAATTAGTGATTGATTCCTACTTTAAAATAAACTACCTTTTTGTTTTGCAGGACTTTTCTGCTTTTATTGTACAGTTAGAAAACACACTGCAGTATGGGAAAATAATTTTTAAAGGGTGTTTCTAACTCCAGAGTGCCTGATTGAGTATGGAATCATGAGGTGAGTTGGGATATAGGCTCATCTGCTTAAAATATTTGGTAATGGTATGCCTGCTGGTTATATAGGCCAACCACTGCAGTTGTTACACAGAAACTAGCACCTCTGTTATGAGTAACAGTGGTACTGTCAGTTTGTTTTTTTTCTGTTTATTTCATAATTTCTTGTTCACATTTTGATCATCCTTTGTGTGTCTTGTGTATAAATAAACTAGTATTTATATAAAAAAAAAACCAAAAAAAAACTTATTATTATTAGTTCTGGCTTGGAAGTACCTCCTTGGACAATGCCGGAAATAATGTGTAAATGCTATATGCACAAATGTACAACAATCAAAGTGGCAATTTTCACTCCTCAGGGTAGAAACGTCATGGATGGATGGATGGATAGATGGATAGATAGATAGATGGATAGATAGATACTTTATTAATCCCAAGGGGAAATTCACATACTACAGCAGCAGCATAGTGATAAAAAAAACAATATTAAATTAAACAGTGATAAAAATGCAGGTAAAACAGACAATAATTTTGTATAATATTAACGTTTAACAACCACCTTAGTGGAACTGAAAAGTCGCATAGTGTGGGGGAGGAACAATCTCCTCAGTCTGTCGCTGAAGCTGCTCCTCTGTCTGGAGATGATACTGGCTTGTGCTACTTAGTGATATGAGCTTGTTTACTTTTACCTAACCCTAAATATTTTCCATTTTACTAACATATAAGAATCTACAAAGTGGGTAGTACATGGTTGTGTTTGGTAGGAAATATGTTCACTTATTTAAGAGTCTGTCTCATTTCCAAATAGATAACCTTAAAAAACACACTGCTGTAAATTAGTTAAGCCTGTCATACGTTTTAAACACATTGCCCTAAGTTCACTGGTTCAATGTCAATGTATCCTATGAGGGGCCCTCATGATATTTCGTGCGCTTGTCTCCACAATTGTAAAGATTTTTTTTTTCCCACTCACATAAGAATAAACGCTAGATTCCAGGGAATTATACAACTTCTTAATCAGAGAAATTAGCAGATCAAGTTTCCCAGGATCAGAGTGTATAGGAAAAATGTGCCTTTCAGGTTTAAAATACAATTAACTACAATTTCTATCAAAACAATGGACATTCTTTTGAACAACATACGTAAGTATTACTTTTTTGTAGTTGTTCACAAATTCAAATAAACATTTTGCAAAGGCATTGGTAAAATTAAACTTTGTGAAGTATTTAAAACATATACAGACTGGGGGCTATTTCTGTTTGTTTTTAAGAGGATAAAATCTCTGTGATTTTTGATGGCAAATCTCAATTATAATACTAATTACATAATTTGTATTATAGCTGTAATAAAAAAATCAGCATGTAACAGTGTTCTGAGCCTACACACAGTGAAAATGTTTCACAAAAATAAAATTATTTGACCCTAACCAACTTAATGAATTCACACAGGTTGATGTGGGCATTAGTTAAAGGTGGACACTAAGATACACTTACTATATTTTCCAGTCCATGAGTATACATGTTGTTTTTTTTGCAGTAAACAAGAGGGTGTGTGTTATATATAAGGATGTCGGCTTTCTAAGGATTTGTAAACACAATCCTTTCTCTCTTCTGCAATACAGTAAAATATTACCAGATGTTGTATACAAAACTCTATTTTATGTACAGGTCCACAATTTGTTACCTGTGACTCTGTATCACAAAAGCCTTGAAAACCAAAAGTTGTTGGGTTTTTTCCATCCCCTCTGGGCTTGCTATCGACGTTGTTTCCATGCATCGACAATCAGGAAATGTTTCTGACAATTATTTTTGTCAGCAGTTTTCAAATGAATAGACTTGCTGTAGCCTGCTCTAAAACCTGTTGGGTAGCTTACAATATTCTAATAATTACAGTAAAAATCATAATACTGGTAATTGTGCATAAATCTTGGCTGAAAATGAAATGCTTTATTGAATAAAATGGAAAATACATCAAAACATTCATTTTAATATCTGCTAACAGTTTGTGGTGATACCCAAAAAACATATTATAAAATTAAAAACGTGATTTAGGATGGAATCAGAAAGCAATTATTGTGAAGAAGAACAACTATTAGGTATCATCATATAGGGTAAACAGTATTTTGTTTCTCTTCACATCAAAAATAAAAACAGTGTTAACATTTATGACATGAAAACAAAAAAGTCCTTTAAACAATCTACTAAGAGCTAATTTTAAACTACATGAGTGAATTTAACACTGTCGACTTTCCCATGTGGCAGCTGAATCCTGATAATTTCTTTGCGATTAAATCCTGTCCACAAAAGACATTAAAAAAATTAATGAAAAGCATTTTACTTTTTATTTATTGCAGGTGTAATGTCATTTTGCAACTTGTACACTTTTTATCAATTAGACCTTCTTTTCCTTGCAAAAACAATTCTCAGATTGTTGAACAGAGATGGTATGGCTTGATATTTCAGCTCCTGAAAGGTTTTAAAGGGTACTCCACACAAAAATGATATTTATTTTTTTTATGTTGGTCACCGTATGTAGTTTGTAGTGGCAGTCAAGAAAAAAAAAGTCATCTCATGTTTTCATGAAGAATGGACGTTAAAAGACATGATGTTGACAGAAAAAATATAAAAAAACCTTTTTACATTATTTTTTTCTGTATATGTCCACAAAGCTCAATTTACAAAATCTCATGCAACAAAGCTTTCTGAATAAAAATGACGCTATGGAAAGCAATCTGTCTTTTTGCATTATTGTATATAAGAACATGCAGTATATTTGCATTGCATTAATATAGCATTTTTTAATATATGAAATGTGCAGGTTGTACAAAGAAGTGGGTTTCTATACATATACTGTATATATATACACAGGGTGACACAGAAAAATGGGAACTTTTGAAATGCATAGTGGCAGCCATGTACAGTTGGCAGCACTGCGGAACAGGGACCTTGAGCTGTAAACAATCTCGCCACTTAGTAATTTAGTAATCAATTGCAAGGCAATCAATGGCAGCTGTGCGAGAATTGTTTGGTAACCGTATCATCTCAGGATTCGGTGGCATTCCCTGGCCCTCAAGATCACCGGATTTGTCCATTTGTGATTTTTTTCTTGTGGTGTTACCTTAAGAGTCGGGTCTACAAGAATCGGCCAAGGACACTAAATGAATTGAAGCAAAGAATTCAGGATGAAATTCGTGATATCCCAGCTGAGATGTGGCAGTGATCAATGGGGAACCTCAACAGCAGATTGGAAGAATGCATACGTACAGGAGGACGCGATCTACAGGACGTAATTTTTAGACATTGATAATTTGGTTTGCTGTCTCTTAAAAGGCAAGTTGTAGCGGTTAAATTGCTGCCAATAATTTCTGGCAGCTGTGCGAGAATTGTTTGGTAACCGTATCATCTCAGGATTCGGTGGCATTCCCTGGCCCTCAAGATCACCGGATTTGTCCATTTGTGATTTTTTTCTTGTGGTGTTACCTTAAGAGTCGGGTCTACAAGAATCGGCCAAGGACACTAAATGAATTGAAGCAAAGAATTCAGGATGAAATTCGTGATATCCCAGCTGAGATGTGGCAGTGATCAATGGGGAACCTCAACAGCAGATTGGAAGAATGCATACGTACAGGAGGACGCGATCTACAGGACGTAATTTTTAGACATTGATAATTTGGTTTGCTGTCTCTTAAAAGGCAAGTTGTAGCGGTTAAATTGCTGCCAATAATTTTTTTTGTTGGATTTCTTTTACTTTTATTGGGGTTTTCAAAAGTTCCCGTTTTTCTGTGTCACCCTGTATATACATATACATACATACAGTGCATTCGGAAAGTATTTACAACGCATCACTTTTTCCACATTTTGTTATGTTACAGCCTTATTCCAAAATGGATTAAATTCATTTTTTTCCTCAGAATTCTACACACAACACTCCATAATGACAATGTGAAAAAAGTTTACTTGAGATTTTTGCAAATTTATTAAAAATAAAAAAATTGAGAAAGCAGTTTCTTGAAAGACTGGGCAAAAAAAGAAGAAAAATCTTGGGTTGCAAAAGTATGCGAACTGCTGCATTTGAAGACGTTGAAAAAGCTGTTTTTATGTGGTTCAGTGATGTTGTTTCAAGAAACATTCCTATTATTGCGGCACTCATTCAAGAAAATGTGAGGTTTATAAACTCTCTTGGGACCTCCCCCAAATGGACAACACGCGGAATAGCGTCCGAAGTGAGATCACTTCGTATGTGGAACACTGTTTATTCATTTCCGGGGCAACAGCAGGCTGACAGAACAGAAAAGATCTTGATGGGTGGTGCAAGGTACATTGTAAATGCAGGTAACAGGATTACTTGATCACTGATCTGGCCACGACCCTGCCTGACTGCTGTGTCTGTGTATAGCAGAGTGGCAGATCACGCTACAATAAATAACTGTACTGTTCCTGTTTCAAGCTGAATAAAGCTGGTTTTGCTAAAGTACTGAGATCAGCCTTGTGTTTTGGGGTACAAGACAGGGACTAATAGCGCGACCACAATCTTTTAGGATTTGCTACTGTGGCGCTTCACTGCTGTGCTGTGAGTCTGCTGTTGCCCTGCTCTGGTAACAGACAAACAATCTTCCACAAACGTGGCAATCGGGCTTTGAGACGCACTTCAGCGTGTTGTTCCCATTGAGTGAGAGGGATCCCAAAAGAGTTTAGCAACTTCACAATATGAAGAAGAAGAAAAAGATGATTCGGCTTCTGATTGATAACTGTGCTGCCCACAACATGCTTCCACATTTAGATAATGTTTGCGTTGAATTCCTCCCACTCAATTCCACTCACATTTACAGCATCTGCAAGGGTAATGCAGATATATTTTACTATTAACAGCAAAGGAATTCAAGACAAAAGATCTACATTTAAATCCAGTGGTCAGAGCTAATAGCATACATACTGCCTTTACTCACTGTTGCACTGATCACATGCATAAATCTTCCCTTCCAATGCTTCAGTTTCTGTAAATTTTGCTAACATTTCTGTCAGTAGGCAGGGATGTTGTGAAGCTGTTTCCTTCCCATTGAAGTGATACCGCTCTGGAAATTCCAGCGACAAATCCCAGAATGGCTCTATTGTGTTGGATTTATTGTCACAGGACAGACAGGTAACCTGTCAAAATATAAAATATATGTTAGTCTGATAATATGTGGTACATTGTCATCCTGCAAGAGTGTGAATGCTATTGAGATCAATCATTTATAAAAGTTGCACATCTCTTTTACTGAAAATAATAAGCTGTTACCACAGAGTTTAAAACAAACCACAAAATATTGTTGAACTTTAGCATAATAAATATGGCTGCATCAAGGTATTTCAAAACTATAAGACTACAATTGTAAATTTATTTTGTCTACATGCTATTCACTTCACTCATTCTGACTCTACTGTCAGTCAGCTCTCATGAACAAACACTCTAACATTAGAGATTTTTAATTGATTCTGGATTTTGTCTCCCCTGTAATTTAACATTCATCCATTTTCTGAACCTGCTTACCCAGAGCAGGAATATGCAGTGACTAAACTTACATACTACTTTATTCTGTTACTTTTAAAAATTGATTTGTACAGTACATTGCTTTGTTAAGTGTGTTCTGTAAAAGCACTACACCAAAACGACTGCAAAAGACTGACACTGAATGCTGCTTGGAAAGGCATCGGCTCCCCATAACCTTGAACAAAATAAGCATTTAGAAAATGAATGGATGCATTGATGGGTTATGTAATTATCAAGGACCTGCCAAGAACTTAATCAGTTAGTTGGCGAAAGATTTAATTGTGTAAGGTGCTTAGCGCTTCAAGACCAGTTTCTTTGTGACTTTGGTAAAAAAAAAAATGCAAAATATCACTAACCCGCCAGTTTAACTGCACTGTAACTACTGATAAACCATTTAACAAGGCAGTCACATACAGTTGAATGCATTTCTAAGATCATTACCTTTATGTCTTTGAGCACCAGGTCCTCATGTATAAATGGTGCGTACGCACAGAAATGTTGCGTAACAACTTTTCCACGTTCAAATCGCGATGTATAAAACCTACACTTGGTGTAAAGCCACGCACTTTTCCATGGTACCTCATGCCTTGTCGTACGCAAGTTCTCCGCTCGGTTTTGCAGACTGGCGGCACCCAGTGTCAAAGCAATGCTACTGTTCCTGTGTGGTTACTCATTATTTTCCTGACGCGGCTTTATAAATACACTGAAACTAACCACATATTGTTTATTAGTGTAACGCATCTGATTGTAATTAACTTGTAACAATATAATGGTACAGGGAATAGCCATAGTATTCCAAATACCATAACTGCTTTAGTGTTGTTACTCTCACTTCTTCTTCTTCTTGTTCTTCTTTCAGCTCCTCCCGTTAGGATTTGCCACAGCGGATCATCTTTTTCCATATTACTGTCACTGCACGACTCGGAGTATTTATATCACTGTAACTGAGTGTGAATCACAGCAGCAGCTGATCGGAAAGAAAATTATCGGTATACAGCTTCAAGGACACGCTGTCTCAGCCACTGAAAAACGTTTTAAAGCCTTTCCTGTACAGACCTCGGGGTTCAGAAACAGTTTCATCCCAAGAACTTTAAATGCACTCATTCAATTGCTCCTTGTAGAACTGTTTGTACTTATAAGTACAATTACCCCACTGTAAACTTACACTACAGTTATAATATCGCACAACCTGAGCCACTTTATAAAGTGCGTATTTACATACGATGCCGATATCATTTTTAAGGTGAAATGCAGCAAAATATGTTTATTAAATTATACACATAAAACTAACTTCATTTAAATAATCTATATTCTTCACTGGGAGTGTCGTGAAGGATAGAATAATTAAACATGTACTACGAAGATATTTCAATGTTCCTTAAACGTTTTGAAGAATCGGCTAAGCTTACAGATGGCTTAACTTCTATTACAGAGCTGATTGTGTGGCGATCGGTTACTTGGGGAAAGAAAAGCACTGACTGCAGTGGCGGCTACGCCAATATATATTGAATATAACACAGAAAGAGAAAATAACAACACAGCTAAAAACGCAGCGACAAATTTCGGCAAAAGTTAAATGCTTGTGTCATGAGCACGAGGCGGCTATGCAGTGTCTGCAACGGACGAGGCCATCCACCGTGCATAAGCTACTTTACTGACATTGGCGGGCGAAGGAGCCACCGATTCTTCCTCAGCCCAGTGCCATCACAAGCCTTGAGCCGCCCCTGAGTACTGCTGCAATAAATTATTTCATCGAAGTGAAACACATGTTTAATAACGTGCTTTAACTCCTATCATCATGAAAATGATATCACGTATACATCTCAGTATTTTAGTTATTCAGAGAGCTGTAATATCATGAATGTAATGGATTCTGTGTCCAGTTGGAGGAAGAGAGCCGGTTTAAGAAGCAAGTAGTGATTCACACACATAGAGCACATAGAAGATCAAATACAAAACAAAGCATTTAACGTGCTACTTTAATTACGATGTGATTTGAGAAACTGGTTAATTAAACGATTTTAAGATGAAGTTTATGATGTTCTACTTTAATGACAAAATAAACTACGTGATTAAAGTGGAAATGTCGAGATTGAAGTTGACATTTCGTGCTTTTTCCCCACTGTGTGCCTTTTTTTCTCTGTACCCTAATAAGCTTTCATATGACACTCAGACAGTGGGCTACAACTCGGCTTTTCACGGCGACTTTGATATGTGACTTCTTTTTTATTTCCGGCACTGTGCGATTTTGTGAACATGAGCTTTCAAGTTTCTCCAACACGCTATGTCACTCGATCAACTTCCTTTTGTTGATTATACCACAGTTTATTTGAACAAATAGTATGGTTTTTCCTTTGCCTCCACTTGGTATTCGCTGAATTTCTTATATTTTCCCCGTGCTTTTCCCATTGTCTTTTCACAGAAGGCTGCGCTTAATGGCGATTTATATTGATTTGCATATTCAAAGAGGCGTAATTCTGGGAGGAGTTGGGCGTTACATAAAACGCGTGCACGAGCGTTAGTTTTCACGCTGATCGGGATTTATGTAGCGGAAGAACGTGGAAGTTGCTGAACACACAGATTCCTGCATCTGGATTTTACTGTGCGTCAGCACATTTCGGCTTTTGTGCTTACGCCATGTTATAGTGTGAGTTCTACGCACGCCGTTATACATGAGGCCCCAGATCTTCATTTTTTTAAATAATAGATGCTTTCATTTTCATTATATTTTTTGTCCAAACAAATAAGATGAACTTAACTGACAGAACACTTACAGGGGCAATTACCATTAAAGTATCATCACTTCTTGAATTATACCAGTAATCTTTCACGTTTAAACATAATTTTCAATGATTTGCCTCAGGCCATGGTAATTATTTATCATTTGGGAACAAATATGTGTAAGAAGATCAGAAACTGAGCAAAGTCATCCATCAGACAGACAGCTTATCACTTGGAGACAGAACTTTGGCAGCCGACAAATCAAAGGTGTGTAATACCACAAACAAACAGCAACGGCAAAAAGGAAAGGTGATGTCGGAAGAGGAAACCGAGACTCATGTGACCATTTGAACTCAACCTCAGTGAAAGCACCTTATGAATAACACCGATTACTACAGTAGTTCAAAAGCTACCCCAGGACAACATTTAATTCTTGACATTTTCTGTAAGCTTTTCTAAAGACTGTATCCAGACTTACGATCAATCTTATTTTCTGTTATATCATGTTTAATTTGGTATTACTATTATACGTTAATAAATACCATTTTGCTTTTACATTTTCTGTACTTTGTTCTTGTATCTAGAGTGATTGAAATAATAAATTGAAAATGAAGACAGTTGTGTGAGGAGTTAGCCGCATTACTTGCTCATAAGGTTTTCAAGGCTAAGGCATCACTCCTCAAAAGTAAAATAACTGAGGTAAAAGCAGGGCATATTGTTTGGTTGGTAAATAGTATATCTCTTTATTATAAAAGGAAATCCTGGGACGGGACTTTCTCAGAGATAATTTCATCTCCCGCGAGAGATAATTTCAGGTCCCGCGAGACGAGGCTTTTTGCCAAAAGATTTTGACAAGACCTGCCCTCCTCTCAAATATTTACAACCACGTCCACGGTCTAATCACTTCTCATTCGTGTGAATGCTATTGTCAGACAGACGTAAAGAGGTTCAAAAATATTGGCGCAATACACATGCAGTACAGGTTAGAGATTATGAAAGTACTAAAATTCGAAAGTCTCAAAAACACTGATAGTAAAGATTGCATTAGCACTAACAAATGAAAATTATTACTCAGTGAAATAACAGAACAGTGAAAAGAGATCAAATACATGGACATATGACAGAAGTATGTAGATATTGTTCAGCTTTAAACTTTAAGTAAGAGACTTGTAGACTGTCTAATTCGTGTTGTCATCAGGGAAAAGTAGTGTTTCTTCCCAATGAAGAGGCCTATCCACTATAATTAAAAGATTTGTTGTTTGGTGAAAGTGAAATCCACATATGTGAGTGACCGCAGGCCTGGGGGTTGGCGAGTGAAGCAAGCAGGGGGCATAGCCCCCTAGTAACCAAAAGAGTTGTGCTTTTAATTGTGTCACAATGACAACCGCATGTTAATCAGTGCTGGTGATAGTAAGTTCTTAAGTAGAGGCTCCTACAGAATATCGTGTGATGCATTTAGACATTACCATTGTCTAAATATGGATATCTATCTATGAATGTGGAGGGATTTTAAGTAGAAGATTGCGGGGTGACTGACAATTAGGCTTTAACCTGAGACTTTTTATATAGGATCCCTATGTGTACGTGTATCTGTATTTGTGTTAATCTTAAGGTGTGAGAGTAGACCAACCTAGTGACAGACTCGGCAAGTCCCACAGAACGCATGATAATACTTTAATACTGCTTTTTGATGTATAGTGAAAGCCATTACATTAACATGTAAATGTCAAGTGAAGAATAAATAGTATTACATTAATTTTTCTGGAATCAAAACTGCAGACTGGAAACCTAAAACAGGCCACACTGTGACTAAGTATTTAAGGTATCCAGAGTCATCACCTCCAACACACATTGATGACTATTATCACTGAATGCAATTTAAAGGTGTTTATTTTGGACATTAAATATAAAGTAGCATTTTCTAGTCCACATCAGAGTCACAGTGGAACAAACATTAACTTGGCAAGTTTAGATGCCAGGATTAATGCTACACCCTTATTTAATACGTCACACATTTTGATGATATGGAAGGAAAACTACTGTACCTAAAGAAAATTCCATGTAGACAAAGGGAATGTGTGCCGACTCCCAAATATCCTAAAGGACATGTGTGTGTAATAACTCTAAAATCCCATATGAGTGAATGAACCCTGCAACTGATTGAAGCCTGTCCAGAATGGATTGCAGTCTTGTGCTTAAATGCTGCTGGGACAGATTCTTGCCTACTCTGACCCTGAAATTTGGCAGGCACACAAAATTAATAAACAGATAAATCATAAAAAAACCTTAATTTCCCATATAAATTCAACAAGACCAATTACTTTCTTTTTTCTACTGTTTATGCAGGCAATACTCAATTTTTAAATACAAACAGGAAAAACAAGACTTCATGCTGATTCTTTTTGTCGAAGTATTAGTTAAAAGACTTGTGAATACTCAATAGATATAAAGTGTTTCAGAACACAAAACATAAAAAATACCAAATACAGTAGATGGATTTATGTAAATTAGTCTGAGTCACATACAAAATAACATTTCAAAGAAAACGAGGCATGATTTAGATGTGTTTATTTATTTCATCTAACCACCAAATGTCCCATGACTACTTTGTAACTATGAGAAAGAGACAAGACATTTAACTCTTACAACTACTCAGTATTTTCATTAATTCTGTGCACAGCACAAATAATTTCCATGATAACCAAAAGACTGAGTTTCTCAGATAGTAAGATATTAATGGGGACTGTATGATTGGCACTGCCTCATCATAATATTGTTTATTTGAATCTAAGACATACTACTTAGACATTCACTGGTGTGGTGAAATCTGGAGAGAGGAACTGGCGTACACCAGCAACATGCCAATCAGTGCTACAAACTATGACAAAGGGCAATCAGATAGTTAATCCTGAGGGCAACTTTGTTTACTGAAAACGTTTTATGGTGGCAGTGTAGTTCAAAGCCTCCTGAAATGATCGGTTTTGTGAAGATCCTCCTCTCTCCCTCATTCATCGGTCAAGAATTCTATCTTCAATTCAAATGTGCAACATAATGGGAATATGCCTTTGCTGTTTATCTTATATGGAACATTTTCCAAAAGTAAGTATTAATAGTACTTTAGCAAAAAAAGAAAAAAATCATGTATTTTGCACATTCTGAGAATACGAATGGATGATGGACACATGGATTATAAAGCAAGATGGCATGATATTTTTCTTTTCTTTTTTCCATGGACGTTATTCACATTGTTTACCGATGTCCACAGTAGGTCCCCATTGAGTCCTATTTAATTTAAATCTTGTTTATGTACGCTATCCACGAAAACATGAGATTAAATATTTTTCTCTGCCACCACTACAAAGTACATGAGGTAAGTAACACATAAAAAAAAATATATATTTTTGGGCGGAGCGCTCCTTTAACATTTTAAGGGAAGTTTTCACTTTAACAAGTTTTCATTGTACTCCACCTAAAATAACATACCCAGACGCAGACCTGAGATTAAGTCATCCATATACTGGAGTGTCAAACTGTATAGCTATCTGTTTGTATGGAAGGTCAAAGATTTTAGTGGAACTCTGGGTCAGATTGCAAAACATCTTGCGTATATGCTACATTTTAAATAGCTGTCTTAATTTTAACTTACATAATGATACAATTGACTAGGGGGCTATGTAGCTTATGTTTGTATTAAAATAAGTTAATTTTAGTACATATATGTAAATGTAGTTGCAATAATTGACCAAATACTCCTGAAAATTCATGTCAGGGATTAAAGGATTTTAACAAATAATAATAATACATCTTCTTCACGTGAACTGCTGCATGTCTGAAGAATAAGATTTCAAATCCAAATGCTGGGCAAATAAAGATGATATGGAATTCACAATGAGAATACACACAATCATTTACTACTTATCACAACATTAAGTCCAAGACTTCTAAGGCAGCAAGTTTCTTAGGGTATGGCTCATGCGATATCAGTGGGTTGGTCACTTTCAGCAGCTCTATAATCTACTTTCTTATAGAACAGGGCACTTATCTTAGAAAAACATTTACTGTCAGTTTTACAGGAGCAGAAACAACAAAGTACAAAGACTACTCCCTTCAATGCCAACTTCTCTCCACAAAATACATCACGTGTTGTGGCATAAAACAAAGATAAAAAAGGACTTTTGATCAGAATAAAATCAAATAATTTAAATCACATGTTATTTACCTGCCTCATATACCTATTTTCAACTGCAATTAATTTCTGAAAGTTTATCTTTTCCATCAACATGACCCAATCTGTTCATAAGGAGCAGGTGTAGGTGTCTATTTCTTGGGATGTGTTCACTTCACTTTTGTGTTTTCCACTTTATTGTTAGAGATTCCAGAATTCTGTAATTCACTATTATTTTATATAGTACACTTTAGTTAAAGGATCTACGGAATCTTACTAGATGCTGCTCTTCTCCTCACATTTTTTCTTTAGTAGCTTTTCTGCAATTTAGATAGCAAAGCCACATTTATTTTCATATTAGTATAGTAGAAATTTCAATCAATATAAAAATGATACAAACCCATGAGGTGCATGTTTCTAGCATTCTAGTCCTATTACACTAACTGCACCACACTGTACCATATAGATTACATACTGCCAAAAAGACTTCTCAAACTGGGTGAGGTTGTTTTGGGGGTTGGGAGGAGGGGGTTACTCATGGCAAATATCTCTTCAATGTGGGCTCATGTTTATTTTAATTATTTTACAAAAAAGCTGAAAATCTGTCTAGAAAAAACTAACTTCAACAGAAAAGCCCATTTTTTTGGTCATTAAATTTAATCCATTTTGCCCTCAGTTAAGACAAGTTCTGTATCCACTGAACAGACTGTTGTGCCTACCATGCTTTTTTTCTGTTTTTGCAGAACAGAACTTTAATGCACAAATGTGAACTGTCACACCTCAAACCATGAAGAAAAAGAATCTAAACACTGTTATTTTTTTATAACACAATCAACACCCTTTTTTGGGCATTTTTTTTTCTTTGTACCTTCCCATTCAGCACAGAAGCCTCGAGTTCATGAGTTATTAGATGCACAATTGTGAATGCTTATTTCTTCAAGTCACAGATATTACTATATTCTTTTTTGGCCTCTTATAAAAAATCTAAATCATATTGTATATCTTTTCATATCTTAAAGCTATCCAACATTCTATATGATGCAACAGTGTGAAAGAAGTTATTTTTCATGTATTTTTAAAAAATAGTGTTTGGCAAATTGATTATTTTCTTGAGACAAATACATCCTCAGAGGTCTCAGCAGGTCTACTCTGGGAAACTCTGAAGGCATTTTTAAGAGGGAAAATTATTTCATATCTTCTTACAAAAATAAACTGGAAACCAAGAAGGCATCGGAGTTAATCAACAAAATTACCAGAATAGATCTAGAATACGGCAGGTCTTCAAATGAGGCACTCTATAGGAAAAGAGACAAGTTTTGTGATCATAATTTAACTTCTTGACTACCAGTGATATTTTCATAATGAGAATTAGAACTAAAAATATTGTTTTTTGTTTTACAAGAACGAGAACTGAAATGAAGGAAAACAGAGAAACTAAAACTAAATAAACTAAAATGAGAAAATTGAGTAAAATGAAAAAAATAGCAATAGCATTTTCATTCAATTCGGTTCAGTCGTGCAGAGGGGTTGTTTGTAGGTCGGCCAGAGTGTTCAGTTACGTTGTGCCGTTTACTATGTGGTGATCTTGTACCTTAGGCTAACTATAGTCACTTGGCGCAACTTCCGTATAAGACCGTTGTTTGTTTGTTGCGCACATTTGGTTTGTCAGCTTGAAGCAGTAAGCAGGTGTGGGTGACGATGGCAAGTTTTGCACAAGTGTTTGTGGGTAGAAAGCGAAAAAGTAACATGTGGAAATACTTTAATTATGGTGCAGATGATAATAAAAGCAAATGTAGCATGTGAGAAGAAGAAAAGAGTCTTGGAGTTTCAGTGCAGGGTCAACTGGATCAGTACTTAGTGTAAGTCTGGAACTTCTCTGGTACCATGACTGCACTTCATACAGGGACGTGCGGTCACACCTGCCATCATGAAAAGTAAAAAAATAAAAATAAAAAATGATGACATTAAATGAATTTGTCCAATGGGCTGTATGATTCTAATAATTATGATCATTTTTATAGTCAAAATCGCTGAATTTTCACATTTTCTGATCAAATACAGAGGAGAAACACAAGGTAGAGCAGCAACAAGACAAGATGAGACAAGCCTCATCTCGGACAGCGCTATCCCACAACACTGGGTTGATGCATGCAATTGGCGTGTGCCTGTTGCTGTCTCTCTGTATGTCGGCAATATAATGTTTGCATGCGCGTTTATTATACACCTGACTTTCCACAGTCTGGCTAATATGTTTAATTAATGAGTGTGACATATTTAGTCTTGCTGATTGGACATAAAACCGCAGTGAAAAGGCACAAGTTGAGACAGTTTACTTGTTGCTACTGTTTTACTCAGAGACTCTCAGCACCAATAAGTTAGCGATATCAGAGAGTCAAGTGTACTGCAGCGGTCCGTTTATTTTTTTTATTTCGACTAACTGCCAAAATGGAAGATTAAGACTTTTAAAACTAAAGGAAAAGGGACGAAGATTTTTGTAGAGAAGGATAAGCGCATGGACTTCATTTACAAATAAAGGTAAGACCATAAATGGTTTTCAATTTTATAAAAAATGGGAGCAGACTAAGAAAAAAAATCTAATATTTAAAGACTAAATTTTGAGCTTAAATAAAATATTCTTTTGTTTTTCTTGTTATCCACCCATTGCATAGCTGCACTCGGGTCCTAATCTAGATCCTTAGTTGGTTTGTTGTGTGGTGGGTGCGGCAATGCGCTGTATCAGTGCGTGCTCCTAACCTCCTCCTCATCCTCCTTTTGTTGAACAGTCTGTATTAAAATTGATTAAATCATCAAAATTTAAAACTTTTAAAAACAACTAAATACTTTGATTAAGGTCAAAATTGAAATCCATTTTTTGTACACCACTCTATACTTTCACTTATATTGAATGAGTTTGAATTGTGAAATTGCAATGACAAATTTAGAACACATGGAGGGTGCAGAGCAAATGCGCTCTCTCTCGCCACTATAAATGTAACGTTCTTTATTAGCCAAATATATACATTACTTATGTGTGTGTAAAGAATGCTGATGAGATATGAAACATAACCAGTAGTCAATGTGCATGCTGCCAATTGAATAGTGAATAAGCTACTCTTTTGGGTTCATATATTTGTAAATCTGACTCTGAAGGAGTCCGTGCCTCAGCCATGAACGTCAACGCACTTCAGTGCTTCGGTATTGGCAGCAAAAATCGTAAACATACAGTCTGCTGGCACCAGTGGATAGGGCCTTGTGTGTGCACTTGCATTACAGACGCTCGTCAAACGAATATTTTCACTGTGTGACTATCTGTGCAATGGACGTCGTTGCAACATGAAAAAATCTCTCGAAATGTGTACTTGTTTAAAGCTTAAAAACGATGTGTTTGCACAAACTGGTTTCTTGGGTTGAAACATTTGATCTTGCTGACTGTACTCATTAGGCCACTTAATTTGTTTGATAATTGATAGTCAAGCCGTGTTTAACAGCATTATGAACTGTGAGTATATTTTGTTGAATGAAACATAACTGGGCATTGAAATATGTGTAGGCCAGCATTTGTGGTCTTGCAACAGAAAAAAAAACTAAAATTGTACTAATATTATGTAAAAAAGCCAGAACTAAATAAAATAAAAACAAAAAATTTAAACACAGAACTAAATAAAAATTGTTGACTCCACTGAAAACTAGAATGAAATAAAAACAAAAATAAATTTTATAAAATAAAAACTAAAACTACAATAAAAATAAAATGAAAGGGATTCTCAGAGAAGCACTTGAACAGAAAATATCACTATATGCAGATAATATAGTACTGTATATATAAACCCACAAAATTCCATGCCAGCAGTTCTAAAAACATTAGCAGATTTTCAAAAGATATCTGGACTTAAAAACAATTTGAATAAAAGAGTGCTTTCACCAGTGAATTCTCTAGCACATAATATTGGACTGGACACCTTCTCATTTATCTTAGCAGATCAGTTCAAATATCTAGGGGTAAACACTACAAGTAATTATAAAGTGCTTTTTGGAAAAAAAAAAAATTGCTCTCTGCATGGAAAAAATTAAACAAGATTTGACTAGATGGTCTACCCTCCACCTTACATTAGCAGGGAGAATCAACATTGTTAAGATGACCATCCTTTCCAAGCTGCTTTTCTTATTTCAAAGTATTCCTATATACATTAACACATTTTTTTAAATGAATTAGACTCAATCATAACTTCATTTATTTGGAATTCAAAACATCCATGCATCCAAAGGGCGGCTCTGCAATGACCTAAAGCAGAACAGGGCATGGCACTACCCGACTTTCAATTTTGTTACTGGGCAGCAAATATACAAGCTAAAAAGACCTGGACATCAACACAAATTGATGAACATCCACAAGCCTGGTCTGCAATAGAAATAAAATCTATCAGTACTCCTTTATATTCCCTGCTCTGTACCCCAGTTAATACAAACTACCCTCATTACACTAAAAATCCAATTACCCTTCATTCCCTCAGAATATGGAACCAATGTAGGAAGCACTTTAAGACAGAAAAGCTTTTATCTGTTGCACCTATATATAACAAACACCTTTTTTCACTATCTCAAACATATACACTATTCAATGTCTGGGATTAAGACACTTAAGAGATTTGTACATAGATAATGTTGTTGCATCCTACAAACAATTATGCTTCAAATACAATTTCTCATCAACATAATTCCTCCACTACTGTCAAGCTAGACACTTTGCTAAACAGAATTTGTCCAATATTCCTCACCTTCCACCTCGTTCTAATGTTCTTCAAGATTCAGATAACATCTCTACAATTTATAAAAATATTTTAAAGTCTCTTTCTTTCATAGACACCAGAGTACATTGGGGAAAGGATCTGTTACTTAATATGTCTGAAAAGAGTAGAAGGCAGCCATGCACAAAATACACCTGAGCTCCATATGTGCAAAGCATTCAGTCATGCTATCAAATCTATGAAGCCTTAGTGAATTGATGCTTTCTGCTTCTGTTGTCACTACCTACAAAAAACATGTACTGTTATGATATTTAATTCTTTTGATTGTATTGCAGTGGTTAGTACCGCTGTCCTACAAATCAGGTCACATTTATGGCCACAATAACCAGTCCAATATAGTTGGCAGACATTTCCCTAGTTTCAGTGACACTTAAAAGACCACTGCACCATTATAACTCATTCAGAATCAGTTTAATTTCTCCTTCCTCGAGTTACAACTTCATTAAACTTGAGGCGATGTGACTTCAGCAAGTTTCACTCATCACTAGTCAACATGTGCACATACTATTCACTGACTTTTTGCTGTAACTAAAAAATTATAAGATGCTTAACTGATATCAGCAAAATCAAAATTCAAACAATAATGTCAATGCCAATTGAAGTAGTAAACACTGAAATCATTCAAGCTACTTGTATTATTAACTCCTTATTTATGAAAACTATTAGTCTGCTTAAGAAACAAAACTTTTAAAACTTGTCAGGACATTGCTTCATAAGGTAATAGAGATTTATGTCTGCATGTGCACATTCTGGAAATAGTTATTAATTAAATACACCATTAAAAATTAAAAAGGTATCTGTCTTCCCATTCATAATAATTTTAGAAATACTGTTAAAAAAGTCTTTGTTTAACTTACTTGGTTGTGCTTTCAATAGATTATTCACTAATATACTCATGATTACAGACTGCCTCTCAGTTGCCCCATGATATAATTAGGGCGGCAATGATTAGTTGATGTAATCAACGACGTCAACTATAAAAAAATCTTTGAAGAAATTTTTTATTGTCAACGTGTCATAAACAGAACCTTCAATAGAGGCTCCAGTCACAAAGAACCACATTGTTTTTTGTAACTGCAATGCACTACATGAATGTCTGGAAGAAGTATCGTTTGTTATTGTTCGTCAAGACTGCACACAGTCCTACCAACAAAGAAGAACGTCTGAGGAGAAGAATGTAGAGGAAAACAAACATGGTTGCAATGGTGAATCGGATAGAGGAGGGGGACGGAGATGGAAAAAAATTGATACAGAAACTTTCTAAAGTGTGGGAACACTTCACTGAAAAAGAAAAAAAAGTTGAATGTAGATTATGCAAAGCGGAGCTTTCTTTTTACGGCAGCACCACCGCGATGTCTGTTGAGAGGTAAGTTTTAGAGAGTAAAGTTAGTGTCACGTGTTAACGTTGATGTTTGTACTATAATGCGTATATCAAAGTTTCGACAAAGATAGTTAACCCTTAAACCGACACATACTTGGGGGTTAATGCACCCCTGGACGCCAAATACTTTTTTGTTGCAGTTTTTAGGTAAAGGTCACAATTCACAAAGAAAATGGGAAATTTTAATGGAACAGGTATTTTTTCTCATGCAAAGAGCATCACAATTACTGCAACACTGATCATTTTACACAGTGCAAATGAACTGTAAAAACTATTAAAAAAACTACTGCAACAATCTATTATTATATGTTCAAGGTGCAACTGAAGCCAATTGATGAAATTCAGTAAATCACGAGCCAACTGCACTTGAACTGGCTGCAAGCAAACACATAGAGGTAAACGCTGATGATTGCAGGCTTGTGTAGTGCAGCAGCTGTATCCCAGAGACAGTGGTGCTGCAGTTCTGCTGGGGCCGGCAGTGCTTATGAGCTGGCTGCTCGACGAATGTACGGCACTGACTGATCAGCTCCGGTGTGCTGCCAAATTGCTCTGTGAAGCAAATATAGCCGGTTGCACTTTTCAATGAATGTATGTCGCCGAATATACTCGCCCTCTGGGTGCTGGCAAATTGCACTGAGACATGACTACAGCCGGTTGCAGCATTCAATTTAAAATACATTGCCAAAACTGCACTGAGAAACAACTTTAGCCGGTTGCGGAATTCAATGAATGTACGATGCCGAATTTATGTTGCCGCATATACTTGGCTTCGCCGTGCTTCCAAATTGCACTGGAAACCAACTCTAACCGGTTGCGGTGGTTTAAGGGTTAAGTGAATATAATTTCAGTTATGTTTGCTAACGTTATTGGAGCTATAGTAAACGAGTGAATAGGAGTATCTGAGCCGTCCTAGCTTTTTTTTCCATTCTTTTTTCATATAATATTTGAGTTCATATGAATAGTAAACCATCTCTAACTAACGTTAGGTAACTTGTGTTTTGGAGTATATCAGTAATTAGCTTCTTACATTATTTTTTATTTTGGCATAGTATAGTACATGATGTGATAAACTACAACACTTTTCTTTCAGCGTGTGATGATTAAAACATCTTTCTCTGTCTGCAAAATCATTCTTGTGTATTCCTGCTACCTCTGAGCGTCTCTTCTCAGCAGCGGGGAATATTGTCTCAAAGAAGAGAGGCAGCCAGAGCATGTCGTAATGCTCACATTCTTGCACTGCAATCAGGAATATATGTACTGAATCTTTTATAAACTGTACATTATTGTTTTATTTTATTTGTAATGAAGCTTTATTTAAACTTTTGGACTTTAAGACACACCAGTGGCCATTTTTGGTTAAGTTAAATGCACTTTTTTTGTTTAAAGGCTATGTGCACTTTAGTTTGTATTGTTTAATGTATTTATTTTTTATTGTGATAGTCCACTAATATAAAACATCTGATTATTTTCAAATTCATATGTTTCACTGGTTGTTATTTTAATTTGATTATTATTAATTTTAATCGTGTTAATGCAGAGACATCAGGGTGACATTCACAGGTGGACAGACGTGAGCAGATGAGGTAAGACATGAACTGGAGCCCAGAACAGGATGTGCAACCACAGGTCGCAGGCATCAAAATAGTCAGGCATGAAATAATTGTGACTAATCGGGAAAACAAATCGAACAATGAGTCGACTACCAAAATAATCATTAGTTGCAGTCCTAAATATAATACTGTATGGGCCACATGGGCTTTCACCACTTTAATAACATTTTAGCTGTTGTTCTGATGGACCTTTCATTGGCCTCAAAAACTAAAATTTGTGGAGCCAATTGTTGTTTGCTAATTCATGTTCAGGAATTAAGTAAGGTGTTTTAAACAGCCCTACAACGTAACCTATCCTTGTGAGACTGGTGTGCTCTTTCTACATTTTTAAACCACAACTGAAGATCATTACAATGAGCGAATAAAAGCAAAAAAACTCTTTATTTGTTTACTGGGTCTCAATGCAGCATATTGTTCTCTTTTTGTTTTTTGTTAGCCAGTTAGTTAAGTCACTAAAAAGATGAGTTGCATCCCTGATGAAACACTTATCTAAACACAACATCTGTAATTGGACAATAACAAAATCAAATGTGAGGTACTTCTAATGTCCTTTAAAGTGTTTTTTGTCTGTCTACTGCAAGTAGCTTCGGGGCATACTCTATGGCATGTTACAATGCTGCCCCTACACTAAATACCATCTATAATGGGACATTTATAGCAGGGATAGAGATTTTGTGTCCAGTTTACTGAACTTTAGGAAGTTTGCTTCATGGGGCTTTCACCTTTGAAATGGATTGGCATCTGGGACTGGGAAGATGATGCCGTTATTGTTACTTGCTTTTTAGCAGCTGTTTCGGGGTTGCTGCTAGCTTGTGCATCTTGCAGAGATCTGCCCCACTGGATGCATGCCTATGACAGAGATTCTGGAATAAGTTTGTTGTGCTGCTACCTTTACTTGTTACAGACTGTAAACAGACTTTTCAACAGACAGTGGTTTGTTTGATGTCAGACTTCAGACATAACTGAACCACTTCCAAATGACTAAGGTGATATTGCCAGATTTAGACACGTGTTTACATGTGTGCTGCTGCCTTACTACTGTGTTTGTGTGCAAAGTTAAAAACACATAATCAACACATGATTGCTTAAAACACATAATTTATATAACAGATAGAGAGGAGAACAAATAAGATGTTACCATGTTAAATGCATAAAAAACAGAAGATTATAGAAAACCATTCTCATGTGGGATAAAAGAATTAGTGAAAAAGAGATAACATGTTCAATTAATACTAGAAAAGATTATACTGTTTTGAATCAATAAAAATTGAGCTCAAATAAGTACCTTTCTTAATAGAATACTAAAATTTTAGATATCATGATTGAATAAGCTGCAATAACAACCAACTCAAATGTAAAGAAAAAGTCTCCTCTATTCCTCTAATTGAAATACTAAATAAAACTCTTTGTTGGGATTTTAAACCAGTATATTTAAAAAAAACTCATAAAACAGTGCAACTTCCACACTAGTTTTCCCAATTTATATATTGACGTAAAAGTATTTGCTATCAAATTTGTAATCTTTCTTAAGTAAAATCCTAGAAAAGGCAGTCAGTGTGCAGCTAAACGATCACTCGAATAAACATGCTGTTCTTGACAAGTTTCAGTCAGGTTTTAGAACAAATCACAGTACAGAAACTGCACTTGTTAAAGTAGTAAATGGCTTGTGGGTAAATGCAGACAGTGGTCGTTTATCTGTTCTCAACCTCTTAGATTTGAGTGCCGCATTTGATACCTTTGATCACAATATTCTTAGAAATCACCTTAGTCAGTGGGTGGGCCTCTCTGGCAGTGTCTTAAATTGGTCTGAATCTTATTTGACAGGTAGAAAATTCTTTGTTATTTGTGGTAATTATACTTCAAAGACACATGATATTCTATATGGTGTTATACAAGGATCTATCCTGGGTCCACTGCTGTTTTCGATCTATATACTTCCACTAGGTAAGATTATCTCAAGGAATTATGTGAACTACCACAGCTAAGCTGACAACGCACAACTGTATTTATCAATAGCACCTGATGACCCTGACTCTCTTGTCTCACTGATACAATGTCTTACTTGTGTTTCTGAATGGATGAGTAGTAATTTTCTCTAACTAAATAAGGAGAAATCGGAAATCTTAGTGATTGGCAAAAATGGACATAATGAGGGTATTAGAAATAAACTTGATCCATTAGGATTGAAAGTCAAGACAGAGGTAAAGAATTTAGGGGTAATTATTGACTTTGACCTAAATTTTAAATCACATATTAATCAGATTATTAGAACAGCATTTTTTCACTTAAGATATATAGCAAATATTAGACCCCTTGTAACTTTGCAAGATGCTGAAAAATTACTTCATGATCTGTTTTTAGTCAACTAGATTACTGCAACGCACTCCTCTCAAGACTACCCAAAAAAGTAATCAGTTGATTGCAACTAGTGCGGATTGCAGCTGCCAGAATCTTAACCATGAAAACAAAATCTGAGCACATCTCTCCAGTTTTGATGTCACTACATTGGTTACACTTTTCATTTAGAATTGACTTTAAAATACTGCTTCTGGTTTACAAAGCCTTTAATAATCTCACTCCATCCTATATCTCGGAATGCCTTTCACCTTACAATCCAAATCATAACCTTAGATCTTCAAATGAGTGTTTGCTTATAATTCCAGGTGCTAAACTTAAAAGAAGTGGTGAGGCAGCCTTCTGCTGTTACGCAACTAAAATCTGGAATATCTTACTGAAAGAAATTCACCAGGCTAATATGGTGGAGCACTTTTAAAAACTGCTAAAAACCCATTACTTTAACATGGCTTTCTCATACCTTCATTTTAGTGTAACCCTGATATTCTGCATTAGCATTTAATTATTATTTTTTTAAGGCTCCAAAATCCATACTAACCCCTACTTTTTCTGCTGTTTTTTACCCTTCAGTTTTCTGTAGTGGCAATCTGCGCCACCACCACCCAATCAAAGCAACTTGCAGTCCCTACATTGATGGATTGAAGGCCAGAGGTCCACATGACCATCATCATCTAATTTTTCCACATGAAGCCTGAAAACCATGAGGACTGATTTAGATCATTTATGTTAGGTAGAATGCCTAGTGGGGGCTGGTTGGCCTTATGGCCTTGGAACCCCCTACAGATTTTGTTTATTTCTCCAGCCCTCTGGAGGTTTTTTTTTTCCTGAACTTCCTGGCCTTTGGACCTTACTTTATTCTTTGTTAATTAGTATTGCCTAATTTTTACATTTTTTTAATCTTTTCTTTCTTCATCTTGTAAAGCACTTTGAGCTAGATCATTTGTATGAAAACATGCTATACAAATAAATGTTGTTGTTATCAAAGGCAAACAGTCATTCTAACACACTATTATTAATTGAATATGTACTTTATCCAAATCTAATTTCTCTAAAAATATCCTTTATGACATTAATATATGGGTTTATATAACCAACTCAGACTCATCACTGCCAAATTTGTTAAAAGTAATGGTTGAACAAGACAACACAGAGATGGTCAAGACAGCCCAATGTTACAGTAGTAAATGCTTACTGTCTCACAGCCCCAGGGTCCTGCTTTCAAGTCCCTGTCCAGGCACTACACATTCTCTCTATATTTGCTTTAGTTTTCAGAATCAGAATTTACTTTATTGGCCAGGTATACTACTGTGTACTGTCTTGACAGTATTGTGCAACATACAAGGACAACATAGAATACAAACGATAAATATAAGAAAATAAAGTATAAAATATGATGCAGCATAGAAGGGGAATACAAAAAATAAAAAATGTCCAGGCAATCTAGTATGTAGGTATTCATAGATACTGAGTAGAATCTCTGACCTGATTAGTAAGAATAACTGCATGTGGGGAAATAACTTTTTAGGTGACATGTTGTTTAAGCTTTCACTGCATGAAGATATGTGGTGGAGGGATGTCTTTGGAATAGGTGATGCTCTGGGCGTGTCGGATCAGCAATGATCTTTGAGGCCTGCCTTTTTACCCTGGACTCTTATAGGAACTTCAATGTGCAGTAAGTTACAGCCTATGCTCCTTTTATAGGCTCTGATGATGTGTTGCTGATTGGCCTTAGCCTGAACAGAAACAGCACCAAGCCAGCCAGCTATAGATGACGTCAGAATGGACTGGGTGATGGCTGTGTAGAACTGGACCAATATTGTTTGAAGAAGACTGAATTTCCTCAGCCAATGCAAAAAAAGCATTCTCTGATGGGCTTCCTTAATAATACATGTGATGTCATTGTCACAGTTAAGGTTTTATGATAGTGCAGTGCCCAGAAACTTAAATAACTCTGTCATCCCATCAGCTGTGCCATTTATAGCAAGTGATTGGTGAGCAGGTGACTGTGTCCTGAAATCTATGATCATCCCCAGTTTTTTAAATGTTGCAGTGTTAATTTTGACAATACATTTTGATTTAGTTTTAGTCTTAGTCATCTGACTAAATTACAATTTAGTTTTAGTAACATTTTAGTCACTTAAATATTGTTAGTTTTAGTTGACAAAACGTAAATTAATTTTAGTAGTGAAAAAGTAAGTTGGTTTTAGTCAACTAAAAATAAAAGTGAATTAGTCAGAAAAAAATCAGATGGATATTTAACTTCACATATGAATAAGCACAAAATATACTGTACCTCTAAACAATTATAATCAAATGTACACTAATGAGCCAAACAACATGTATTGATTATTGGACATAAAATTAAGAGTAGGTGTAGAAAGGATTTAATCCAAAAGATCTTCGTCAGATAATGGCAGGTCTGGTCTCTCATTATAGTTTTCTGGTCCTCAACATGGCTTAGCTATGCTGATATAAGATTTTACCAAAAAAAATGTATATGACAAAAGTGTTTTTACTATGTTCTTCACATTTTAGGGGTTATGCTCATATACATTAGTTTACCACCTAGAACAAAATGAAAGAAAAAATTTAGTGTTTACATATTTGTATTCAGCAATGAAGCAATGCTGTTTTGCTGTAATGTAGATGTACATATCATACTAATTGGGTACTGAAATCCTAAATACATTTTATGTTAGTATTAACAAATGGAGGAGGTCATTTCATCAATGATGGTGACAAGCCACTTCATTTGAAACTTGCCTCGATTATTAATTTCTACTACTATTGTTGTCACTGCCACTGTGTCCAAATGTGTAAATGGTTGGGTGGCAGTTGTCTTTACCTGCAACCCAGAACTATGTTGACCATATACAAAATGGATGTATGTGCAGACAAATGTTTGGATGTGCTCATTACAATCAAGGAATGAATGCAAAGCTTCTGTTCCTTTATTAGGACTGTGTAGGACACAGTATTAAAAGTGATTCCACCCCCATTTCATGTGTGTCGCTACAAGCTAAAACAGTTAAAACTCACATACTGAGGCTCAATGCATCTGATTGCGCTCTCATAGCTGCAGAAATCTGTTTCTTAAGGGATGAAACTGGCAGTAACAAAATCCTGTGTGTGTTGGCTTCTTTTTTAAAATAAGCACGTTTTTCCCCAATTGAATGCTGAAATTCTCAAACACACAGCATGGCCAGACATGACTTCTGCCTTTTTCCTTTTTGACGTGTTGATGCAATGCTGTATCATCACCACTGTAAACCTTTTTCATATGCAGTTTTTACTCACATTTTTCTCACATACTATTGTGCCACCTGAAGTTATTCGGATATTTGTGGTCACACAAGAGTGCACTGCTGACCTTACTGTTGATGTGACATCCCTACTAGCAGCACACCTAAAATCGATACACTTGACACATTAGTATTAGCAGAGTGAACGAGAGCCAGAGGTAATAGTATTGGCGTCGGGCAAGTCGTCACCTAGATAATGTTACATACCTTGGCATGAATCTCAAGATGGTGCGCCTCCAAACCCCCCTTCAGGTTTGTGTTTTTTTCTGTGAGCTTCTTCCTATATGGCTGTACACATGGCTTTATTTTCATCAGCGTTGTAATTAATGTTGGTCCAAATGTCTGTCCACTATTTTTGCCCGAGAATCACATTGGCCAACATAGTGGACCGAATAACAGCAGGATTCTGGCTGATGTGATGATTTCCTGATAGTGCCCAAACTAGTGCCAGCCAATTATAAGTGGGCATACAAGTTATTAAAATTGAACCACTGTATTCAAGCTCATTATTTATGTAACACAGATTGTATAAAGAGCTTCACATAGCTCACTGTCCAGTGGTCTGTTTGTAACATTTTTGTTTTGTTTAGTTTTTGTCAACAATGATTTTAAAAGCATCTGTCTTAGTTTTTGTCATTAATAGCATATTTATATTTAATTTAAATTCCATTTCCATCACAGAAAAAATGTTGTTGATGAAAACTTTTTGTTGTACATTTTTTTAACAAAATCAATGCTATAAGGCTGGAGGACAGATTTTACACCTCTTTTCTGTATATGGAGTCATCTTTGTTTAAAATGAGGTCTTTTAGTGTGATGTCATCTGCAAATTTAAAATTTTTGACAGACAAATTGGCAGAGTTACAGTCATTTTTATAAAGTGAGAAAAATAGTGGCGAAAGGAAATAGCGCTGTGGTGTGCCAGTACTAAGGGTTAATGGGTTAGACATACGTGTGCCCAGCCACACATATTGTTTCCTATCTGTAAGAAAGTCTGTGATCCAATGGCAGATTGAACTGGGCAGGTTGAACTGAGTGAGTTTCTTACCTATGAGCTCTGGGATTAATATATTGAAAGCAGAGCTAAAGTCCACAAACAAGATCCTCAAATATGCTCCTGGCTTATCAATGTGTTGGTAAATAAATTTCAGATCTAAATGCACTGCATCATCCACAGACCAGTTTGCTCAGTATGCAATCTGAAATGGGTCCAGGAAATCTTTTGTAGCATTCTTGATGTAATTCAGAATAAGACGATAAAATGTCTTTTGTTAGCAAAGAAGTTAAAGCTACTGCTCTGTAATCACTTTTGAGCTTTGATTTATTTGCTACTGGAATGATGGTGGAGATCCTGAAGCATTGCAAATACTGTAGACAAACTAGTCTGCACAGTGCCCGAGTGTGGAAGATGAAATTCCAAAGATCTGAACATTAGAATGACTGGTCACTCTAGTCTAAACTACCCACGTATGTGTAAGTGTGCCCTGCAATGGACTGGCGTCCTATTTATGGTTGGTACCCGTCTTGTATCTGATGCTGCTGGGAGAGAAACTGGCTCACCACAAACTTGAACCTGATCAAGTGCGCTAGAAAATGGATAAATGAATGTTCAAGATAAAAAAAAAAAAAATTGCAGATATCATATGTGGGTGTACAAACAGGCTTGTCATTTCTCAAACTGGTGTAAGCTGTGACCCTTCTACTGCGTAAAAACTTTGCATTCACTATTCTTGAATAGCTTTCAGATTGTTTTAAATTGTTATGCTGTCTTAATGCAAAATAAATTACACAATTTGCTAAGGTGCATCTTAAATCCTAGTTATACTACTGTATTAGAAGGTTTTCTGTGTTTAACTTACAATAGCGATATCATTTCTACTCATTCTACTTTGCTAAAAGTGCTTTATTTTAAAAGAACATTCATGAAAATTTTATCTATCATTGTTCAGTGTAATAAAACGTAAATCAAATGATTGCAGTCAAAATATTCAATGTGGAGTTAAAATTATTTTTATCAATTATTAATTTGTATTTTTTTTTTCTTTTGCATGGTCCCCTCTCTAAGTGTTGCACAAGTCACTTTAAGAAGAAAACAATCTTTGCAGACATTTATCTGTAAAACTGTTTTTATATTTATTATTTCTCAAAGTATGTAATTTTGTACCATGTTAACACAGAAGTACTTGTAAGTGGTCTGTATATGTATGTTATAAATGAACACACATATAGTACATGCATTACTACATAACAAGACACCACATCTACATGTGTAATAAAAGAGTCTCAATTGACTTTAAGGTAAATATTTAGAAAAAATTCTAAAGGGATTAGAATAAGTACAGCTTATTTAGTCTCAGTTTATATAACTAGTATAAAAATACTTTGCTGAAACAATAGTGTATTTAGCAAGTACTATTACACATTATAAAAGCCAAAAACGTGTCTAAATAAATAAGAACATGTTTACAAAATGCAACAGATTTCCTTGAAAACTGGCCAACGAGAAAGAAAGTGGTCTGAGCGATATATGCAAACAATCATAATGGGACTTACTACCTTAATGTACCATAAAATCAAGGCTTGTAAACATACACTTTAAGTAAGCAGACACATCAGTTTTAGGTCATGTCTGTGAATGTTTCTTTTTTCAGTGATTTAAGTAAGCATTTAAAAACATTAGTTTGGATACGTAATTAAGGCCAAATTCAGAAATTAGTGCATACAAAAGAAAACCAAAAAAACATGAGATTTCATGACTAAAGCAGGAACACGCATATGCTTGGGTAGATAACAAATACAACATGTGAGAATTATGTCTAAAACTTATTACGGAGTGCTCTTCTCACCATACTACTGTCATCTGTGATGTATGGTATTTCAAGACGCTTTCATTCCACACCTGAACTTGTGTGATAAGCAATGCCTAAATACACAAATATATACATAAAGGCTATTTATTTATTTTTTAAACCAATTAAAGTTATAGCTTTTAGAAAGAAAAAAAAAATGTAATAGAATAATTCAAAGATTCAAGTGCATATGGTTTCAACAGAATGTTTCAGTATGAACAGATGTAACACTAAGGTGTTGTAGCGTGTCAGAAGTTATGGATGCAATGATGAGTCAAGCAAAATGACACCTTGTACAAAGTAACTAAAAGATTTCAATACTCCAGCTTTCGAGGTAGCTCAGGCCCCATCTTTAGGCAAGATGTAATCTTGTTAGTTAGCCAGTAAAAGGTGTCATTTTGCTTGACATCTCATTGCAGTATGAAGAGACGAAATGCTAAATGTCTACTGATCACATATTAAAAAAAGTAGAGCTACTGGGCTTGATGTTTCTCCTCTCTTGAATCTCATTCACCAGTCATATGTGCAAAGGAAAAATCAGGTACTAAATGGGTATAGCATAACTCACTTTCTTTATGACAAGAGGCATCAAAGCACTACTAACATAATCTGCATGTGACCTGTAACCCATCTTAAATCACATGTTTATAAATACAGCAGTTGTCTGAATTTGTACACAGTAGAGTTGTATTTTAATGGAAAGCAGAATACATGTTACCAAAGCTAAACTGAGATATGGAAATATATCTAATGCACAAAAAATAAAATTCACCGCTACAGGAAAATGACAGGTACTTCAAACTAAGGAGTGTTTCAAGAAAATCTGCATGTCATAACATTCGTCTAGCTATACACATAACTTATAGTTAGTATCTGTCTACTGAATCATTTATCGTTTCCTGAATTCTTCTTGAATTCATTTTGATATTCTACTTAGGGTTTAAGTGGAAGTGAAGCCTGTCCTTGTGTAGGCTGCAGTGAAGATCAATCAATATGCAATGTGTCACTGTGGTGAGAGTATTTAAAAAACTTTTAAACTCATACAAAATAACTTTCTTATTAAATATTATGATGTCCCACACAGTACATTCTATTTGTTCTTCTAATGTTACATTGTTTACTTTTCCTTTTTATGTATTCTTGTATTGCTATTCATTTTGGAAGAATTTTATTTCTTGTGATCTGTCTTTAGAAATGCTGAGAAAGTCCTTTATTTGTAGATAGATGCAAAATTCCTAGTAAGACACTAATTTGGATTATTATACCAAAATTATATTATCTTAAAAGGTACAAAAAAGTGTTACCACACCATCACTGAGTGCCAGACATACTGGAGCACCACATATGGTGACCTGCTGAACACTGGGACTTTTAAATCCTGGACCTTTGTAATCTTCCACTCTCCAAAATTCTCTGACAGAACTTAGACAAAGCAAAACCTAGTGTGTAATGGGGATAAGGATTTGAGTTAGACTTAACTAGAGTGTTTTATGTTAGGATTATTTAGATTAGATGTAGCTTTTAAGTAGAAGAACTGTGTGACCAAGACTATAAATGTATCATAAAGCTCACAAAGGAAGAACTACTATTACTATTACTATTAGTAAATGTATATTTAAATAAGAGTTTAGCAAAAGGGTTTGGGGGAAAAAAGCTAATACAGGTACATGAAAATTATCTGACAGGTAGGCAGTGACATCATACTGTCAGCCAGGGAAAGGGGGAAAGTGTGTAGATGGAGGAGCCAAACTTTGAATAAGGACAAGTATTTAAAGGGCTAGCGAGAGAAGTAAGAGAAGAGAAGTAGGGAGCCAGTGTCAGCCATTGCAATCTGTGACACGTGAATGTGAAAGAGGCAAGTTTTGCAGGGTGTACATGTAATTCAAGATCAACAGTGTAGGCATTTCCAGTATCATCTTGTCCACCGATATAAAAAGAACCTTAGAGGTTAACATACCACCTGTGAACACATTTGCACTATAAAACACAGTGCGCAGTAAGCAGAGCTGAGAGAGAGACTGAATAGACTGCTAACATGAAATGAGAGGGCAAAGGTAAATTTGCATTACAGGGAATTATGATGGGGAAAAAGACATGAAAATAAAACAAACATAAATCATTCCAAAAACAAGTACTGTAGCAACAATCCTCTTTTGCAAATAAACTCAAATTTTTCTTTTCTTAAAGACACAAATAAGCACATTTGAAAGCTATGTTCTCAAACATAGAGAAAAAGTGGTTGGGTATTTTATCAAGGCGAATTCTATACAACTTTATTTTTCATAATCCATAACCCTAAAACTCAGCATGTAAGAAACGTGAATCATCTCAGCTAAGAACACTGAAAAATACATATAAAGACAGAGTAACTGTTCAGCAGGTGAAGATTAGTCAGGAATGTAACTGCCGATTATGTGTGAAAGTGAATAAAAACCAACTTAAGCATATGCTGCTTTACTTTTATTGAAACTGCTTTTGATAATTGCTCAAGAAAGAGAAGGAGATTTGGATATTTAAAAAAAATACAAAATGAAGCTTAATAAGGTCAGAATCACTGTGTGTGCAGATAAATACTTTAATAAAACTTTTCCAAATTGTGCAACAAATAAGTTTAATATTTTATCTGAAATTAACACATTCAAATATAACCTTTTATATAAATATACAGTAACTAGTTTTTGTTTGAACACTTGAGTTTCACAGTACATTCACACCAGGAAAACAGATTGATTACCTCAGCTATGTATTAGGAATTCCAAGGAATAGAGGCTGTATAAATCGTGAAGCGCTAGATATAATTAACATAGATTAAAAATACAACTGGGTGAAATCAGCACGGGCAGGCCATTTGATTCAACATCAGCACAACATCTTGAATATAGCATAAACATTTTATAAAGTGCAATACAAAAAATGAATCTCAAAAGGCATCACCCACCTGACTAAGTAGCTGTCCATGAAAGATGGTGTTCACAACATTAAGGACTTGCTTGATTAATTCCCTTTGAGTTGCTGGGACAATGCTGGGCTGTAGTGCTCCAGTAGTCTCAAGTTCTTGCTGTACCTTGTCTAGAAACTCACAGAGAAATTCTTGTGCATCTTGCTGGGAATAGCCTCTAAAGGCAGGAATAAGTTTCCAAACAGAGTGAAGCATAGCAAAGGGAGACACCAAGGCCCATTTCCCTGACCACATTACCTGGAAAAGTGTGTGAAGCTCATGGCACAGTGAGATATGTTTGGAGCTAGGCTCCTTGGGCTGAATTAACTCCATGTTTCTGCTCCGTAATGCACCACCACTAAGGCCCACTGAAGAGGTTTTCTTTGAATTAAATGAGGAAACAAGCCCACGTTTGCCATGGCGCTGAATCAGACTACAGAGAGCCTGGGTATTTCCATTTGCAGTGTTAGATAGGTGCTCTAAGGCTTGATTGAGGTCAAGCTGCAGGAAGCACTTGCGGAAGATGTGCAGGTGACTTAGCACCTGTAAAATGGAGTTCATATAGCAGGTATTCCCCAAGTTTCGCAGTCCTGTCACCCCAGGGGTTACTGTAGGCCTCCGTTTGATTGGAGAGTCTACTTGCTTAATTGTACTTGCTTTGGGTGAGGTAGGCATTGTGACTGTGTTCAGTTTAAGTTTTGATTTTGCCGTGCTCTTTCTTACTGCCTTGCAAGTTTTATTTGTCCTAGTCCTCAAAGGTATTCGTTGCTGTGCTGGCACCCGGGATGTCCTTTTGCGCACAGGTGTTTGAACATTCTTTGTGGGGGTGCACTTTTGGTTTTGCTCCATGAGTCGGTGGCTTTTTCGTGGTGGAGCACCTTCCAGTATTTCCTTCATTTGTCTTTTCAAGTTCTGCCTTCTCTCCCTAGCCTCTTTTCTTTTCATCTCTGCCTCCTCCCTGAGCCTTTCTTCCTCTGCTCGTCGCCTACCTCCTGCAGTTAGTTCAAACCATGAACGAAACACACGGCCCAACTGGGAGTGGCGTCGATGCCAAAGTGCCGTAAACATGCGGTCCTCATCACGAAGCAGCTCTTGCACACTGCCGGCCGAGATGTCATCGCTAGCAGCCATAGAGCGTAGTGTGCGGCCACTCCGGGTGGTGCACTCATAATTCTGACTCTTAATGGCACTCAAAGTACTGCGCAAAAGTTTTAAGTCACCTGTGGCATTGTCATTAAGCACATAGTCATCACAAAGGTAGCAAAACACATAAAGCTCATTCACTTCAAGTGCTACCGGGTGTTTTTGTTCCTGGAAGTGCTTAAGAGCATGTTCTTCAATGTAGCGCCCACAGGCAACATGTGAGCAGCTCAAGCAGGCCCAAACAGACTCTGTTGTGTTACAATCTACGCAGTGCCATTTCTGTGGGTTTAGGCTCGAGTGGTCTTGGGAAAGGCGCAGCCGGCCAACGTGCTTACATTTATCCATCTTTATTTCACATTGCAGTTCTTAGCAAGGCGAGCTGTGCGACATGCCTGGCCCACAACTTCTACCATGTCCTGTAAAAACAATTGGCAAAATTACTGCCAGGCACCTGTTCAAACCTCAAACACAACATATAGTTTACCTGAAAAAGTGATTTAATTAAGAATAACTCTCTGACTTAAAACTAGGCTATACTTCTATAATATACAAGGTACACATAGTTTGACACTTTTTTTGTTATTGTCTGCATATGGTGAGCAGTAATTATTTTCCCATTTTCAGTTTTTATAGAAAACATTATGTAAAAGGACATCACATTTTAAGTCTTGTCCGAGATTTGTTTTTCATATCTTTCAACAGACACTCAAAATCACTCACTCAAGCTAGCCCAACAAAATTTTCTTTGCACAACAGAAAGTTCAAAAGCTAGTACTAGTGTTGAGATAGATGTATGACAGAGGTATTTAAAGGGTGTGTAGCAGGATCAAATTTAGAAAATAATTTATACCTTCATGATTGACAAGGTGGCAGATGTAAAAACATGATGGATATTAGAAAGTTATGTCTAGCTATCATTTATTTTACAGTATACAGCAAACTTATACATGGCTTTTGCCCACATGTATTTAAGGAGATCTGGCCTACTGCCTCTAAAGTGCTTCTGATACTAAGGGAGAAACACAGTCAGAATCTCCAGTATACTTTATTTAGCTACAGGTTGCCCTATGTTCTATTATTATCTGTCCTTCATAAAGTGCCTAATACAACTGTTAAATTCACAGATACACTCAAAATGCATTTGATATCTGTGGTGGAGTGATTTCTAGCATATATGTTGATAAATATTTAGTACATCTCCATTCATAAACTTGACAAAAAATATTATTATATAGTGTTTTAGGAGACATGTTTACTTCATTGATGAGGACAGCAGTGCTTTGATGTTTAACTAACCAACCCTCCTCCCAGACTTTAGGATGGACTCAGGATGAAACATTTATGGTGAATGGGATGGAGCATCAGAACAGCTTGGCAATGGTGACTGTGTTTGGACTTACAGCTACAATCCATCCAATGCAGGAAGGCCATAAACTGACCAAACAAAGCAAATGGAGGATTAGTTGTACCGAGTGCTTTCATTAGCAACTGGTAGGAAAGGGACTGGAAAATTATTCTGTTAGTCTGTATGGCTGTTTATGATTGGTTCTGAATCAGAGGCCATTCTGTACCTCGACACCCCACAGGTTTGTGTTTTGTGGTAAGAATGGTATGAAGTTGGTCACTTTGCCTCTTCCTCTCTCACCACCTGCCCAGGAAGAGAAGACCATAATGAAGATAACTCTATCTGGGTAGCCATTTTGAAACAGCCATGTGGAAGGTTTCAATACTCTGTTCAAAGACTATGTGGTAGCAAAGAAAGCTAGACTGGAGATAAGCCGACAGCTGCCTATAGACGCAAGATGCTACTTAGGGTGTAAGGGTATGATTTGCCAATATCCACATAGTATTCTCCTTCCTTACTATTTTTGGGAATTTTATCAATAATAGATAATTAAATGTGTAGTTAACTCCTGCCTGTTTCTTTACTCTTTTTAAATGCCTTAGGTTAACAGATGTAGAAGGGAAGGGGGGAGGAATTGCTAAAGTACCCGATGGCAGAGTGGTAAGCGTGTGGGATTTTAGACATTTTGTTAAAGTCTAAACATTAAAGAGTATAGAAGGGGAAAATATGGTCGCCATTGGACCTTACAAAATAAAACAATTTCTGTTACCAAAAGCAGTTCAGTCCCAACAATAGATGCTGAAATAAGGTGAAATCTGCCTTTACAAGATTAACTTTTAGTCTATAATATGGTGCAGCTGGGAAATAAAATGTTTTTGCATTAAAATTTGATAAATTGCCCTCTCACATAAACAAATGAACACATATTTTCAATGCAAATTCAGCCCACAAACACATTACAATTTCTGTTCACTTTCTAATGTTAAGGCATTTCCTTTCCTGTTGAACTCAGAAGTTTCTGCCGGTCTCAAGCAGTGATCTATGACTCTACATCAAAAATGAACTTTTGCAATCCTCCATGTCCTTCCACTTCCTACGTGCCATTAAATGATGAAAGAACATCAACTTTGGTCCCACACAGTAAAATCCTAAAGATTTTGTCACTTGTCAAGTTCTTAACTTCAGGTTCTTAAAAAGTATACAAAAATCTTAAGACTGAGAACTAAATCTTAAGACTGAGAACTTGTTTCTCTTCATAGAATTTAGAATAATCCACATTCATTTTCCCTGCACATCAGAAATAACAAGTTGCTAAATTTCTTTCATCAGCTGACACAATAATGCTAAACAGGCATTTTCAGGACTTGTGTAATAGAGGTACTGGTTTTCATTGCTATGCTCATTTTGCTATTATGTTCTAATATTCTTAAATAGTTGTTAAACTCTGTTATAACTTAATAACAGAAATATGAAATATTATAGGAAAATAAAGCATGTGTTTAGCCATTGATTACATTACAATAATGCCAGAAGAGCAGTGGGTTAATGCAACAGCACCAAAAATAGGCAAATACAAAATAATAAACACAGAAATGCAAAATTCAGAGAAATTACATTTTTATTTGCAGTATGTGAGTACTGTGTGATTACGAAGCAATGCACTATATGGTAATAGATTTCTTTTAAATACATTGTATATTAGGTACATTGGCAAGTATTGTGGGAAATTATTAGAACTGGTACATCTACATTGATGCATATCCCTAGTAGAATGCGATATGAGTGAACAAATGGCCTGGTGTGATAATGGAGCATCTTAGAGCTAGCAAGGAGGTCATCTTATCGAACTTTGTTGCAAAAGATATATATTGGATATCAGTTGCTTAATAAAAGATAGAATCATGTGACTGCAGTTAATTAATACAGAAAAATACCTATCTTACATGTACTCAAAAACAGAATTCATCCCTTTAAATGACAATTCTCCACAGTTACAAATCTATTAATTTTACCATCAAACTCACCGTGTCCATCTTGTTGTTAATATGAATGGTACAACAACACAGTCAGCATGATGTACAACTTGAAGCTATGATACTTCATAAAGAGAAAAAAAAACAGAGAAAAACAAAAAATTAAGAATTGTTCAGATGATTCTCATTTAACAACAAGCACAAATCTTGTAGTTGTATACTACTTAAAAGAGGAAAAGTATAAGAACTACTATAATTTATGCATGTTTCTAAGCACAAATGAGCTAGAGTAGGGATGCTCCAATTGATCGGTTAATTTTCACTTAAAACAAAAAGACTCAATCGGTGATCTGTAAAAAGGTAGATCACAAAAATGACATTTTTGACCCCTGCTTTTCTACTCTTAATGGTTACTTGGTTGCTGTGCTACTTTAAGCAAGGTATTATGGTAGTTGAGCCAGCTTGCATCTATTTTTTTCCTTTGCAGCAAACTTCCTGCAGTGTAAACAAAGAGAAGGGAGTGGAAGCTTGTTTTATCATTGAATGACAGGTGATTGGTTTATTAGCCTGTACAGTAAAGAAAGTAATCAACTGAAAAAAAAAGTAATCTGAGAAGTTGTCCTGTGCAACTAGACAAACTTTAAGGAATTCTTTATTTTGTCCTTTAAATTAAAACAGACACTGCTTGAGTTTGGACAGCAAGCTTATTTAAAATGCAACAACTTACAATTTTAACTGGAATAAGAAAAGATAAACATGAATTTGAAATTGTTGCTTAGTAAACAGTAGGCTTTTTTTTAAAGATTTGTACTGTGTTTTTCACTTGTTGCTGTATATCATACAGCATAAGTTTTGGTAAGAAACAAATATTACATAATTAAAATGGTAATCCATATTTACAATTACATCTCAAGAATTACATATGTCTAGTTGATACACTGAAGAAAAAAATATACCTGTATGAATATAGTAAATGTATATTTTAACAGCTAAAAGCTGCTATATTATATATATCATATATCATAAAATAGTTTTTATTCCTGAGCTTTCAGCCCCTACCAGGAGCCTTCATCAGAGGATAATGCTTAAACATGCAAGAATCAAAGGCAATATATAGCAAAATTAGGCGGGGAGGGGTTTGGTGGGGGTAGCTTTGTTTGGTCGTAACGTTTTATTTATTATGAATATGTTCTTCTTAAGTTTGCATATGCTGGGTTTATGTCCAAATGTCTGTTAATGGTGTTTTTGTCTGATAGCCAAGATACAGCCAGTTCTCTGGCACTTTTAGTACTGTCCTTAAATCTTACTTGTACATTGTCCCAGTTAAATGTATGTCCTGTTGTATGCGTACAGATCTGTGATTGTAAGTCCTTCCTTCTAACGGCGTTGCAATGTTGTGTATAGATCTGTGATCGTGAGTCCTTCCTTCTAATGGCGTTGCGATGTTCCTGTACATGTGCTGCAATTCTTTTTGATGTTTGTCCTATGTATACCGCTGGGCAAGAACTGCCATTAATTGACATTTGGACATAAAACCAGCATATAATAAATAAAACATTACGACCAATACCCTCCTCCCCCCACCTAATTGTGCCATATATTGCCTTTGATTCTTATATGCCTAAGCATTATCCTCTGATGAATGTTCCTGGTAGGGGCTGATATATAGATAGCAGCTAGGGCCCTTACCCTTCTTTAATGGAAGGACCATAGGAGAGAGCGTACTCAGGCCTTTATCTCCTTCGGACCACTAAATGGCAGTCTCCCTGGGTTGCAGCTGTGCCTCGGATTCCCACAGGTCACCATGGGACATGGAGTTCAGCAACTCAGCCCTACTGGACTCCATGGGTGCTGCCAGGGGCTGCTGTGGGATTGGAGAACCCTACTTTGTTGGATTTCTGCCTCACCCGGAAGTACGCCTGGATCACACTAACAGGCCACTGGAAGTACTCCCAGGTGCGGCATAAAAGAAGCCTTCATTCCGGGAGCGAGAGTTAGGAGGGAGAGGATGATGCTTGCCGGAAAGAGTGGACTCAGAACACAGAAAGGAAGAAGCAGAAGAAGATGAAAAGAAAGGGCATCTGTGCTTTATTCTCTTGTGCTCATAACTGTGACTTTGCTTACTGTGTGGGAAACTATTGGGAAGACTTTCCCACAGAATAAAGCCTGTGTTGTGCTTGTGGAACTTGTGTATGAGTCTTGTCACTGAAGGTTTGGGGAGCTGAAGAGCTCCCTGCAGGTCACAATAAATATATTTGTTGTTAGAGAAATAGTGAAAACTACTTTTTTTTAATTAAGAATTGTTTCATACAGGTAAACTACAGAAAAAACTAAACAATATGATAGCTTGTAATTATAAGAAGCATTTTATTTTCATGTCATGTGTTTTATGGATAAATATTTTTGTACATATTTTATTAGTTAAAGTATGTATTTTAAGGAAATTTTATTTATTTTAGTATTTTATGGTCACTGAACAATAAGCTTACATAATTTCATTTTCTTAATAAAAAATACTCAACACCAGTTGTCTATAGTTTAATTATAAAAATACACTTTAATATTGCACATAAGAGTTCTATTTGTCTGCTTATGCAGGAGATTAGTGTAAAAAAAGTTTTTTAAAGGGATGAAGAAAAAAGAAAAAAAAATTGGAATTGGCAGATCTAGTAACAAGAAATCGGTGAGCAGTACTGGCCTTAAAAAACCTGATTGGAGCATCCCTAATCTAGAGGGATAGAGACAGAGAGAAAGCAATTCATACTTTTTATTTGTATTTATTTATTTATTTATTTATTTTATTTTACAAAATATCAATTTCATATACGAAGCACATTTGCAGGGGCCAGAATATGTAGTTTAATAGGAATCTCGGTTTCTCTTTATAACACACATTGCAATATGCACTTATACACAATTAAAAATTAAGGCATTTAATTTGATAAAGATTCTTATATTTTCTCTTTAAAAAGAAAACCACCAGTGTCAGACAAGGAATTCAGGCAAGTAGTTACAATTTAAAAAATATTTGAGTTTACAAATACTGGGAAACTATGGCAAAAACGAAAAACAAAACAAAAAAAAAACCAAAAAACTACAATTAAATGAAAAAGTCATCAGTCTCTGTTCAAGCAGTTTAGAAATTTCCCTGTTTAATACTTCTAAAAGCTGTAAGGTGTATTTTTCATGCAGTATTTACAAAAGGATGTTCTTCAAATTTGAAAGAATTTCATCAGTCATCTTGAATTGCTATTACTGAGGTTTGTAATATTCAATTGAACATATAAAATAACAAAAATGTGAGAGATGTCTGGACAGTGCATGCATATTCATGCTTGCCCAAGCTAGCTAAGGTTAAGTAACACTTTATAAGAATAATGCAAAAGAAGCTTTTTAAAATAAATGACCCAGGGCAAGCCACAAACAGCCTATAAAGATCACATTTTATTTTATTTATTTATTTTTTTTTTCTCCAGCCTTTGGAGTTTTTTTTTGTTTTTTGTGTCCACCCTGGCCATCGGACCTTACTCTTATTCTATGTTAATTAATGTTGACTTATGTTTATTTTTATTGTGTCTTCTATTTTTCTATTCATTTTGTAAAGCACTTTGAGCTACATTTTTTTGTATGAATATGTGCTATATAAATAAATGTTGATTGATTGATTGACATTTCACAAATGGCCTGGGAGCAGCATTGCAATTAATCAGGGGCAAAAAGATAGAATTGAACCATACTAGTAATAATTATATATAACATCTTCTTATATAATACAACTAGCAAAATACCCGCGCTTCGCAGCGGAGAAGTAGTGTGTTAAAGAAGTTATGAAAATAAAAAGCAAACATTTTAAAAATAACGTAAGATGATTGTTAATGTAATTGTTTTGTCATTGATATTGAGTGTTGTTGTCATATCTATCTATTTATATATATATGTATATATATATTTATATATATCTGTATATATATATATATATATATATATATATATATATATATATATAGCAAAATACCTCGATTGGCAGCGGAGAAGTAAAAGAAAAGGAAACATTTTAATAATAACGTAACATGATTGAAAATGTAATTGTTTTGTCATTGTCATGAGTGTTGCTGGCATATATATATATATATATATAAATATATATATATATACATCTATACACATATATATACACAGTTATATATATATACACATATACATATCTACATATATACTGTATATGCACATTTATATATACAAATCTACATATATATATCCACATATATATATATATTAGGGGTGGGACTCGATTAAAAAAATTAATCCAATTAATTAGAGGCTGTGTAAGAATTAATCTTGATTAATTGTATGTAATCCACGTAAATTTGCCCCAAATCGCAAATGGTTTTTTTTAATTTAAAAGTGTTTTAGTGGGCGACAGAATCAAATAATAGACATGTACATGAATATTGTAAACTGAAGCCGTTTTAATTTCTGAAAAAAAAAAGCCTTTAAACTGCATTTGAATTCAAAACAGAAACAAAAATATCATCCCTGGTTAAAATTGGGCAGACTTAAAAATAAAGTGGTAGTTTAAGTACTTTAAGTAGATTTTCAGAATAGTATTGTCTTTAAATAATAATAACCAAAATTTCAACATAAAGTGCAGTTTTTCTTCTTAAAAAAATAAGTCCGAAACATAAAAGGTAATTTGACCAACTTAATCTTTAAACTCTGAGTAACCTTAGCCAAAATTATTTTGTACATTAGGCTAAAACAGTGTGATCATTGAACATTTTGTAATTAGATGTAATTAGAATTACTAACGGTCACGGAAGTCCAATGATCCCCAGTAAGAGCCACAAAGTCTGCTTTCTGTAATGCATCTAATTTTGCTTGCTTTTCATTGTGCACAAAACCATGCTTTTATCAAGGCTTCGGGAAGTCGAAATGATCAGTCGTAGGAGCGCTTTATTCCGACTCTAAACATTTTTGTAGCTGTGATGTGTGCATCAGTGTAATGGATGTACCAGGAAATCATGCATTGACAAAAGTTCCCGTTTGCTTGGAATTGAAAGTGTGATTAAATGCGTTATTTTTTTAACGCGTTATGGAGTACATGCATCGAAGCTTCTCAGCTGTGCTTGTGCTAATAAAGGGAAACATTTTAAAAATAACGTAACATGATTCTGTTAACCGAATATTTTTCATACGTCCCAAACCAAGGAGATCGAAGGTAAAATGAATCAGTAGCGCATACATACTCAGTGCATCCCTCTCGGAATCGAACCTCGAATGTCGGCATTAGAGGCGAAGACTCTACAATTGAGCCACAGCATGTGGCTTGTCTATCGAGTATGTACTGTAGATAGGGGTATATATATACATTTAAATATATACCCGCGTATCGCAGTGGAGAAGTAGAAGTTATGAAAAGAAAAGGGAACATTTTAAAAATAACGTAACATGATTGTCAATATACAGTAATTGTTTTGTGAGTGTTATTGAATGTTGCTGTCATCAAGGATTTGATTATCATTATTTGTTTCAATCAGGGTCGTATTTATGCGATGTGTTGTGTTCAAGTTACATTCCGTGTTTGTCAATCGTTGTAAAGATGACAGGTTTCATTCATCGATTCGTTTCTTACTGCATCAATAAACAGCTCGTCTTCTTCTTTATCTGAGACCTGACACACTGCATGCACGGGTTTTTTACACTGTCTTCCTTTAGCGGGACATTGACTTTTTCCACCGTGTGCTTTGTTTCCACAGTAGCTGCATTTATGAATATGCTTATCAGACGCTTCATATTTTTTGCTGCCTTTTCAACTGTGTAATTCGGTTTTTGTTCAGCGCTTTTTGGAACTGTTGCTTTTTATCTGTGCACTGCGTCAGTTCACGTGAGCCACTCGGTGTACTTGCATCGAAGGTTCCCAGCTGTGCTGGTGCCATCTCGTGCTATGTCCATAGCTTTATTTAATGTTACCTTAGTCCTGGCACTTAAAACTTTCTCTCGCAGTTTCGCTGAGTTTGTGTCAAACACCACCCTGACCATCTCATCTTCCTCTCCATAAGCACAGTCCTTCACCCGTGAATATTTACCCGTGGCAGTTTGCTATTGGATTGCCGCTGACGGACGGCCTTCTATGGGCAGGCACTAAATTACAAACGCCAGCCTGTCTATGAACTTAATTTAAAGTGTAGGTTTACATCGTGCTTTGTTTCCGAAGTAGCAGAACTCGCTTCTTATTGTTTCGCTGCCTTCTCAATTATATAATGCATGTTTTCTTGAGCGCTTTTTTGAGGTCTTCCTGGTTTTCTATGTACTGCGTGATTACGTGGGAGGCGTGATGATGTCACACGAAACTCCCCCACGGCGTTGAAGCTCATCTCCATTACAGTAAATGGAGAAAACTGCTTCCAGTTATGACCATTACGTAGAATTTCGATATAAAACCTGCCCAACTTTTGTAAGGAAGCTGTAAGGAATCAACCTGCCAAATTTCAGCCTTCCACCCACACGGGAAGTTGGAGAATTAGTGATGAGTCAGTGAGTGAGTGAGTGAGTGAGTGAGTGAGTGAGTCAGTGAGTGAGTGAGTGAGTGAGTGAGTGAGTGAGGGCTTTGCCTTTTATTAGTATAGATACCGTGGTTGTTCGTTTGTCTGTCCAGGATTTTAAATTACCTGTAGCTCACAAACCGTTTCACCTATTGACTTGAAATTTGGTACACATATACTACGTGACGTCTATTATCCGCTTTTGGGGTGATGATTTTTATTACTCTTTTTATTTTATTGTAGAATCAACTCTAGGCAAAGTGCAGCAAGGCAGCCGTGTGGCGCATGCATATTGGCGCCGTTCTCATTCCCTACCACATTCACTAATCATTCTTGAGGCAGATTCTGCCACCTTAACTGAAAAATTAAAGAAAACATACTAAGTAATTGCAACACAAAAACTAACAATCCGTTTTAACGCGAAAAGATGCCGACGAAAGAAAAGAAGCAGCGGACCGCTAGGGTGGAGAAAAGAAGAGCTGCTCAGGAAGCAGCAAGCGCATCAACCTCTGAGTAAACTAATGCTAAACAGAGACAGAGAAAGAGTATGCAAACTATGAATGCTCAAGTCAAGTGTACTCACTGCACGTTATCGTGCAGTACACCGTTACTGGTATATAATAATGTTGTTGATTTTTTTATATTTAGTATCCATTTAAGTAAAAAGACAGGAGACATTGCTGGAGGTGGCAGAGGTAAAGATGTTAAGATTTACATTGGGTGTGACAAGGATGGACAGGATTAGGAATGTATACATTAGAGGGTCACCTCAGGTTGGACAGCTTGGAGAAAAAGCCAGAGAAGCAAGACAGTGTTGGTTTGGGCATGTGCAGAGGTGAGATGCTGGGTATATTGGAAGAAGGATGCTAGGGATGGAGCTGTCAGGCAAAAGAAAAAGAGGAAGTTTATGGATGTGGTGAGAGAGGACATGCAGGTGGAGGGTGTGACAGAGCAAGATGCAGAGGACAGGAAAATATGGAAAAAGATGATTGGATATTGAAATCCCAAACAGGAGCAGCCGAAAGAAGAAGAAGTAGTTTCGTTTTTAGCAGTATTTTACTGGAAATTACTGGTAGTGATGATACAATTCTTTAAAAACCCTATGCTATAATCCCCTCAAAATTATAAACCCATTATTTGTTATTAAACTAGGGATCACCATCTCTTCCACACATTAAAGTTCATGCCCTGTATTGTATTGTGATATTTATGATCGCCAATACTTGTTTATTTGAATGATAGTTGGGTGACTTACTTAATGGATATACCAGCATTTTAAAGTTGCTATTACTGTCAGTATTTATATATTTTACATTGTATTATTGAAAAAGGCACAATATTTTCACTTCAATAATCAAATTACATTAATAAAAAGCCATCAAATGGGATTCCTGTTTTTGCTGCGATATCGAAAGGTATCAAGTATCATAAAAATTTCACTGGTATTAATACTGAATACAAAAATTCTGGTATTTTGACACCACTAATTGACGATAGGGCGGCACGTTGGCGCAGTGGGTAGCGCTGCTGTCTCGCAGTTAGGAGACCCAGGTTCGCTTCCCAGGTCCTCCCTGCGTGGAGTTTGCATGTTCTCCCCGTGTCAGCGTGGGTTTCCTCCCACAGTCCAAAGACATGCAGGTTAGGTGCATTGGTGATTCTAAATTGTCCCTAGTGTGTGCTTGGTGTGTGGGTGCGTGCCTAGCAGTGGGCTGGTGCCCTGCCCGGAGTTTGTTTCCTGCCTTGCACCCTGTGTTAGCTGGGATTAGCTCCAGCAGACCCCCGTGACCCTGTAGTTTGGATATAGTGGGTTGGATAATGGATGGATAATTGACAATATTTTGTATTTCAAACTTCGATTAAATGAAATTTTGTCTCATGCCAAGTTATGAGCAAGGCTTGGCTTCTAATTATGCAATTGGTTTGTAGCAAAAACTGGGAGCATGCCCCCCCTCCCCCACCTCCAAACAAATTTGAGGATTTCAGTACTACAGTAACAGGATTTTTTTTTGGTGCTGATCCTTCACGCACTGTTTATGTTTGGTTGATTGCTCCCTCTCTTCCTCTTGTCTGATATTTTTTCAAACTCAGTCCTTCTGTAGTTTAACCTTTACTGGTGAATACACAGGTCTCTAATCTTTAGTAAAACAAATGTGGCAATTATAAAATGAAATTATACTAACAAGTGATTGTGGACTGTAAGTGGATGACTGTATCTTATGCAAATTAATCACTGCCCTGAAACACTTCAAGTACAACTCATTTATATGAAGTATGTTTTATTTTGATTAGATCACTATATTGGTTATTGCTTATGTTTTGGCAATTTTTCTTAAATAATAGAAATTAAATGCATATATTGCTTAATTTGTAATTTTGTCTGCTATTGATGAAAATAAGTAGTCATTAGTATTTTGATAAGCTATTATTGTATGCATTTTGCAAATTGCTCCTTATTGTTTATAAAATATCCCTGGGTTTCAGTCAGTGTGGGAAAAAATTACTCATTAAAAATGATTTTCTACATTGTCTTGGAGCATCAAAATAAATAAGGGAGAACTGGAAAGAAACTACTCAGGACAGGGTGTCCTGTTATGCCAAGCTAAGCAAGTTCCCACTGCAACCTTAAGAATAAGTGGAGATGAAAATTGACATAATATAGTAAAAAGCAGTACTTATGTTTAGTATTAATTCTATGAATTTGTTTATTTTCCATTATATCCCAGAAACACAAAGATTAATATGAAGCAAAAACAATACCATGGGTAAGAAAAATCAAAGCCTGTAGAGCTAAATGTAAAGCAGCAGATAAGTGAGAATAGCCCCTTTTTTAAGATTTCTCCTATTCTTCAGACACTTTGCAAATAGCTAATCTTAAAAAATAACTGTTTCTAATCACGCTGGAATTTCATTCATTATCATATAAGTCTAATATGATTGGTTCTGTCACATGGATATCACCTACTTTGTAACTTGTTGGCTTTGTTCACACAGCAATCCAACTGGGGAAGTACTAAGGAATTATCTACAGTATATAACTATCAAAGGGCTGACAGCTGGTATTTATTGTTTTATTAAATGATAATTGAAAAACAATTCCAACAGATAGATGGTTAATTAGTTCAGTTTAATCCATTTTTTTTACTGCTAAACCTTTTCTTTATTACCATAAAATATTTGCACTGATTAAGCTTTGCGCAGTCTGAGCTTTAGTGTCACACAAGGCCTGTTAAGACAGCAGATTTACCAGTGATGCAGACATCCAGCTTCAACAAACCCCCACTTACATTGCAAACTAAGTGGTAAAACAGTAGTTCGGCACTCTCTAAAATGATCTTTTAAACTCTCTGAAACCTAAAAGCTGATGAGATGCACTCACCCAAGCCAAGTTATGTACCAGTAACTGAGCCCATTCTGAGACAACTGAGAAATACACATTAATTCAAGAAGGGGGCTTCAGCATCTAACTTCTAAAACTAGAAAGAGTAATGCACTTCCCTTTAAAGTTGCAGATGGCACAGCAAAGAGCCTTACTGAGAGCACACCATAAATAAGCAACCATGTCACACAGCGAAAGACAGTACACCAATACAAGAATAATCCTCCTCTTGAACCCAGAGCAACAACTCCACAAAACATCAGACATCAATCTTGAAGACTGTGAAAGAATAATATCATTATGCAAGGGGTCACATAGTTAGTTAGGGGAAATTAAATTATCATCCATATTAATATCTAGCATTTATCTTAAAAGTAGCACGAAGGGTTAAGCAAGCCAGAGTGTGTGAGCAAAAAGGTGACAGAATATCCCAGGAGATGATTCAAGAAATTGGCTGACGTCATGTTCTTTCATGTACCCAGTAAGACTTGACAGTTGTCACATACACACAAAAAAAAAAAATCACAAAAGGGTAAGAGCTGAACTTGAGAAATATGGAGAAGAACAAGTATATAGTGGAATGAGACTTTTATTTAGGGGTATAACAGATGGTTCTGTTCTCTGCTTAAAACATCTTATGTCTTTTAGCCAATCATAGTAAATGTCAGGATTAATTCAGCACTGTAATGAAAATACAGTTGTCAATAAATATAAGCTTCTGTCTTTGTTCTGGGTCCATTCACAAGCTGCTGTGATGGAGTGCATCCCTCTTCACGAAGGGATAATGAAACATGCATAAACAAGCTTCCTCCTGCCTGGTTCTTGACTCAAAGTGGTCCTAGTGGAGGACAAGATTTCTTTCTTTAATATATTCTCCACTTTATTTCTTCCACAAGACATGTTATTGTAAAACTGTTTATCTGTGCCAAATTAATTAGAACTCTAAATAGAAAGTAAGTAGCCAGCCTCTTCTGTGTTACATGTTAGTCTGTCGTGTGTCCTGTTTTATATGTCAATATATATGCAGTTATCATATTTCTATAATCCCATTGTTCATCAATAAAATGTATTATTTGGTTTCTTTAAAATGAGTGTGCTTCAGTTACCTTAATATAAGTCTACTGGCCAGAGATGGCCTGATATAACAAAGAAAGGTAAGGAAAATACAATAGCAGACTTACGAAATTATTTAATTAATTACCAGCACTGCTGAAGACAAAACTAACAATCAATTAAGTTAAATTCTCACTTTTCCTACAGTACTTCATGTCTCTGTTTTGTTAAGTTTGCACTTAATAAAATCCATTTTATTACAGATGGATGGATTATGGCTTAACTACTTAAATCAAGCCAATTGTAATAGTGATTAGCTGTATAAATGAAAATGATTTTACATAAAACACAGTGGCAGTGTTTTATGAAAAACGTTCATATAGACAATATGGCCCAATTTACATTAAAGGGACTTTATAAAATACTAGCAGGACCCATGCACTTCACAGCACAAAGAAATGGATTAAATACAGTTTTAACAATAAATTAATGTTACTTTATTAAATTTCTCAAAATATTTAAACTAAAGCTTCTTTGTATACCACATTTTTAGCTTGTCTTGTCGGAGCCAAATATATAAATCGTTCCTCTGACTGACTCTTGAACATGCCACATAAAACTGACTGTGCAAAAGCAAGACATGCACAAATCAATGCTTATTTCATCAGTTGTATCATTTTTAGGCAATAATATGGCTCTTTCACATAACCCCAAATCAGTTTTTTTAAATGTAAATATAAAACATCCAGGTAAAGTTTCTTGGCCAGTTCTTCAACGGACTTGACCTTGTTTCCAAGGTTTTTCAGAATTTCAAAATCTCCATTAGAATTCTCTTTTATTTACCCATTGCCTATTTTCAAAAGCAACTGTTAAAATTCATCAGCTAAACAGTCTCCCTTGAACTGAACTCTCATATTAATCTTGAGAGTTAATTGTGAATTTTACGTCATACAAAGGAAGGCTTTATGGATGCCCACACCTCATCAGCCATGGTACCTCTTTGAATTACTGGATGAGTTTGTTGAAAATCACCTGAAAACAGAATAGTCATTCCATCCTTTAAATTTTCATGGTCTCTGATGTTCTTGAGCATTCTGTCACAGCTTCTATTCCCTCTTTACGGGAGATAGTACAATTCTCCCATATAATAACCACACAATGTTTTAAAAGTTGAGCTAGAGGAGTCCTTTTCTTGACATTACACACAGGAGCTTCACTGTAAGTTAGGTTTAACGGCAACTTTAAAGCTGAATGAGCGGTTCCCCCCTCCAATATATTCGCAACAATGCCAGAAGACGCTATAGCTATTGCAATTTTATAATCTTATTTAATTTTAGCCAATATTAAATTAATTAAAAAGGTTTAAAAAAAAGGTTAAAAAAGGTGCACCCAGAAAGAATATTTTCCCTGATTCTTGTAGATACTTTCCAGAATTTCATCATAAACTTTTTTCTGATCACTCACTAAACTAATGTGAATAATGCAATTCGTATCTTCTGTCTGAGGATCCAAGCATACGAAGAGCACAAGATTGAATGAGCCACACAACGAACAGAGTGCCCTTATATAGCTTGGGTGTTGTGAGGGAGTAGCGGGGCCAATGGGAGCATCCGCCATAATCTAACCACCTTTGTGAAGTGCTGAGAACACTTTTAGTGTTACACTGGTTGGTCTGGTTGCATGACGACACTCAGAGTGCATTCCAGCCTGATGATCCTGTTGGCCTCAGGTGTAGAATAGTGGCCAAGGTGTCCGGATACCACTTTATCTGTTACACACGGTGCTATGGGTTGGGCATGTACAGCTGCTACAGGTACTAGCACACTTCATTGATGATGTAACCACTGATGGCAGTTGCAATTCTGAGGTGTACAGGATCATCAGTAAATATTTCCAAACTCACTGGACAGCGCTTCATCCTACAAAAACATAATGATCCTAAGCATCCTTCTAAGGCAACAAAGGGTTTTTTTCAAAGTTAAAAACTAGAAAACTCTTGAATGGTCAGGCCAGTCAACCGATTTAAATCCAGCTGAGCATGCCTTCCATATGCTGAAGAGAAAACTTAAGGAAACAAACGGCCAAAACAAGCAAGAGCTGAAGATGGCTGCATTAGATACTTGGCAGAGCATCACCAGAAAAGATACTGAACACCTGGTGATGTCTCTGAATCACAGACTTCAAGCAGTCATTGCATTCAAGAGATATTCAACAGAGCACACTATATATGGCTGTTTTATATTTTTACCATTACTATGTCCCAATCATTATGGCGCCCTGAAATGTAATTTCTACATGGTGTGACTGAAATGTATGAAAAAACCTTTAAATTCAATTCTGCAATGTGCACTTTAATATAATCTGAATTGTTTGATTTGCAAAATCAAAATGTGGAGGAGAGGGGTGAATCAAGGAAACGTATGTCTTTGTCCCAGACATTATGGAGGGCACTGTAAGTGTTAACAGTATGTCATGACAATTTATGCTTTAAATGACTATGTAGACATATTTGTAATTTCTTGCTATATTAACATATTAAAACAAAAATATCAAAGTATTTTAGGTTGCATTATGAATATGAGACACTATCTGAGCTGCAGAGCAAGACCTTTTGAAAATGTAAACATCAAGAGAGAAAGCAGAAAGCAATGCTGGCAGTATAGAAGCGGCACACAGTTTCTGATTAGAGTGAGAAAGAGGGACTGTATATTGAAATTACATTGTTTATTGGGCAAATATCGTAAACAGTGTTTGAGTAAGAAGATAAAAGACTTATCTAAGACACATGCCAGGGTTGTGTATTGTTTCTTTAATATCGGACTACTGTCTTGAAGAGTGTCATCAAGCCATGCTACCTTTAGACTTTCTTCACACCAAGCAAATATGCCAAAACTGAACTGACAAATGTGCACTTAAGACAGCTATATTAGTGACTGTTGTTTGATGATGCTGATGTTGTCCCTTCATGGTTATATGTTCTAAGTTAAACAAGCATGAACACTAAGTGTTTTTGTTCCTGACATTTGCATGTTTTTAACTAAGTGTTGATTTAGACTAGTTTTAGGCTTGAAATATAATAATCTATTTTTCAAGAAACATGTGCCCCATGTAAAATATACCCACCTAATTCTAATAAAGTTGAATAATGTAAAAATCAAGGCTTTATAATCAATTATACTTAAATAATTAAAAATTCAAACCTATTACGTAAGAAAATGAATTCAGCTTTTTATATTTATCAAGTCTGTGATGCTAAAAACAGATATAAACTTCAAATATCTGCACAAACTTAGACCAAGTATTTCTGGGAAATCATAAATACATTCATTTGAAAAAAGTACAGCCAGTCATAGACCACAACTGGAATAAGACAGCCAATATAAAACAAATAGATGGTTTGATTTTAAATAAGAACAAAGGAACGAATATATCCATTATGGTGTTAAAAACCCCCAACAGCAGCATTCTCTGGGACAGCATTCACTCCATCCTGCATCTTTCCAATATTTTACTAGTAATTAAGACTAGGCGGTATGGCCAAAAATGCTATCATGATTTTTCCATATCATTCAATATCAATACTGTAATCATTAATAATTATTATATTCATTAACTTGATGCTCTATTTTAAGTATGAATCGAATATTGTAACCAGAAGAAATCAACATGCTTACCGGTATTTATCATGGTGTCATATACAGTACCAAAGAACTTGTCAAAAGTTAACGTTTGAGAGTATAAATAAGTATATACAAACTGAGATGTTGAAGACCTTTTGGCATTTGCTATAACAACCAACAGCTGCATAAATATAAACGTCTTAGAAGACATGTGTTCTATAGATCTGATAACAATACCTTTGTTTTAGTTAACTAAAACAGGAATATAAGAGAATACTGCAATTTAAATTAAGTTTAAACAATGATAAATGTGCAACATACTAACTTCCATCTTGAACCAACAAGTTATTTTTTCCATTTACAAGATTCTTGAGAGAAATCCTACTCTATCCAATGTCTCTGGCTTTACGATTCTCTGTGCAAGGATAAAAAAAAAGTTACCATCTGTACTAAACACATAATCTGAGGGAATTTGGTGGCAGGGATGCACAGGAACCATTTAGACAGAAAAACTACTCGGTAAAGGATGAATCATCGATATTCCACTGTGCTGAACGATAAAGCAATAAATAATTAACATGAGTTAACATGAGGCTTGCATTTATGTAAACAAATTCATGAAAAGTAATACACATTGGAAAACAAAAATAATGATATTAATATACTTATATACTTCATGCACTACTGGTCAAAGGCTTTTTTTTTTTTTTAATTTAAGCTCTTCATATTCAGTGAAAATAACCTCAAAAGGTATAAAGATAAGCAGTAAACTCCCTTACCTTTAAAGAAACTACAAGAAAACCAAGGTGTAAGTCAGTACAGTTTCTGACACCATCAAAAAGAAATTGGAAACTGGGAGAAATTTCCAGTGATAGGCGTCTCACACAACAAGGGCTTCAAGCACAAGTTAACAGTGTTCAAGCTAAGCAAGTCTCACTTCAGAGCTGCAAGTGTGACAGGTCGAGTGGCAGTAAGAAAGCTGTACTAAAGTGGTCAAACATTTTAGAACACGCCCAGTTTTCCAGTTTTAAATAATACTTATGCAGTTTAATGTCTCAATGTATTCTGATATTAAAACATAAAAAGTGAAACTTACTTTGACCAATTTAAAACTGTTGTCCTTTGCTTCCTATTAGTTGCTAGCCAACATGCCCACTCACAGTTATCAAGCCCTTCACTTATTTAGCTCTGTGTGTGTGTGCTTCATTAGATTTTCTCTTAGCCAACTCTTGCTGTATGCACATGTAGACTGAAGTAGAGACCTGCCTTCTCACAGAACTAGGGGACTGAGGAAAAAATGTTGGATTAAATAATGGGAGCCCTCACTCCAAACCCACTTGATGCACAATTCTTGAACTTTGTTTTAAACAGCCTACTGTTTTATGTGGATTCTGCCAAACTGACAGCCAGTAGGAAAGGTGACAGGCTATAACTGGATAAAGGAGAAGTGTGTGCTGCTAGAGGCAACTAAAAAAAAGTGGCCACAATTTTGAAAGGACTCTTAAAATTGAGATTTTGCACTCATTAAAATAAAAACTAAAATGAGTCATATGGCAGGAATTGTCAACACTCATTGATAAGTGAAGAAATCAGCTGCTGTTTATTTCCTGTTATATGTTTGAGTTTTAGCATGCAATAAGCTGTAAGTAAGCAACCTCGCAACCTCTCATGTGTTACTGTAAAACAGTAAATTAAACATTTACAGTATATTAAAAAAATGACGTGAATTTAACATAATAAAAATACATATCTGGATTTTATTTATCAGGACCTTTGATAGGTCTCATGCAGCCATCTATCTTAAAAAAAAAAAAAAAAAAATTAAAAGTCAGTTTAAATTAAAGGTCTTATATCTCCCGGCTATCCTAGAAGTGTATGAAAATTGAATCTGCTTTTCTCTATAGAGAAACATTAAATAGGAAGAGTATATGGGAAACAAATTAAAGCGTTGAATTTAACAAAGCATTAAATAACTGCAGATCTACATTATTTTGCTATTCAAATGTGACTGGCATATGACTCATAAATAGCCAAATCCAAGCCTCCAACATGCCTAGGCACCCACTGTTTGAAATTGGTGGTCTGCACATCTAAGAGTGGTGCCTTGTGGGAAGCAGTAGAATTTCAGCTTTGATCTTATAGCTGACCTGAACAATCAATTTAACTTTAGGCCTGTGTAGACAAGAGGTCTGCCTTCTTTTAGTTCTCATCTTATTAAATGGAAGCAACCATTTATAAAAGGGGATTATCAGTAAACGATATCTAAGATACATCACAGTATTTATTTAATAAGTTGAGAAATCAGGTTCAATAAATTGCTGCAGGAATTTAAGTAAAATTGACAGCTCATAGAGTGGTGAATTCAGGGCCATTAATCAATTTTCATTTAAGCAGTTTGTTGATTTTATTTGAATAATTACATCATCAAAAAAGACAACACGATTAACACATTTTCATGCTGGTCTCTATTTCTTTATAACAGTGGTTCCCAACCTATTATATGCCCTGTACCCCTAGAAAATGTTTGATTTATGTTCAAATTGCCTGGAAAAGTAGTATCACATTTGAAGATGAAGATATCAAATTTCTACTTGAAATGAACTACAAATTGATCCAAAAAAAGAACAGCTTACAGTACTGCTAAGCAATGAAACACAGTTGACAAGCTATGTCTCCCGATAACACTTGCAATGTAATTCAAAAACAGACACACGGCTCAGTTAAAATTGCTGTGCTTCTGCCAGGACTGCCAGCAGGAGATAGGCTGAGTGTAAGCAGCAGGTGATGCATCTAGTTCAGTCCCACTTGTCCTCCGTGGCAAAAATATCAATCAAACTTTGAAATCAGTGATGTTTCACAATCTGGGCTTACAAAGATATCAATACTAGACCTTGCATTTCTCTACGAATCATTACAAGGTCCAAGTTCCATTCTCTTAAAAAAAGTTATTTGCTTTTATGAAGGTTCTGCCTGCAGAAAGGAATCCGCAAGAACATGCTTTTCTGTGGCTCATTCACAAGTGACAATTGCGTGCGCAATGCTTGATTCTTTTCATATCATACAACATAAGCACTAATAAATGACCTACAAATGACGGCACACTTCAAGAAACCAACTGAACCATGATAAAGTTGGACAACACACCTGACTCAATTTTGATAAATCGCGACAAAGCCTTCATCTTTGTCGCACCCCCTAGAGGTGTGGGTTGCCAGGTTGGAAGCCCTGATTTGTTAAGTTATCCATCCATCCATTATCCAACCCACTATATCCTTGTAGTTCTATAGAAAAATAATATGTATTATACAGTTGGATTTTACACCTTGTTTATTATAAGTAATTATTTCAAAATCAGATCTATTTAACTTTCAAGCTCAGTCTATTTATGCAGACACACCTATAGTTTTTTTTTTGATAGCCACATGCATTAATGGTATGAGTCATCATACATTTAAGAAGTGAGGACACAATGGCATATGGACAAAATGGTGAAAAATGACGAGACACCAGACCTAAAGTGAAGAATGTTGTTTTTTTTATCAGCTTATGTATTTATTTAAGACACTGCTAATAATACCCAATGTATATATCATTTTTACCTTGATTAAAATATTATTTTATGTATTAATAGCACATAATGGATGTATTTCCATGTTTATTCATTGCTTGTCATTTTCATTTTAATCTTTCATACTTTACCCCCTTAAAAATGACTTTCTTAATAATAAAAAAAAATCTAAAAGCAACAGATAAAGTGGAGAAAGCTTCACAGATGTACAAACACTGATGTCTAGTGATGCTATGATCAATCAACTACTGATCAAGATTGACCGATTTTCACCATAAATGACATGATTGGTGATAGATATGTTACCCAAATAAAAAACTTTAAAATTCTTTTAAAACATTTTTTCAGTATATGCTTTTTTAAGAATTAGAGTAATTTAATTGTAGTGCTCCATTACGCAAAGTATTATAGTGCTTGAAGAATCGCATGTGTCGTTTTACTACAGAACTTCAGAGTACACAGACAGCCAACAGTCAGACTAGGAGAGAGTGAAGGCAGGAATATTAGTTTTTGCATTAAAGAAAGTGAAGTAATTAATTGGGATAAAGGAATTTGAGGAGTGGTCCTATGCATGAAGAGGAATGACAAAGTATAAGAAAAGAGGATGCATTCTGGGCAGAGAAAGGGCTTTTCATTTTGTGCCATGTTTAAAATGGATGTTCTTTGTCTGAGTATGGATAGTGAGTGAACTTGCCTTTAGTACAGCTCCACAAATTTTTTATTAGAAAATGAATAGGTGAAGAAGAATTTGCCCCTGCTGCTTAATAAACAATAGGCTTGTTAGCCAAATGTGCAAACAGGTTAAGCGTGTTAGCCTTGTATCTTCTTGATAAACATGAAAATTTTATTAGAACTATGCCTTGTAATTATGACAAAATTTTTTACATTGTTTTCTGGCATTTGTACTATATATTTCTTGTACGTGTTTTATTACTGTAATTGTCGCCAACCAGCCAGAAATTGTTTCAAGTAGATGTAGATGTTGAAAACTGTGCAAAAACTGTTCAAATGTAAGCCATGTACCCTTATGTAAATTTTATCAATTTATATAAGGTGGAATGGAACTTTCTTCAAAAGTCTGAAAATCCCTGACAGTTTTACTTAATAAAGCAGGAAAATCACTATGCTCTTTTAAAACTAAAAAGAAATAAGGAGTCTTCATCATTGCCAGTATTATCCCATTATAGTGTGGGTTCAGATATAAAAAATAATTTCATGCATTCTTTGAGAGGACAATGATGGGACCAATCAGCTGTGACCGCAACCATTTTAACTTGTAATATCTTACAGCTGAATTTGAGAATTAGATAATCATAGCAAAAAGGACATAAGAAAACATCAATGCACAGGTCTAGGAAGGGAGCAGAGTCTTTTCATTTATTCTTGAAATGCAATGGACATGTCTACATCCATTCGTCATTCATTTTATCACCTCTGTATTTGGTATAGTGTCACAGGTAGCACCTGAACAATTAGCATTATAGAGACTTTGATTTAAAAAAATCCCAGATTTATCCTTTGACTAATCAAAGGGAGTTGACTAACAGTTATGAAAAGTGATTAAATCTTGAATTCCTACTTACTTATTGTTGCTATAGAGCCTGCAGTTAACTTGAAAAGGAAGGCTAAATTTGTGAGCTTTCATGCTTTCCTGGTTCTGCATACACTAAGCTGTAATTATGAATTATGAATTATCTGAATTGGAAATAAATAATTGTTGAACCCATCCAGTCACATGAAAAGCATTATCATCTTCTTATTGCCTTAGGCAGAAACTTACAAAGGTGGTGATTGTCAAGATTTTGAGTACAAATGACATGTGAATGAACCAATAAAAGTTAGCCTTATGGTAAGGTGACGAAGAACGCAGTGTGCAAGAGACAGTGTAGCAGAGATGCTGCCAAAGTAAGATTTTTTGAATACTGATGTGTTCACTGAGTGTGCTAACCTGAATAAATATTATAAAATAAATGTGAGTTTATCTGCCTGCACTTTACATATAATCATAGCACATTACAAAGGCCACGTTCCAACATTTTACTCTGAATTAAAGCATTCCTTTGTTTAGATGGGCACATTTTCTTCAAAAGTAGCATTGGTTTGTTTAAACTTGCTATTTTTCACATTTAACATTTTAGACAAATCACCTGAAAAACAACTAGAATTAACCTAAGGAAATTTCAGCCTTTTCCTCTCAAAAGAAGGGGGATCAAAAAAACCTTATGTACTGTAACTCTGCATGTTTTTCAAAATTACTTAACAAAGCAAAGCATGGTGTTCCCCACCTCTACCGCCCTCTGTCAACATGAACGAAATGCTGCTCAATGATACTGGGACAAGCAGCATGCTCTATATTTATCTCACATATCATTATTGGAGATGAGACTGAATTAGGAAATCAGTTTGACTGTGTCTGCCTTGAATTCCAAATAACAAAAATGAACAATTTGCTGCACCTACTACCTTTTTAAAATGTTCTTGGCATTTGTTGTCTTTTAAAAGGTGTTGTTAATGTGTAATCTACCAACATATCCATATTTTTTACAAAATGTTCCTTCTACACAAGGAACTGACATTTTATTTGTCGATTGTCAGCCTGCCATTAAGTATTACTAAGACAAATTACAAAAACCAGGCCCTAGACTTGATGCTCTTATAAACAAGATCAGTTATGAACCCAACCAAGGTATACCAGGCTGAATAGCACTTTCACTGCTGACAGACAATGGGAGCCATGCTTTTAAAATTATGGGCTTTAGGATAGTTTCCATGTGAAAATAGATGTTTGCCAAGTCAAATTTAAATATGCTACATTAATGACATTGATTCTGATACAGTTAATAAACCTTATATTTTCACAGATGATAAAACTGGAAAAGACAGTAGAAAGTACTGTAAGGAGGCACCAAAAACCATGACCAAAAGGCCTACAGAAACTGACTGCCTGTATCTTGCAGGAGAAGCAGCGCATTTGCTTGGGTACATACCGTATAATGTGACAAACGTGGTGAACGCCAGTCCCATCAATGAATGGATTTCGTCCATTCCAGTTAGTTAGTATCTTATAATATTTATGCTAAAACTAAACATGGTGCATACTAAGGTGGCTATATTGTTGGAATATTTGCATATCTTGTGTATGCAACAGTTCTTTGTTTAACAATTTGTAAATACTGCATAAGTATACAGAAAACTTGAAAAGTACTTATTCAGCAATGTTTTTTTTGATTTAATGGTGCTATTTTATTGTATTAAATAAATGACTCTATGACAGCAGCATGCAACAATGTGCTACCACTAAATATTCTCACTGTACATTAACATTGTTGCATCTGTTTTTACATACCTTTACAACACAACTATCAGGTTGTGTTCATATTTACTTCTTAATCTTATGATTAATTACACACCATTTAAGAATTTATTATGCTCTTTGATTTTACATAAACATGCAGCATGTTTGTTGGTATCTTCTCCCCCTTACCTTGGTTATACGTGACTGCAGATTATCCAGTGTATTGCTGTTTTAGATGATTTGTGTACATATGTAAGTCATCTTTCCCTAATACAGCAGAACCCCAAATTAAACATTCTCACGTCTAACATTTTTGGATGATGTGGGGTCCCAATAACTCTTTTTTCAGAAGTTTTTATTTTTAAAGTAAAAGTAAAAACATATTTACGTAATACTTACATTTCTTTCATAATTATTTGAACATCAGTAGTTTATTTTATTTACTGTATTACAAAAAGAGTGGCACAAATATTTATTCTGGTTATGTGTACTGAATCTTTATTGTAACAAAACGAGACAGTATTATTTTAAAAACTAAATTTAAAATTTATCAACTGATCACACATTATGATACTTTTATATTAACATCTTTAGTGGTTCTCTAGGAAACTGCTAAATGGAAGTTCTACTGTATAATATAGGCAGCTTCCCACTGCAGGAACTTTTTTTGAGGAATCAGGGACTTTTTAGAAACTCAGTAGCTTTTGAAGCATTCCCACCACATGTACGCAGACCATTTGTAATTCTTGATAGGTAGCTCCTGGTACTTTTTTTTAGCTCCTATTGCAGGGTATGTGCTTTTTGTTCAACCAGGAACTATCATGGGTGGGACTCCATTGATGAATTGTGCTGATTGGTTGACCAGAGGCACTGGCACTATCTATTTTTAAATCTGCATTTTATTACAGTATTAATGAATATAAACGTAATGAATAATGTGAACATTTTTTTCCTTTTCATGTTATTTCTGCATTTGAATCTTGAATCCCTGCAATCTGACATAAAAGTTGTCTCCTCTTTTACACTCTAACTTTCCTTTGCTTTTTTAAACCCTGTTGATCAATTCTTTAAACTGATTCCCTGAAATAGCAATTAATGCATTTGCAGTAACATACAACACAAGAACTAACAAAACCTCACTCTCCAAGTTTTTGGTGGTACTGCCTTATATTCAAATGATGTCTACAGTTTAACCTACAACTTTGCATGTCACATATTTTATGTGAAGGTTACAGTGTGTGTGGTGGGAATGCAACACACGAAAGTGGCCAGGAACCACAAGTGGCCCAGTACCCCAACAAAGTTTCTGTGGTGGGAAAGCACCTTATGTATACAGAATACAGACTATGCAGTTTGCAACACAAAATATGTGTGTCAAAATGTAATTTAAATATACACAGTATTTCATTATAATACTACTGCATTAATGAAAAGTAAATACTCACAATTAGAATATCAATGGCAAAAATGTCAATTATGAATTTCAAATTCCCAAAGCTATCAATACAGTGAATCATGCACCTGAGGGAACTGGTGGAAACTGAGGGTAAGTGTATTTAAGACTGAAGTCAGTTAGCACTTTTTCAACATGCAGCCTTGAGAACATGGAAGAAAATATTTTGTCATTTAGTGTAAGTGAATATTAAAACAACTTAGTTATTAGCTATCCATATATATACCTAATGATCTTCTCTCATTTGTAAATGTTTTAAATATCTGTCCTATTGATTTAGTAATACTGAATACAAAGGTACAAATAACAGAAATTTGCCTTTTTGAAGACATGTAAATGCATACAAGAAGCATGTAGAAGAAAGCAGTAAGAAACTTAGAAAATGCAGATTTCTAAGTTTCAAGCAATGATGTTATAATAGAGACAGAACTAAGCTTTTATTTATAAAATTAATTAGCACTTTTCATCACTTTTCAAAGCATGCATAAAAACAAATAAGATCAGTAATATAATACAACTTTGGAACATAGCTGTTTATATTGGACTTAAATGGAGAAATGGAAACAGCACACAAAAAAGTACAATAACTAGATAAATAAATGAGTGGGTGTGCCAAAACCAGTCACAGTGCTTGCCAGCCAGTGAGGCTTTTTGTTTTGTGGGCAGAGGCATTTACCATACCATCAAACACCCTCTGTGCAACGTTTGTATGGAAGCTGATAAGTGCATGGGAATGAATAAAGAAGAATGCAGGAAGTTTTACAGTTCACTACTACTTGTAAAAGTTGTGCACGGTATAATTTAGTTCCCTGCCAGTCTGCCATGACTTAATATAATTATGCATTATCCAACCCCACTCATCTGACCCTCATCTCACAGTTATACAATCGGCAGCTGACATCAGACATTACAGCAGTATTGCTTTAAACTGAACAAGGCAGGTGTGATGTAGGAAAGTGAAGAAAATATGAGACTACAGACATTACAGCACATTTAAACCTGACCTGCTCTGTTAAGACGCTGTACCAACCAGCAAGCATAAAAACACTACTGCCAGAGTTAAAAATAGATTGGCTGCTTTTACTACCTATACTATGTGTGCACAATGTCATACTGCCATGGATGCCAAAACACCCTTCTATAACAGTTTAGCAATCATTAGGGTCAGCAGAAAATGATACTTGCCCCTTGGTGGCTTCCAAAAGATGTACAGTTGTGTTTTTATATTAAAATAACCCAACTTTAAACACATTTTAAAAGTGTGAACATATTTAACAAGCCTATTAGGTTTTATTTAAATAGTCTTTTTAAGACTAATTTAATAAGTCTCCTCCATCCATCATAAAATCCACTTAATGGCTGTAAGGCTAGAGACTGTCCTGCATGCACAGGACACAAGACTGGAATTAACTCTGGAGCAGTTGATTGCCAGTCCAGATAAACAGAACACTCAAGTACACACTCAGTCTCACTCACTCCAGGGTGAATTTTGAGATGACAGTTAACCAAAGCTGTCTGTCTTTCAGGTGTGCACAGAAAATGTGTTTACCTGTAGACATGGGAAGTATGTGCAAGCTCCACTCTAAGACTGCCCAGGACAGAAGTCAAACTCAGGAATTTGAGGCACCTTTACTAAATGCTACACCACTGTGCTGATTAAAATATGAATCTAAAGAATTTACATTTGCATTGTTAAAACATACTTATAAGAAGTTACTTCAAAATTGTCAAAGTCAAAAGACCACACCCAGAACATAAGATGTATATTTTTTATAAAGAAGCACATTCACAATATCCTTCAGTCTTAAACATACAAGTGTGGTGCTGTAATCATATGGGGCATAACAATAAAAGAACAAAAAATATACTGTTTTGGCAAAGCAACAAAACAAAACTAATTGCTTGGAAATACATCCTGTATAAAATAAGACACAAACAAATGGTTTTACCACAGAAACGCAGCAGTTAGCTGGTAAATATATTGATATGTGAGACATTGTTTATTTTGTTTTTTCCCCCCAACATGTTCCCTTATATTTTATATATACTGGTGCAATGCAGAGATACTAAGAAAAAAAAAATGCATAACTACTCAAACAATTACTATAATTTATGCAAGATACGTAATTAATGTTCTGCAGATAATCTGACGAGCAGACAAAGGGTTTTACTTTTAATGTTGAAATGTGTTCTTTGTGTTCCATGTAATTAAGCATAGGAAATGACTTCATTACAGGGGTTAAAAAAAAGGAAAGCAAATGTGGTTTCTGATATTTCACAATTACCTCAAACTAAACATTAAAAAAAAAATCTAAAAGAACCTTTGATACGTGTTTTTAATTTGCAGCTACTGTAGGTATTACTGATTTGGGCACACCAATGAAACCACTTAAATTTGACAAAGCAGAAATAATCAGGGGAAAGAAAAGCAGCAGTAAGAGTGTGTATCACTCAAGCACTGACCAGGTATCATTAGCAACCAGTTATCAGTGTCAGCATTAGAAGCACTTCTGACATATTGCTTTTATGCTAATATTTCATATAAAGCACATTGTAAAAAGACAGCATATAAGTAAAATCACTTTATTACGTGAGCACATTTAGAAAGGGGCCACTTTGCATCAAAAATGAAGATACTTATAAAAAGACTGCAACACTTTTCATTGCCAGGTAACAAGCTATTTTTATATCTAGCACATAATCAGATGTTTGCGATACATATATGTGGTTAATTTTAATTTAAATTATTAAATATATTATGTCAATTAAATCTATATTAAACTTACCAGAACAAAATATATTGATATATAAAAAAAAACATTTCTACTTGTATACTGCTATATTTAGCTAAAAATTGGACCCCCACACAAGTTGTTAGACGCTATAAGAAATAAGCACCAACCAAGAATGCTTTAATGCCTTTCTAAACTTCTGGCAAATATTACCAACCTGGCTACAAGCAATAAACATATTAAGGCATTTTGCAAATGTATTTGAACAACCACTTTGAAAATGCAAGGGTATCTTGTATCAGTTATGTAAAAATAATCACAGTTCCAAATGCCAGAGGTAAACAGGTTTTTCTTTTGGGTACAAAATGACTCACCAACACATACTGCTCTGACTCTGGCAGACCATTTAACATCCACTCCAATGTATATAAATATGCAAACAGTAATGCAAGAGAAAAGAAGACTTCAATAAATCGTATGACCATTAAATGACTGACAGTGATTATTCATAATACACCTGTTCATATCATTTTCTTCTTGATAACTACAGAGTTATAAAATAAATCACAAATTGCTTTAATGACTGGATGCAAGACTGAAACCAGTGCAGGATGGGGCACAAGTTCATCACAGGGCTTAGTCATTCATAGGGGACCAGTTTAGAAATGCACATTATTCTAACAGGTATCTAAGTGATGTGGGGAAAACACTAGAAGTAAATCAACAAAGATAAAAGGAGAAATGTACAATTTTCGTGAGTCTGAAGCTGTAAGATGACATGGATAAGTATGAAATAAAATGTGACATAAGTTTTACATTTTATTAGCTCCAAATATACAGTACGAATATACCAATTTCATCACATAACATTGTGGTAACAGCAAAACAAAAATGATCAGTTTGCCTTTGAAAATAATACATCTTTCATTGTACTTCTCTGATTTTCTATTAAGGGATCACTCAGTAAATTTACTTGGCAGAGTATGCATGTCAATTATTACGGCCAATATTGTATAATATAAAGGAAACATTGAACAGGATTGAAAAAAACTGAGTGAAAGAACACTTCTACAAAAAAAAGGAACACAAATGATCCATCCTGACAACTAATAGCCATACCTTTGTATACAAACATAATCTGGCAAAACTACTTAAATGAATAAGCAATCTAACCATCCAACATATAAATAAATGAGCTAAAAACCAACACTGACAATAGGTCTGTATATGTACAGGTTGTGTATCCCTAATCCAAAATTCTAAAATCTGAAATACTCTAAAATTGTAAATTTTCTGAGTGCTAACATGGTGGCACAAGTGGAAAATTCCACACTAGGAGTCTCTTTTATAACACTTTGCTTGGAATCAAGCATTAAAATATGCATATGCCAAAAAGTGGATGTGAATAAAATATATGCAGATTCAAAACAGATGTATTATTTCAGAGAGAAAGGGGGGTCCTGTGAAATTGAGTGTGCTATGAAGGGGTGCAATGAAACACAGTTGACAAGCTTAGTCACCCATGAATTAACACAATTAAACCTACACAGGTTCAAAAGTGTTGTGCAGCACCATTAAAATTGCAGATAACATTAATCGGATATCACTGCTTACAATTAGCAAAAGCAGTGTCATTCTTGCTAGGTGCCCTTATTGCAATACGAGTTTAGTAAATTGCTCTGATTATGTTAGGAAAATTGGTTATTGTCTTCCAGCACAGTGGACATGATGGAGTGAAGGTTGGCTGAGGTATTCCTGACCTGTTGGCCAGTTTAGTGAGAAATGACTAGTAGCTGATAAAAAGTGATGAAAAACCAAAAAAGTTCTTCAGTGCAAATACACAGCATTGGCCCTCTTAAAAGGTAACTAAAATAGAGTCTATACATATTAACCACTTTTCAGATTTAATATGTTTGTCATGTCAACACACATTATAATAAGGGCTCAGTGACATTCATTTTTTACTCATGAGTCATTATTTAGCTGGTTTGGCTGCATTTCCCTAAATGATCACATATGTCTCCAAGAAATCTATGTATGAATATGCAAATATCTCTCTATTATAAAAAAAAATCCTGGGAGAGAAAGACGGGAGACGAGACGTGATCTTTATGTTAAGAACACGGAAAACACTTAAAAGACCCCACGAGACAAAAGAGAATGGCCACGGAGCGTAAACATTAGACTTTGTGCCAAGAGACTGACCCAGGGCCGTCTCACGATGATGTAGAACATGAGATTAAGGTCTATTACAGAGTTGATTGTATGGCGATCGGTTACTTGGAGAAAGAAAAGCAAGGACTGCAAGGGAGGCTACACCAATATATACTGAATATAAAACAGAAAGAGTAAATAACAACACAGCTAAAACGCAGCAACAAATTTCGGCAAAAATTAAATGCTTGTGTCATGAGCACGAGGCAACAAAACAAAGCATTTAACATGCTACTTTAATTACAACGTGATTTGAAACTGGTTAATTAAACGATTTTAAGATGAAGTTTATGATGTTCTACTTTAATGGCAAAATAAACTACATGATTAAAGTGGAAATTTCGAGATTGAAGTTGACATTTCGTGCTTTTTCCCCACTGTGTGCCTTTTTTTTTCTCTGTACCCTAATAAGCTTTCATATGTCACTCAGACAGTGGGCTACAACTCGCCTTTTAACAGCGACTTTGATACGTGACTTCTTTTTTATTTCCAGCACTGTGCAATTTTGTGAACGTGAGCTTTCAAGTTTCTCCAACACGCTATGTCACTCGATCACCTTCCTTTTGTTGATTATACCACGGTTTAATTAAACAAATAGTTATGTTTTTCCTTTGCCTCCACTTGGTATTTGCTGAAATTCTTATATTTTTCCCCGTGCTTTTCACATTGTCTTTTCACAGAAGGCTGCGCTTAAGGGCGATTTATATTGATTTGCATATTCAAAGAGGCGTAATTCTGGGAGGAGTTGGGGGGTTACATAAAGCGCGTGCACGAGCGTTACTTTTCACGCTGATCGGGATTTATGTAGCGGAAGAACGTGGAAGTTGGAGTACGCACAGATTCCTGCATCTGGATCTTTCTGTGTGTAAGCACATTTCGGCTTTTGTGCTTACGCCATGTTATAGTGCAAGTTCTACGCACGCCGTTATACATGAGGCCCCAGGTGTCATTGAAAGAAAAGCAGGAGAAAGTGAGGTCAGAAATAAAACACAGAGTATAAAACAAAGTAAAACGTCATAAAGAGGTTAAAAAACAAGGGGGCCAAACACATGCACAACAGGTTAGAGATAATGAAAACTAGAATTCAAAAGACTCAAAAAAAAAAAAAACCACAGGCGCGAAACACATGCAGAGCAAGATAAATAATAATGAAGCAGAAAAAACGACAGTGTCAAAACAAAGAAAGTACTCTGAGAAATAACGAAAAGGCGAATAGAGATTGAATATATGGACATAGGTGAAATGTCAGAAGTATGTAAATATTGTAAGGCTTTGAGGTTTAAGACAGAGAATTTCAAAAACGTGGTTTACCTCACATTCATCTATTGGTTACTTTGCAAAAAAAATTATTAACTGCTGATGATGTAGATTGTTTTGTTTGTGCTGAAATTCCAAATGGAGAAACCTATCCTGATTTACGGTACAAAGTAATTAAACACATCTTACTGACCTCATTTAAAAGATTCAGTATATTGGGACTCCAAAAATTCCAAATATTGTTTTTACTGAAATAAAAGTGATACTAATAAAATAGCAACAATTCAAAGAAAAACAAAATCTTAAAAGCGTGTATCCGGAAAACCAAACACGGGTGTTGTCGAGCGAAGCAAGCAGGGGGCAAAAGCCTCTAGTTTCAAAAATATTCAAAATCCAAAATACATCTGGTCCCAGACATTCCAAATTAGGGATACTTAACCTGTATAACAATCAAATGCTTTATAAACAATTTATCTTTGAAAACTACAGTATAAGGCTGTGGTTGTTCATACAAAAATCAAAGTGAATCACTCATTTATTATAACTTTTATTAAAAGTCTGCCAGACCACCATCTCAGATCCTATTTCATCATAACTCTCCTTACATATAGCTTGCCTAATCTCATTATGATATTATAGTTGTGACATCCCAGATAAAGTTAGGGACATGCTATAAATGAACAAAAGTGAATAATATTACCAATTCTGGATTTCATACAACAACAGTAGCAAAATGTTGCTAGTATGTTGACCATGTTATTTCTGAGAAGGTTAGGATACAGTATGTTTTTGTCTACTTAACTATTCACTTGACATGACTCTTCTGGCTTATAAAAAGCCATTGAACTGAACAGCAATCTAGAATACCACTTTATGCTGTTTGTCTTGTAATTTTATTAAACTTTCCTTGCAGCATTCTATGATGCCTAAACCTGGCTGGAAAAACACACACCTGAGTCATCATAAATTCAACTTTGAAGCCTTTCATCCTTCTGTGAATAAAGCTCTCCAGTATGCAGTATAAAATACATAAATGAAAACAATTCCCATAATTTCTGTACACTTAGAAGCAACTTCTGACCACTAAGTGCAAAAAAACCCAAACACCCTTATAAAAACCCATGTCTAACTGTTAACATTTACTTCTACTTATTCTGTTTCTCTTAAGAAGTCCTAATTTAATCCATATGGCATCCATTTAAACTTACTTACAAATTTCTACTTGAACATAATGAATCTGCAAGAACCTATGGGCTATATTGGGATTTGTACTAGAATAAAAAGTGAGCAAACACCAATACACTTTATTGGTATAACAGAAAAAAGTAGGCATTTTTTAAATAGAGTAACTGGGCATTAAACTAATGCACCAGCCCATCCTGGCTTAAACCCTATACTAGAGAGCCAAAAGGGGCAGTAAAGGGGTCTAAGCAGACAACAGTGCAGAATAAATCTGCATAGACTGAAGGCAGAAAGAAGAAAATGTTATTTTGCTAGAAATAAAGCCTTTTGTCATAACAGCCTTAAATCAGCAGCAGCAGGGGTAAACAATTTTAATTAGGTTTTCAAAAATGGTCTCTACTAGGCTGTTTCGATCATTATTTTGGATGCTAGTGAGTGCAAAATTACCTTTTAACCTGTTTTGTGTATTAAATTTTTTCAATTACTGGGTTGCTGGCTGACCATCACTGACCTGCTAGCACTAAGTGAAAGACAAGGGCTGAATCAAAATGGGATGTCACACTCACTAACAAAACACCAGCCTATTGTTATCAATCAGCCTGGTAGAGACATTTTTGAAACTTGGGATAAAGCTTAGCCAACATAGAGTGTGAAAAGAATGTCAAAACTCAAAGGTGACTGGTTTAGGATCTGAAATCATGTTCCTGTCATTGTGACATAGCAGATTACCACTGTGATACTCATCAAACCAGAAAAATATAATAGTCCTAGTTTATACAAACTGTTCACCAAATGGTGTATTTTGTCTCCTGGCGTATCTATGCTACTGTACCTTGCTCTGACCACTGGCTTTCCTTTGCTACAAAGACCCAGTTCAACCTCCTTCTTTCTATTACTGCCCCTCATCACTCCAAATGAGCTAAAAATGTACAGTTTTTCAGTATTGGAACATCACACAAACTTTCCATAGTGTACCAATAGGCAAGAAACTTTTGCAGGCTCGCTTGCTTACTTTCCATTATAATGTACCCTTTCCTAATATGACAGTTTTACTTATTTTTATAACACCTTTCCTTTGGTTGCATCATCCCACTGTGTATAGTAATCCAACCAGAAATATATGTATACTGTATAAGCAGCTCAATTTCTAAGTGTTTTTTCTAGGCTTTCTTTGCAAGCTCTATAATCACTTAAGAAAGGTACAATTGTGATTCACTGCTTTTGGATTTGTTTTCTTTATAAACTGTCCTGTGATACTAGATACTGGAAAAGGCGCTTTAAAAAAGACTAAAATATGAATAAAGGTAACATGTTGAACACCAGGTGTTAAATCGCCCCAAATCCTAGCCAGGAGCTGCCGCTCTCTTACTCTTGTCACGTCCAGCGCATGCGACTAATCACTGTCGCGCACTCTAGCCGTGAAGTGGCAGGTGGATTGCTGGCTCCGCGCGCCACGAACGCTGATGAGTAAACTTGCAAAACATGTTTTATTTTAGTAAACATAAAGGCTATTGCTCTGTCTCCCAAGAAACAACACAAAAGCTGAGAGAATACACACAGAATGTAAGATATGAAAACGAGCACTACCAGCGACACGGGCGGACGGTTTCCTCGCTGGAAATAAAAGAACAAATGCGAGCAGCCCCCTGTTCTTAGAAATGGAGACTGAACCCCTCATACAACAACTCCACCCCCTAACCAGGCTCGACAATCAGAGCGATTATAGTCCAGTGCTACAGCCACTCGGCGGCAGTTCTCAGGGGGCAGAATGTGCTTCAGACACCCTTCTGAACTATGGCACCCCGACCTGCCCTCCGTGATGCTGTGGCAGAGATTCATGACACGCACCTCGGAGCGATCTACTCAAATCGCTGCTGCCCCTTCCAAAAAATAAAAACTTCGGCGATCAGGGAAGAATACACGTCATCTTTTAAATGTACCAGAAATGGGGTGAAATGTGAACTGTATGTCCCGTTTAATGAAAGGAACAAAGCTAACGTACCTACGATACGGCATATATCCCAGTGACACTCACACCATCGCCATCTTGTCTGCTCACATTGACGGGCGCGTGGAGCCTACAGTCTTTGCGTCTTCCCGTGACGTCACGCAAGGGCAGCCTATCTGACGTCATTTTCCCGGGCAGAGGTGATTGGCATGTGTGACAGGCTGCTGTTAACATGGCACTTCGTTAAAGAATCTGATTTTGGAAACAAAAGTCGAGAAATTCTTTACCAATTTAAAGCATAACTTAATTCTTTTACTCCTCTTTTTGTTTTTTGTACATGACTACACTTTATAAATGACCCATGTCTCCAAAGGAAGCCAGGGCAAAGTGATCAATTATTAACGAAACTAATCAGAATATTCAAATTAAGACGTTTTTTGTGTACTTTTCTCTCGTAATACTGATAGTTCATACATTCTGTGACGTCTCGTGCAGATTCATATGGAGTCTGAGAGAGTGTGAGTTAGACTTTCTGAGTGACAGTGCCGATGATTCCATAAGAGTGCACTAGGGCCAGACGCGGTGCAGTTGGCAGATAAGATAAACTCGTTGATCTCTTTTAAATGTTCCTAGTAATATTGTGTACAACTTTGAGAAAACGACTAAACCTACAAGCGTTCAGATGTGTTAAGCTTGTGTAGTTTGTCTACGCAAAAAGTTGTACATCAGTTATTCAATACATTAAGAAGTTTAGCATTTACGTCTCCTGAAGTTCAATAATAAAATATTTCACGCAGGTACCATGCTAATATTTTCTTTTACGACAATTGATACAAAACTATTATCTGTGCAGTACCAGACGGTTAATAAGCTGTGGTGGATGTACGGCAATAAATACAAAAGGTACAGTGTAAAATTATTTTTATATATGTTTTGATACAATAGATTTACACGCGATTTCAAGTTATAAATGTCAATTCCAAACTATCATTTATCACTAGTCGTAGCTAGTTCATTTTCGTCACACAATACTAAATAATCAACGCTTTTGAAATGCAACGTAGAATACGCAGACAAAATACCATGCGTTGTAAATATGCTAGGAAATGATGACTCGACATCAATGAGTCAAGAATAGAAGACTGTCCAACCTTCGAGGTATTTTGCTTCAAGGCTGGACTCCAGCATGATTTATTTGCAGAGCCGCAGCGCCATGGTGTCAAGTTTAAGCTTGGGGTTTAGTGTGAACGGACAGTATCCACTTTGTTCATAACATAAACTTTACACCTAACGTAACTGGTGCCTAGCTAAGAATTTAACCATTGCAATTTTTTAACTGTACATACTTTAGCTTTCTGTAATAGCGGTTCGATGTACTTTCCTAGCCATGTGTATAAAAGTTCGGTCATGCGTATATAAATTTCTGTCTTTGAGCTGCGTGCAATGACATCGAGGCGCTGCAGCTTTTCAACCAGATGCTTCTCTCTGGGCTGAGAAATGTCCCTTTGCTTTATCAGCAATACCTCTCTTGGTCGATAGAAGGCAGCAGTGTTGCGTTAGCTAATAGCGTTGCTTGTCTACAATAGTTAGGTTTCAAACTGGGGATTCTGGGAAATGTAGTGTTACAGGAGTCTCCATGGGAACAAGGGTTACCCAGAAAAGCTCTCTGGATGGCTGGAAAAGCACCAGAAGTGAATAGCCTAATAAGGGCTTCCATCTCCACATCAGCGGTATTTTTGGCATGCAAATTCTGGCGGGACTACACCCACTATGTCCTATATGTGTGCAGACTTCTGTAATATAAAAATTAACTTAATAATCTATTCCTCTTTTGCTAATGACTAGTGATAGTCTTGTAACTACCCACTGCTAAGGATATGTTGGCTATGAACTGCCTATATTAAAACAGTTTAGAATCAAATAGTTTTTAGGTGTATAGGGCAAGTCGCACTAACATAGAACAAATATGCAGACTACTCCTATGGCACAACTCAAGAGCAAGGGCAGCAAACAATTGGAACCATTGTTTTCTGTGTATCTACCTGTTCTTTCTCCAGCAAAATTTTGAGCTTCTTTGGAGCATAAGCAACATTCTTCTGACTTTTTTTTCTATATAGAGTAAGTGGCACACATACAGGTAGGCTTCCTTAGTGGCTTTTTTCAAATTTACATTTGTCCTCCACAGTAGTGGTGGAAAATCAATGTATTGTGAATAATGAATTCTTATATTTATTTGTGTTATTTGTTATTTCTAATTACTGTGACTACCTTTAAGGAAGCAAATGGTACTTTGGAAGTGCAAATGTATGGTTGAAAAAAAAAATACAACAGTGTAAGTTCAGATTGCACATGCGCACACACACCTAAGGGTGTAGAAAACACTGCAAGACCAATTGACACAGCCAATCAGCCAGAAACAGGATTGCAGAACCCAGCAGAAAGACAATTTCACATACTACAAGAAGCAATATTTTCTAAATGGGTAATTATGTTATAAGTTTGGTAACTGTTTTAATCCTAAATATAAACTACATATACTGTACTGTTGCTTAGATCTAATAGTGCTTTGTTTGTACTGCTGTTACAACACACAGTATTTTAGTTATATGCCATTTTATATTATATTTGAAATGCACTTCATTTATAATTAGTTTATGGCTTACAGGTATAATTGGAATTGCAATTTTTAAGAATGCAGTCATTTTAATTTGGTTGTATAGAAAAAAAATAACTATCACATCATATGCTGCAGTAGTGCAATAATCCCCACTGCAGCTTCCAAAAACAGAGTTCCAATCCTGGCTTGCATTTAGTCTCTATGGGGTTTACATTTTATCCTCAATCTTGAGTAGTTTGTGTCTGGGCAGTGTTTTCATCCCAAACACTGGTGGGTGACTGTAATTTGATCCTATATGAATGAACGTGTTACAGAATGACTGGCAGGGTTTGTTCTTACAGTACTTTCTGTCAGAAAATTGGCATACCCTCTAAATTGGATCTGAAAATGGAATGAATATAAAATTACACATAATGGCTTCTCTTGATCCTGTAATGGAAAATGGGTAATATTTGATTTGACCAATTGATAATACTTGGTTTGTCCATATGTCAAAACAGATTAATGTTTAAAAAATATCTTCCGATAGTGTGGTTGAAATTTAACATCTTATTAAAAAAAGAAACACCCTCTACCAGCACAATTCAGTAATCAGACAGGAGAAAAGCTGTTCATTGAATCTTTTAATGACTCCTCAGCAAAATGCCTTGGAGGGAGCTTTCTTCAAAAAGTCTGTTACAGCATGAACAGAATGATCAGAATGGTCACAGAAACAAAGGATAGAGGTTCATTTTATAAACTGTTGAATTTACTTACAGTGTCAATCAATGCATACATTTTGCTCTGGTCGGTTCATTGGTTTACACCCAAATGATTTATATAAAATAAAAGTTAGTTATAATTATATTCTGGTTTTTCTTATACCTTTGAGTTGCGCCACCACCCTTGAAATTTCTGTGCATATAACAATTGTCCATTCTTGTTGCTTATAGTACATCTGCTGATTTCTTATTTATCCTTCAGTACATTTTGTATATTACATCAACCTTTCTTCTGGTACATTCTTTATTTACTTGAACATCTCAGTGTTTTTACTAAACCAAATTGTATATTTCAGTGTACATTTTGTTGTTCACTTGACCTTTATTTGGTTTCCCACATTTATTAACCCTTTATGCTATTTCTTTAAGATGAATGCTATGTTACCCTAAAATTATTCTTCCAGAATAGATATTGACCAATATTTGTTTCCAAAGTATACCATTTATTATATTCAGTGAGACTTTTGCTTACTTCACCCGAGCGGCTAACTCATACGTTACTAATTTAAGTGTTACATGGATTATCATGATTTATTAGTTGTCATACAGCCAAAAGCATTTGTTTGCAGTGTAAATTTACACCATGTCATTGGACACAGTGCCTAAATTAGAACTGTATAAGCACACCCATTTTATTAAAAGGTGAATATGAATTAATAGTACATTATGGTTGTCTGTAAATCTAATTACTTTATACATATATGCAGTATACTTCAGTTGAGTATGCACTGATCATACAGGGCATTCTAACAAAGAGCATACTAACTCATTGAATAGATTTTCCATCTCTAGAAGCTAGATATGCCTATAATAATAATAATAATAATAATTCTTTACATTTATATAGCACTTTTCTCCCTTCTCAAAGTGCTCTCCACACAGTGAGGACCCAGGAAGCAAACCCACAATCTCCTTACTGCAAAGCAGCAGCGCAAGCACTGCACCACATAACACAAAGTTGTAACAAATGAGAATTGCTTTTCTGCTAGTAATTAAAGTGCGTGCTACAGGTGCAGAAAATCACACCACATTCCATTCCTGTAATCTTACAATAGCAAGCTGTGGCAACAGTTGCTATGTAATCACCAAAACTGAATAAATTAACATTAGAAAAATGTTTACTGGTCTGCAAAGTCTTCATCAGCATTAATCCAGGCTGTTGGTTGTAGTGTAATAGCATGGGGAATGTTTTCTTGGCATACACTATGCCAATTTAGTGTCATTTGAATGTAAAACATATCTAGGTATTGTTGAATATCTTGCTGCATAGTGAATATTTCTTTGTAGCTGAAGCCTAAAACTTTTGAAATAAATACTTCCAGCTGGATAATGTGCCATGTCATGAAGCATGCATCATGTAAAATTAGTTCATGAACCTGACAGTGACTTCTTTTATGTCCAGTGGCTTGCATAATCTTAAGATTTCTATGCAAAAGGTGGAATGAAAGATTTGCAGGAGAAAAGTATGGCAGAAAAAACCTACAGGAATTGTGTAATGCTGTTGAAAGCATGGAATACTAAATCCCCAAGTAATATTTAGAACACTTTGTTCAATCCATGACTCAAAGAATTCAAGCTGTTTTGAGGGTGGCAGGGGTAGCCTTATAGGTGTACATAAAAAAACAGCTTGTAAATTCTCTCCGTGTTTACATAGATTTTCCTCCCACATCCCTAAAGATATGCTGATTATGTTAACCGGCAAATGAGTGTAGGTATGCAGTATGCATAGTACATAAACGCGCCCTGTGATGGACTGGTACTCTGTCCAGTGCTGCTGGCATAGGTTCCAGCCTACTGCTTTCCTAAAGTAGATAAAATAGGCTTGAATATGGTGTGGTATGCTGTATTTATACAGTATATATGGTATATACACTCCCATGGATTCATTATAGATGTACTCTAATTCAAGGGCACATGAAAGCAGACTCTTCACTAGCATCACCAAGACATCAATAAATCATTGTTTTCTGTTGATTTTGTACTTTGTGTTCTTCTTGTGATGATTTTTCCATGTACAGTAGTTTACTTTATGTTGAGAAAGGAACTCTTTGCCTGAGAATGCATGGCCTCTATCAGGGCCTCCTTCTATCACTAAATAATAAGCTTGCTATATAATTAAAGTCATATTAATTAAAGACAGACTGCATACATAATAAACAAATAATGAAATTAAACTGTAAGCAAAAAGAAGTAGGTAATGTTATGGTTCAGCTCAGGTATTGAGTTTTTTGTTTTTACTCTTTTAATTGTAGCCAATTAAAACCGTAGCCTAGTTTGGCATGGCATTTAATTGTAAAATGCAATCAGGGTAATTGAAATAGGTCACGATAAAAAAAGTTCTTGGTAAAATTCAGAATATTCTAATAACAGCATTGTAAAAATATAATAAAGCGTGTGTAATAATGGGCAAATCCTTTAAATCATTGCACTTGCTTGACAGAAGTAGGCGTCACTTGGACTTTTGCAGGCCTACTTCATTCTTGATCAAATACTTAATATCCTAGAAATAACATTATATTGATGAAATTCACACTTTTCTAATTTCAAACCTTATTGTTTCTTCAGAAATGTAAATTTATTTATTAGAAAAGAAAATGAGATAGTTACAAGAACAAATTGGTGAACCATTTTAAATTACCTGGATTTCTGCTTTAAGCACTCATGACAATGTTGTCTGATATTCAAGTAAGTCATAATAATAGGCAAACACAATCTGCTTAACTTAATAACACTCAAGCAATTGTATTTCATTTTGTTAAAACTGAATTCAGGTTGGATTTAGGTTTTGCTGTTAAGTATATTAACTGACAGAGTCTGTTCTCCAAAAAATTACTAATTTGAACCATACCTTTACTAAAAGAAACATCAGAGAACCTTACGTCAAGAATTGTTTGTAAACTGTAGATGCATAAAGCTGGAAAAGGCTATAAAAACACTTCTAGAGCTATGGTGTTCAACAGCACATGGTAAAACATAGAGTCTTCAAATGGAAAAAAACTCAGTAGTGTTTTGATTCTCTACTTAACAGAGTGTGTCCTGCAAAGATTTTGGCCAAAGTGCAGAGTGCAGTGTTGAAAGAGGTTAATAAGAACCTCAGAGTAACAACAAATAAGGACACTTTGCTGCCTTGAGGGCTTATATAGCTTGCTGCCATAGAGGAAACAATGCATGCAAAATTATATTAAGAAATTTTACATGATTATATCAGACTAGTGGTCAGTCACTTGACACTTACTAAAAGCTTGATGACGCAAACCAAGAAATAAGAATGAATGAACAGAATGTCTTAAACAGTAGAACATTCATGTTTAGGTATGACCTAAGCAAAGTCCAGACCCCAGCTTAATTGCAAAGTTGTGGCATAAACTAAAAAGAGTTGTCAATTCATAATAAGAAGTGAACCAGTGACAGGATGCATCTTTGTTTTATGCCAGATTATATGTTACATTGTTTCATGAGCTAGTTATTGTGGATGACTCTGGATTCAGAATTTGTATACAGTAAATTAATAACATAAAACAGCTTCCTCTGTTTGCCATAGTGCTGGAGGTTTTCAAAGTGAGACCTTGTGCTTGCTGTCAAAAGCTTCCTCAAAATCTGCAAACACCACATATTGCAATCTGTTCCAGAATCTGGGTCATGACAAAAGTCAACGCATGATCTTCCTTTTCTAAAGGTGGCTTAATCTTGTCTGTGAGCATTTTCCACAGCTGTTGTGATCCTAACATGTACAGTATTATATAGCTGAAGATCTTACAAGTAAATGACAGTAATGATGCCTCTCCATTATTTTTTCTATTTTGGAGACCACCTTTCTATGGAAATGTTACTTTTATTTCAGTTTGTCAGGCATCTTTTCACTTTTCCATATCTGTTTTAGAAATTGGCACAGAATATGTGGTGTTTCCTGGCACTCTACTGTCAGCATTGTTGCCCACACAGTTTCCATTAGTGTTTCTTCACTCTTTAGTGTACAAAAGACTTTCTTTACTTCTTCAGTCGTGATTTCACCAAGGTTGATGTCTAAGTCTAACTTAGTTTAGAGGATATCAACAAGTATTTAGAGGCTGGACTGATTGAGGACCTCTTCAAAATATTGTTTCCAATAATAATAATAATATCTTAATAACCCTTTTGGTTCTTGGGTTTATAGATTAGATTACATTAGATATATTTTATTAATCCCAAAGGGAAATTCAAATACATACTGTAGCAAAAACATAAAATACAAAGATACCAACTAAAGTATGTACAACATAAGACAATAGATTAAAACAATACATACAATCAATATTATACTGAAAATGTATGTAGTATATTGATGTCCGTATCCTATTCCTATGCCTTCTGGCTGGAGTAAAGTAGAGTCATGAGGAAGTGCTGAAGTGCCTAATGGCAGCAGGTACAAGAGATGCCCGAAGAAGCTTCTTACTGCACTGCGGCAGAATGAGCCTGTGGCTGAAATACTAACTTTTAATATTCTGGTACACTGCTACGCAGTTTTCAGGTGTTTCTGCTATGTTTTATCTCTGCCTCTTCTGTAAGTCTTTTCTATCGAGACAAAAGAGTCTCTAAGAAAAGTTGGGGTGCCTACTGGGCCACCCTGTTTACTGCAATAGTCCAAAAAACAGAACAGAAATAGGTGTATGGTGGCACAAGAAAGAAAAGGTATACCAAGTGCCTTCTGTCTATTTGGCTTATAAAAAAAAATGGTCTCTCTCAAATAGGTTTGTGTCAAGGAGTTCCTCCCTACAGGATTGCTTTTCTGAGAATAACTACCATTATCCAGGAGCTCTTGGTTTTATATGGTACCAACCGGAAGAGGTGGGGCTTTGGCTGCAGTGGGTGGGGTTTAGTTGCCATTAGTAAGCTTCTTTTCAGTGCTGCAGAGGAAAAGAGAGATGGTACATTCAATGGTGACTCTCCCTCTCATCCTAACAGGGTAATGCATACCTTATTCAAGCCCAGAAGGTGACCCTTAGATCAAGGTTATTATACTCAATGAAAACTAAAATCAAAACTGAAACTATTAATAAAGAAACATTTTCATAAACTGAAATAAAGTAATTAACAAAACCGAAATTGAAAAACTAAAGAGAGAAGTATTAGATACAGATAATCTCTTATAGAATTTCAGTCTGTTCATAAATGATGGCATGTTAGCTGTAACTCTGACTGATGCTAAGATTCAGTATGTACACAAGTATTACAGCTGCATACACTAAGCGAAATTTGAAACTGCATATGAGAGTGATGTCCATTATGATGAGCTGCCTGTTTCTTGGTGCTTTTTGTATATCAAGAAGTAATTCAGATGAAGTTGGAATGTGCTGATAAACAAAACCCTTACTGTATGGATAGAAAAGTCATGAGTGAGGTAATGCTTCAATTTATTTCTCGGATATCTGCATTTTGTTAACAATAATTCACCTGCTATTTTCCACAGGACAAATCCATTTTGAAAATAAAATGGCACTGATCGAGAGACTAACAATCAGCATGCAAGATCAGTATGTTGTTGCTGACCAATCACTTCTGCTTTTTGTTTAACTACAAGTTGATACAAATCTTGTAAAATTCCTGAGTTGGCAATGTCTCCACTGAACTACAGGTAGGTACATGAAGAGAGTCTGCCAACTGATGAAAATATTTATTTATATATATTTATTCTGCATTTATTATTATTATTTTTTATGTTTACATCCACAGCTCACAATATCTGATATTGTAAAAGTAACCTGGTGGCAGAAATACGTTTTAAAATATTTGTACCCCTGTTTTCAATATTTCTGTATCTCTCATAACAGATAGTTGAAATATCATACTCTTTTTTTCTTAACATTAGCCATTTTATTCATATTGCATATATATAGTATTGCTGCAATAGGTTGGCACCAGGTTGTCCAGGGATTTTTCCTGCCTTGCATCCAAAGCTGTTGGGATAGGCTCCAGGTTTCCTGTGATCCTGCTCTGGATAAGCAGGTTTAGAAGATGTATATATTCCTCCTAATCTCAGATGCTGTTTCTGTCATGTTGTGGCTGTCTATACTCCTATTACCTGCTCTTACTCTTCTCATTAAGAGTTTAATGTTCTTATGCATGGACTATTCAAGTCTCACTACCCCAAACCTTGACACTTGACATGCTTGTTTTTCTTTGTTTCCCTCAATACAGCTAGGTGGGGTCTGCACACTGATTCAAGCCTAAGAGTCCTGTTCTTCCTAAGACCCCATGATTTTCATCATCACACCTGTCAGAACTTAGCAGAATCTATTCTCTGATTTTGAAAACCTTTTCAGGCCTGTAGGTGGGAAACTTCTGTCTACAAACTGTATGTGCATGAGATGGAACCAGAGATCAATATGGCTGGCAGAAAATAAAGCAGAGTATGGGAGATTTTTGAATGCAATTTTGAAGGCATTAATTGTAAGCACTTTGTCTTGGAGCAGAATATGTTGTATGCTGAAGACCTTTAGAGTCAGTGTACATTTGTTCAGCACAAATGATGTAGAAAATATTTTTAAAATTATAAAATTGTGTAATATTGTTCATATTCAGTATCCATTTTTGATTATGCTTGTTTTTATCAGACAAAAAAAAAAACAGATAGTAAATGATGTAGTGTAGTAAGCTTCCACTAATATTAAACTCATATCCAAACCTGTTAAGTGTATAATTCTGTCTGATTGTGACACAAAAGTAAACTCCATAGTAGCTCTTTGACCATACCATAACAACTAAAACTAAAACTGAAACGAATATATATCAAAATAAAATAGAAATGTCTTTGTGAAATAAAATCTAAATTAAACCTAAAATATACACGATGAAGGAAAACTAAAACTAAACTGAATTTCCAAGTAAGAACAGAAGTAATATAGAAATAAAAAGGTCAAACTATTGCCTCAGATGCTCACATTTGACACTATATAATGCCCTTTAATTCCATTTTACTAATGTCTTTGTTTCTTTACCTTGTTGGCAGGATTCTTGAATGGCTTGCTCCTTCATTCTTTTACAGCCTTGAGAATGGTTGGGGATGCAGCTAGGAACCCCATCCTTTAAAAATGCTCAACTTGCTACAGAGACAATTTCAAAGGAGGTTTTGTAAGTTGTTGAATATATGTTTAAAAAATGTGTTTAGTATTGACAAGAAAAAGGGCAATTTTGGGTGCTATTAGTTTAAACAGCTTGTGTTTGTCTGTTATTGTGACTTGAAGTTTGATATTTTAACCACATATTCATGAGTAATTAATGTGGAAATCCATATAATTCCAAAGGATTTACAAACTCTTTTTGGCAACTGTATAAATAGTATATGAAGACAAAACTCCCAAAACATCTTGGAAAATTCAAATTCATTAAAAAATTAGATTCCAAAAATGTTGGTGCATTTGCCAACTCTTATTGTATTACCAAATATTGATAATGTGCAGATGATCTATTTCATATTCTTTTCTGTTTGTTGCCCTTTCTGATTCTAATTATGCTGTACACATTTCTTAGATCTATTTTATTTACTTAGAAGTGATTAGATCAAAGAAATTAGTTTACATTGATTTAAAGTTAATCTAGCTTAAGTCGCTGTGATTAATACAAGATCTTAGAATTCCATCTTTTTTCAATAAAGACATCTTAGAAATGCAAGTAAAATCAAGAGAGAGTAAAAACCAGGAAGTTAAAAGGTATGATTATCAAAAACAAAATGTGAGATTGAAACTGGGGTCAAGAATACAGAGGATTCAATAATTAAAGAAGTCTTTTAGAAAGTTATTTGTAATCTTTGACATTGCATAGACAGTGATGCCAGCCATTAATGCGTCATGTACTTGAGATTATGCAGTACAAATTCTGAGAGAAAAGCCGCCAACAGCAGATCCATAAAAAGGGCAGCACCCAACTTAAAACAAAATGATGTTGCAGAAAGTGCAAACCATAATGTTAATCAATATCAACTTTTTTTTCGAGGCAAACAATACTATGTCAATACCAGATTCAAAATTTCATTAATATTGCTTAAGTACTAAGTCTCTTGCACAGCCTCTAATTTATTTACACATTATTTGGACATTACTTTAACTGTATAGCCATCTGATAAAACATTACCACCATTTTGTCATAGCTCAAATAAGTAGCTTCATAGCAGACGATACTCAAAATGGCAACAATCATGAAAACTGGAAACACAAAATGAGGGTTCTTATACAATTGAATACCCAAAGTAAGAGTAAAATTATAAATAAAATGGTGTGCAACTTGTAAAGCATCTGTCTTGAATGCAGTGTTCTGACATATACATTCTGTTACTCTTTATACACTTTTGCAAAGAAACTTTTGCTGGATCTTTTTAACCTGTGCTCTGTTTTGGCACTTTGTTTGTTGTGGCTTGCCCTGACTAATTGAGCAATTCAAATTGTACTCTTAGCAGCTTCTTGGATTGCAGAGTCTTTATTAAAATAAAAGGTATTTTATTAAGATTATTCTAGATCCATTTTGTATTCTTTCGGGGTTTTGGTGGAAATTCCCAAAACTTGTATGCTTATGGGACTCCCGAGTCAGGACATGTATGAAATTATTTCTTAAATAAAGGATAGATAGATAGATAGATAGATAGATAGATAGATAGATAGATAGATATGCATGGTGAATACAGACTGCTGTATATTTAGACTGTTTTGTTTTAAAAGCACTACTTATTTATGAAAAAAATATAGTTTGGGCATAATAGGAAGTGAAAACTGATTCAAAATAGATTTGTGGACATGTAAAATGTGAAAACCACGAGAGAGAAGTACACAATTTTACATAATGATGCACCACCCTTAAACCCACCACTGATTGCACAGAGGCTGCATAAATCATTTAAAATAAAGCTAGTAGACTAATCTCCGTAGTAGTGTGCCTTTCAGAAGTGATGCAAACTTGTTCTGAAGTTACTGAAATTCTGGTTATACAGTGTTGAACACCATAAAATAAAAGTACTATATATAGGTTCTTTTTCTACACAAAATGTTGCAAACTTTAAAAATACTTATTCTTAGATAATAAATAATACAAAATGTTTATTATCTGCACAGTTTGTTTCTGCCTGTTGTCATTATGCAATGTTGTGTGTCTACACTGCAAAAACATTTAGGATATTGTAGGCATCTTAAAAATATAGTAAAAACAAGTAAAGTGTTGGTTAATATTGTACTACCTGTGTAAACATTGCATAATGCACTTTCATTTAATCAGTGCAAAATGCAATGACTGGGGTGAATATAAAATGAATTGAAGATGGACACTCAACTGGACATGAAACTTGCAACTTGACAATGGTCAAACAGAACAGTAAACCCACCAAAGAATGGTGGCAGGCGTGGTCTGTATTAAGTGGGTTATAAAATTACATGACTTGACATGTTTACAGAAAGTGTAGTGTTTTTGATAACAGGCACTTGGAATGTTGAAAGAGAATTACATAATCAGTTAGAGTCAACCACATCCATCCTCCTTTGTTGTTTATTGAGGTGGCTAATGGTGTTTGAACTTCTCACTTAATGAAAATTGTTTCTTCAGGTAAAAACCATCCTGATTTCTTTGAAGATGTTTTTTTGAAGATATCATCCAATAAAAAAAAAATAATATATATATATATATATATATATATATATATATATATATATATATATATATATAATGTAAATCAAAGAGAATTTTCACCCCAAAGTTATTAATGCTGTATTTCTAACTTACATCTTTCTAAATAAACATTACTCTTAATTTTTTCATAATTATGAGTACTCTTAATTATTTAGACATTTCTTTAACTTTTGCATATTAAAGGATTGAAAAATATGTGGGAATAAGAAAAAAATAATGAACTTATTTATGTTTCACATCTGAAGGGTGTTAACTAGGAAACTGCCCATTACAGGGAGCACTCATTGACACAGGATACATTTTAAAGTGACCAATTACCTTAACAAACACATCTTTAAGATTTGTGGGAGCACACAAACTCCATTCAGACAATGATCAGGTCAAGATTTGATTGCTAGACATTGGGTGGTCCATTTTCATGAGGTCTCACAGAAATTGAACAAATGTGAACGGTTTAGGTACACATTAGTACATTGGCTAGTAGTGCTTCGTCTCAATTAAGTTAAACATAGATCGAATATTTTATATTGAGAGATGTCAGTGATAGCTACAGAATTTCTAAGCTGCCTAATGGGTACTCTAATATCTGTCATCATTTCTCTACAAATTTCTAAAACATTTTTAGCACTATGTGCTAAATAGTTGTCCATCTATTTACTTTCTAAAATGTTTTATTTGTAAGTGCAGGACTGAAGAGTTGATGGCATCTCAATAACCAGGAGCAGATGCAAATAAAAAAAACATAACCCTGAATAGTATGCTAGTCCACTGCACAAACTAACAATGCATTATTGCTTATACAAATAATAATTAATTAAACATAGACAAATAGAGACAAACATCATATTCAACTGATGTTTCACACCCTGCCTGCAGTTGATTGGTGTTAAACATCAAAATTTATTTAATCATTGAATTTCCACACTACGTGACCCTGTGTTCGGATTCAGCGGGTTGGAAAATGGATGGATGGATGGATTTTCACACTAAGATCTGCTCACTCTACCATAGCAAAATAGCAAAATTAAGATGTTCTTTTCACCCACATAAAAAACCCAGTAATTTATGCTTTAAAAATCATTCCCCAGATAATTCAAAATTCATAACTCATAACAAACAGCGGTATGGTTCCAGTTCTAAAGTGGTTCCTTGTAGTTTAGAGATGGGTTTGAAAATCCTAATTTAATGCTTGCTAGGATTGGCTCCAGCTTCCCGAATGACCATACTCAGAATAAAGCGACTTGGAATAAAGATGGTCAACAGCTGGCCAATGAAGATCTGCAGCCGACTAATAGTGATCTTCAACTGTCCAATGAAGATCTGCCTCTAACCCATTGATATCTGCAGCTCACTAATGGAATTCTGCAGCTATTCCTTGAATGCAGCTGGCCAAACAGGATTTTAAGATGACAAATAATGGACAGCAACTAGCCAAACAGGGTCAGCAGCTGGACAATGGATCACTGAAGCTGGCAATGGACCCCTGCAGCTGGCTAATGGAGATCTGCAGCTGACTAATAAAGGTCTGCAACTGGCCAATGGAGATCTGTAGCTGACCAAAGGATATCTGCAGTGGGCCAAAGGATATCTGCAGCTGGCCAAAGAAGATATGCTGCGGGCCAAAGAAGATCTGCAGCAGGGTCAAAGAAGATCTGCAGCTGGCCAATGAAGATCTGCAGCTGGCCATGGGAAATCTTCATTTGCCAATGGAGGTCTACAGCTACTCTTTGGAGAACTACATCTGGCTAACGGTGGTCTGCAGGTAGCCAACGGAGATTTGCTGAAGGCCAATGCACATCTGCAGCTGGCCAATGCACATCTGACGATGACTAATACAGGTCAGCAAATGATCAATGGAAGTCTGCAGATGACAATAGATATCTGCAGATGACTAATAAAGGTCTGCAACTATCCAATGGAGCTGACCACACTATATCATCTTTCCATTTAAGATCTATATCAGGCCAAGGGAGATATGTGCTTGCCAATGGAGGTCTACAGTTAGACACTAAAGAACTGCAAGAGGCTATAATGGTGGTCTTCAGGTAGTCAATGGAGATCTGCAGTCAATAAAGGTTTACAACTGTCCAATGAAGATCTGTCACCATCCCAGTTAAATCTGTAGCTGGCCAGTGAAGGTTAGCAACTGGATAATTACGGTTTGTAGGTAGCCAATGGAGAACTGCAGCTAGCTAAGGGATGTCTGCGACTGGCCAATGGAATAAGGCAGCTGACCAATGGAGTTCTGCTGCTTGCTAATAAAGGTCTACAAACATCAAATGGAGATCTGCAACTGGCAAATGAACTGCAGTTGGCCAAAGGAGGTCTGCGTGTAGTCAATGGAGACCTGCACCTGGCTAAGGGACATCTGTAGCTGGACAATGCAAATCTGTAGCTGACTAACAGTGGTTTGCAATGTCCAATGAATATCTGCCACTGGCCCCAGCCCCCCCAAACAACACATACATTGACATAATAAAGTCTGAAATTGTCATATTAGGGTGCATTATATAGTTGCAATTATTAACCTGTTTCACCAAAAATAACACAGTTTGCTTTTACTGTCCTTAATGTTCAGTACCCAGCCAGCCGACACAAATAATATCAATGTTCTGTCCTACTGGAAAGCTAGATGGGTGCTGCAGAAAAAATACAAACGATAAGGTTCATCTTCTGAGATGTGGCTTGCTAGAAACTTTGTGCAAAACAATCCAACTTCCACTAGGTGGCTCTAGTTGCAAATTTCCTGTGACAAAGCACTGTTGCTCCTTGTTTCAACTTCAGATATCTCTCTCTCCTCATATCTTGCCAAGTTAAATCCCCTTTAAGGCAACTGTCCTGTCCTCCTCCTTAAAGGTGTAGATCTTCATTAAGAGGCAAACCAACATTAACACATTTTCCCAGGTATACATTTAAGTATAGGGCAAGCTAAAAGAAGGCCAGTACTACATGTGGCACTTGCTACCAGTAGACTAATTAACAACAACAACAAAATGTATTTATTTAGCACATTTTCATACAAAAAGTAGCTCAAAGTGCTTTACATAATGAAGAATAGAAAAATAAAAGACACAATAAGAAAATAAAATAAGTCAACATTAATTAACATAGAATAAGAATAAGGTCCAATGGCCAGGGTGGACAGAAAAAAGAAAAATAAAACCTCCAGACGGCTGGAGAAAAAAATAAAATCTGTAGGGATTCCAGACCATTAGACTGCCCAGTCCCCTTTTTAAAATACTTTTTAAAATAGCATTAAAACACTGAAGCTTCAATCACCAGCAAAGGGAAGAGAGGGCATCCCTTGAAATCAATATTGTAAAAATATTTTTTCATTGTAGTGGCAGAATTATAAATGGACAAAGGAACACCATTTTTGAAACTGTTCACAGAATTGCTGTAGCGATTGGATCCCTAAATCACCATGATAAATGAAGAAGAGCAATGGGATATCTGCACAGATTTCCACACTATAGTGAGAATCTCAGGAGCTGTTGGTGCTATTGATTATACATATGTCTTCATTTGCTTTCACAAGAAAAGGACAGATCCTGTTTACAACAACACACATGGGCATACCCCTAATAATTGTCAGCTGGGTGTGAAACCCTAACCCGAGATTGCTCAGTATAGTAGCTAAATTGGTTTGAATTTTTGACAGCAGTCACCTGAAGTCAGATTATGAGGAAGGATTATTTGGTTTGGATACCAGTCCACCAAGATCCAGAACCACCATTGCTGAATGTGCTACATAGCCTTGCAGTTGATGGTAATGACCCACCTTTTTCATACACTCCAAAACACTCTGGCAGTTCTGCCTGTTATTACTATTAAGTACAGTTATTACTGGACCACAGCCATGGGACAGAGAAGGGACAGTATTCCAAAATATGTTAATAAATAACTAATTCTAAGATGGTGAGTTTTTTCCACATATATATATTCTTTTTACCCCCATTTCATCAATATCTCTACTTTGGCCTATCACCAATGAATATGGAGACCCATCATAATAAAACAGATTAACTGACACACAGATTATACAGAACATATTTAAAGCATGCAGTACATTCACATTGTGTTTCCCTTTAGTTCTGTTCTCTTCACTGTGAACGCTATCTTAAAATTCAGAGCTAATACATATTTACAGGACATCTCATTAAAAAAGACACTTCTCTTAAAAACTTGGTTATTATTAAATGTAAGACTAATTTATGCAATTTTAGTAAATATAATTTTTCATGTGTCGGATGCATTAAGTATATAGTGCTGATATAGTTTTAAATATACAGTATATTCGGGAGCCTTCTAAAGTGTTTCTGAGTTACCTGAAGTGCAGTACTAAGCTGCTTAAACCATTGAAAGAGCAGATTTGAATTGATTTCTTGATCCTCTTTGGAGAGGAGTCGCTATGGCTTGGGGTTCATTGCAATAATGAGCAGGTTCAGTTGAGCGATGGACTGAGATTAGTGGCAAAGTTCACTACATTTTGGCATAAAAAGGAACAGAAGTTTAGCCCACAGCTGATAAATAACCATGAATCGAAGTTGTATTAATATGATGCTTTCAGTTTGTTGCAATTTATTCATTGCGACTAAATGAAATATTACACACATAAACATTCACAATTCACACACTGACACTGAAAACACTGAGACTGTAGGCAGTGATTTGTCATGTTTATGTAAATGCTGTATTTTAAGCAATTTCTATACCATAGACAAAGAAAGCTACTGTTACATATTTAGTTATATTTTGAAAGAGCTAATGTGCATTATATCAAAGACTTACTCCAAACTTAATTCTTTATTCAAAACAATTTGAACAGGAAGAAAAAGTGCGTGTCACATAACCAAGCATGGTTAGAAATGTGTTTTGAAAATTAAAAGCATAACACAAAAGTGTTAATGTTTTGAACTTATATGAAATTTACTATTCTATTGATTAGAATTGTACAGCTTGTCTAATTGGAAAAAGTAATCCAATGTAAAGCAACCAAAAGACTCAGAAACATTTTCTTTAAAAAGAGTTACTACCACATAGTAAACCTGCAAATCTCTCACAATATTCCAGAGTCAGAACCAAAGATTATTTTTACAAAGGAAGACTATGATGCCACCAACAATCAGTTGCCATAAGCCATTTGAGGTTAGCATTTTTGCCATTATATCCAGCTACTCAACAGAGGCAGAGGTCACCTCATTGGCTACGTAATTGTTGTGTAGCTGATAACACTCTTTCCACTTGTTTCCTAACCAGTCATGACACAAGCTGACAAGGTGTCAGTTACACCTCCATTACATTTGCCTGGTGTCTGTCTATACATACTGTGAACCATTGCTGTCATTTGAGTGTGCCAATTGTTAGAAAGTTTTTGAACCAGGGCTGGCGAGAGTCCCTGCAGCACTTGACATAGGAAGCCTCTTTGAATATACAGTGTAGATTTTAAATCGCATAGGGTCAGCAGTCTGCTGCCTGAGCCAACTCTACCACTACTAATTATTCCTGTCATGTTGTGAAAGACAATTGCTATTTACATTATGTCTTGTTGTACAGTTCTAGTTATGCTGTGGTCCCTACTACAATCCCCTATTATAAAGTGAAAGAGCAGACAGCCTGTAGCCTTTGTGTCATTTGAACTTGTACATGGACACTGGTAGTTACCAACAGTTAATTGATTTAGTTGAGATATGACACAATACCCTAGTATAAGAAAGCAAGCTAAGAAACAGAAAGTTGACACAACTACTACTTCAATGTAGAATTTTCCTAATGAATGTCACAACCTGCTCCATTGAATTATGAGGAAAGATTAAAAGAGCTGAGCCTTTACAGTTTAAGCAAAAGAAGATTAAGAGGTGACATGATTGAAGTGTTTAAAATTATGAAGGGAATTAGTACAGTGGATCGAGACTATTATTTTAAAATGAGCTCATCAAGAACACGGGGACACAGTTGGAAACTTGTTAAGGGTAAATTTTGCACAAACATTAGAAAGTTTTTATTTACACAAAGAACGATAGACACTTGGAATAAGATACCAAGTAGTGTGGTAGACAGTAAGACGTTAGGGACTTTCAAAACTCGACTTGATGTTTTTTTGGAAGAAATAAGTTGATAGGACTGGCGAGCTTTGTTGGGCTGAATGGCCTGTTCTCATCTAGATTGTTCTAATGTTCATTGCTAAAATGTTTGTGCATTGTTATTTATTGACAACTAAAATAATTACATTTGTAATGTATATCATTATATTTCATATATTTAATTATATTCTAAGACCCTGTAATGGAACAATTAAAAAAGCTGCTTTAGGCAAGGAATATTTTTGCACCCCACCCCCCAAAAATACCAACTAGGCTTGACACAATACCCCCATGCAATACATGTTGCAAAACTGCACATCCTTAGGACACTGGATAATAAATAATAGTTTAATGCTGCAACTGGGAGGAAACCATGCAGATGAGGTCTGCATAGCCACAATAGATGAGTGACATATAAAGGGGACAGGACGGCAGCCAAGAAGACTTCCCTTGATGAGCCGCTTTGACAATTAAGAGGCTGCGCCACTGGGGAATTCCCTACTGGACAATGCATGTCTACCGAGGCAGTGTACCAGTTTTAGTTAAAAATAGTGGGCTCAGGTAAAGGTGCTGGTGCATGCAGTAGTGTGGACGAGTGCCTCTGGAGTGTTAATGGGGGAATTGCTGGTGCTAATTGTGTAGTTCTGTCATTTCATACTTAGCACAATGGGGGTTTGTAATTAAGGCCCTTGAGTCCACTGAGGAATAAAACGGAGCCTGAGAAGGTTAGATGAAAAACTGAAAAGAGAGGAAAAGGTTAAAGGAGGTTAATGGAAAACAAATTAAGGAAAGAAGATGGTAGCTGAGCTGCTGTTACAGTCAGAAGGTAGGCGGTTGGGAACTGGCCCACGAGAGCTCTGGGGACAGGATCGCTTCTGATGAGAGAGCAGAAGAAATATCAGTTTTAGAAGGAGGTACAAAGGATTGGCTGGTTTTAAAAGAAAAGATTCTGACTGTATTTTAAACTTGAGATTTTGACTTCTTTATTGGATTATGTATTTAGTTGAATTTTAATCTCCAATATGAAAACAGTTTTCATGGATCACTTATTGGCTTGCTTATGTATGAAGATTTTGCACTGCACTTTGATTAGATTCGATTCGATTCAGTTATTTATTTATAAAAGTACATTTTAAAACAACAGAGGTTGTACCAAAGTTATGTACAAAGAAGCATTAAAATAAACACAATGCAAGCAATCATGCAAAAGCAGATTAATTAAACAAACAATTATATCCTCGACCACAATCCCATTATACACAGTGAAAGGTGGAAGAAAGCAAGTAAGTCTTAAGACGACTTTTGAAAACCTCGATAGAGGAGGAAGGCCTAATGTGGAAAGACAATTCATTCCAAAGCGTAGGAGCAATAACTGAGAAAGCTCCGTCTCCCCTTGACTACAGCTGAGATCTTGGAACTACAAGGAGTAGTTGTCCAGATGACCTCCATGCTCTTGGTGCCACATAGGGGTGAAGGAGGTCACAGATGTATTTTGGAGCAAGACCGTGCCAGGTTTTAAAAACAAACAACAAGACTTTAAAATCAATGCGACACCTCACCGGTAGCAAGTGGAGAGAGGCTAAAATGGGGGAGATATGATCTTTTTTTCTCAACCAAATTGAGAATTTAGCTGCAGTGTTTTGAACCAGCTGAAGGCGCGATAGAGCAGGTTTGAGCAGTCCCACATACAGTATAAGGAATTACAATAATAAATGTAATAAAGGCATGAATGACTATTTCCTAGTCCTTCTGTGAAAGAAAGGATTTTTTTTTAGAAATTTGCCTCAGTTGGTAAAAACTGGACTTTACTACCGTGGAGATTTGTTTTTCAAAGCTTAGTGATGACTCGAAGATGATACCTAGGATTCTGACATCATGATGGATAATTTCTGCCAAGGAGCCTAATTGAGTGCTGATTTCAACTGCAGATGTGGTAGGATCAAAAATAATGACCTCTGTTTTATTTATGTTTAATTGTAAGAAATTTTGTGTCATCCAATATTTAATATCCTCAAAGAATTTCAACAGCTTTTTTACCAGATGAAGTGATGTCAGGACTAACTTTGAGGTACAGCTGCATATATTTAGCATAACAATGATACAAAACACCTTGTTTGTAAAAGATGGCCCTCAAAGAGAGCAGATAAAAAGAAAATAGAAGGGGAGCCAGGATAGGATCTTGTGGGACGCCTTGTGTGAAAGGAGCAGACTGCGAAAAGTTCCCATCTATATTAACAGACATACTGTAGATCTGATGCCTTTAAGGTAGGACTCAAACCATTTCAATGCACAGCCTTGAATGCTGAGCTGAACACTCGATTGTTTGAACAGAAATCACAGTTTTTGCACCTACCTTTTTAATTTTTGTTCTGTGTCCATATTGCCTGGCTTATCCTTGAGCATGACTATCAATGACCTGGCTTCAAGGAAGTATGCCAACTGTGGGCATTGGGCCATCACAAATTTGTACATTTTCTTTTCTGAATTGAAAGTGCTCTCTAATTTGCAAAAAGTATTCTTTAAATTTTATGGTGGTGTTCAAATGGCCCCTACAACAGTGAAGTATATTTCAGTATAACCAAAGCATATGGGGACATATTTTGCAACATAATGTAAAATATATGTTGTAATAAATACAGACAACAACATCAAAGGTTTGGGGTTGTTAGCCTCGTATACTGCAAATTAAAGTCAAAATAATTCAAGTAAATCATTAGACACAGAAGGGTGGGTAGACGGACAATTTATGGAGCTTGACCGGAAATCAAACAGTGGGATGCTGGGAAAACCATGGTGATGGATGGGTAGTTGATATCATCAAACGGGGACCAGAGGGTAGAAAGAGACCCGGAAGTGTTGCGTTTCTTTGATTCGTCTGGGCGAGATTATGGCGGCGGTGCTTTGTGTTTTCTGAAGAAACAGAGAGAGAGAGGTTAGTACCCTGCCGTTGTCCCCGGCAAGATTTGTCGCGTTGCATGTCAGGTCCTTCAGCTGCTCCCATTGTGCTTGTGCATGACATGACCCCCCCTTCAGCCCAGACCCATCGGGTCGGGCAGCTCAAACTGAGAGGTCGTGAACCCGTGAGAGAGCATCAGCGTTGGCTTGGAGGTTACCCCAGCGACAAGTGATGGTGAACTTGTATGGCTGCAAGTCCAAAAACCACCTAGTGACCCAATGGTTCGAGTCCTTGTGAAGAGCCATCCATTGGACATGGTCAGTCACCAGGGTGAACTCCCGTCCCAACAGGTAGTACCACAGTTACGTCACTGCCCACTTGATGGCCAGGGCTAACCACTGCATACCTTGTCTCCCAGTCCAACAGTTTCCGGCTCAGATAAATCACAGGGTGCTCGACACCATCAATGCTCTGGCTCAGCATGGCACCTAGGCCTGTGTCTGAAGCATTGGTCTGGAGGAGAAAAGGAAGAGAAAAATCAGGAGTTCTCAAAACAAGTGCCATCGTAAGGGCCATTTTTAAGTCACTGAATGCCAGTTCCATTACGCTGTTCCACACCACATGCAAAGGTGCCCTTTTCTTTGTTAAATCTGTCAGGGGACGGCCCTCTCAGAAAACTGAGGAACAAACCCGGCGGTAGTAACTCATTAGTCCTAAGAAGGCTTGCACTTGCTTCTTGACTATCGGACGGTGCCATTCCAGGATGTCTTTTATTTTGGAACACTGCGGCTTCACCATTCCCCCTCCTACCAGGTAGCCCAAATATTTGGCTTCGTTCAACCCGAAATAACATTTCTGGGGATTGATACACAGCCCGGCTTTCGCTAGCGTCAGTAGGACAGCGTATACCTGCAACACATGTTTCTCCCAGGTGCCGGAAGAGATGACATAGTCATCCAGGTAGGTAGCACAATAGGACTGGTGGGGCCTTAGCACTCTATCTACCAGACACTGCAAGGTTGCTGGCGCCCCGTGCAGCCCGAATTGAAGGACCTTGTATTGTCAGTGCCCACTAGGGGTGCTAAAGGCTGTCTTCTCTTGCAGATGCCGTTAAGGGAATTTGCCAGTATCCCTTTGTCATGTCAAGAGTAGTCAGATAATGGGCCATCCCCAGCCTCTCGAGGAGCTCATCCACTCGGAGCATAGGATAGGCATCAAACTTGGAACTTGATTAAGATGTCTAAAGTCATTGCAAAATCTCCACTACCCATTTGGCTTAGATACGAGGACGATAGGACTGGACCAGGGGCTATGGCTTTCTTCAATGATGTTCATGTCCAACATTCGTTGTAGCTCTATCTCCACCTCAGCACGTTTTGCCTCCGGGGAGACGATAGGGCTGTTCCCTGACTACCATCCCCAGGTCTGTCACGATGTCGTGCTAAATCAGCGAGGTCCGGCTGAGTGCTTCACTGACCACTTCCGGTACAGACAGGATTGCACCTTCCAGCTCCTGCTGCTGGTGGGCAGTCAGATTGTGGCTGAGATTAAGTTTGGTTTTCTCCGAGAAAAGGGAGAGGGTGGGGCTGGAAGGAGGGTGTTCTTCCCTGTTCCTCCACGGCTTCAGTAGATTAATGTGGTACACCCTCTCGCTCAGTCGACGATTTGGTTGACTCACCAAAACAGTCCATGAGCCCCTTCCTCTCTTTAACCTTGTAGGGCCTTGCCAATGGGCCAGCAATTTGGAGGGAGAAGTGGGCACATGCACCATTACGCAATCTCCCGGCTGAAATTCACGCAGGGAGGAGTTCCTGTTGTAATTCCGGGCCTGCACTGCTTGAGCCCTGGACATGTGTTCTTTAAGGAGGGGTCAAATTTTCTCTAGGCTATCCCATAACTGTGCAATATGTTCTAGGATGTTAGTGGAGGGAAGTGCCTCCCCTTCACAATCTTCCTTTAGCATGTCTAAAATGCCACAGGGTTGGCGTCCACACAGGAGCTCAAAAGGGGAAAACCTTGTGGAGGCTTGTGGCACCTCGTGGTAAGAGAAAAGTAAAAGTTGATCTCAGTTCATACCGTCTGTGCTGACTACCTTGTGGAGCATCTGTTTCAGGGTCTGGTTAAATCTTTCCACCAACTCATCCATCGGGGGATAGTAGACCGACATCCTGAGATGCTTAATGTGGAGTAAATTGGCAACTTCCCTGAACGTATCCAAAGTAAAGGGCGTACCTTGGTCTGTAAGGATTTCTTTAGGTATTCCCACTCTGGGGAAAAAATTCCTACTAGGTTCTGTGCGATATTTTTTGAGTTAGTGGCTCACAGGGGAACCACTTTGGGATATCGAGTTGCATAGTCGACCATAACCAATATATATTTGTGGCCTCGTGCCGAAGGTTCTGGGGTCCTGCCAGATTGACACCAATCCTCTCAAAGGGCACATCTACAAGGAGAATCCGGACAAGAGGAGTGTGATCCTTCCGGGGTATCTGATATAGCTGACAGACTGGGCAAGACTGACAGAAACGTCAGACCTCCTCATTGATCCCGGGCCAATAAAACAGGAGCTTCACTCTCTCCAACGTTTTATCGGCCCCAAGGTGGGCGCCTAGGAGGTGGGCATGAGCTGGTTCGCATACCTCCCACTGGTAGGTCCGCGGTACTAACAACAACTTTCGCACCTCACCTTCATGTTCTGCAACTCGATACAGTAACTCATTTTACAAAACAAAGTAGGGTCCTGGTGGAGTGGAATCAGCTGACGATATGTTGTCTACAGAGATGATGGCATTCTGGGCAAACTTCAGGGAAATCATCATTCCACTGTTCTCTTTTAAAGGATGCCGACATGGATCGAAACTGATACTCCACACTGGTGAGCGGATTGTGGACCTGATTGGGGGTAGCGCCACTCTGGCCCAGAAACTCCTCCTGTTTTACTTCGGGGGCGAAGTCCAAAAAAAGGCTCCCCTAGACCGTCCACGTCATCAGTAGTCGCCAAGGAGCGTGGCGTGGGAGCAGCTGGAAGGGCCCCTTGCCCTTTCATAGTCAGACCCAGCTTAGGTTTCGGAGTGGTGACAGCTCCACCGCGGTTACTTTCTGACCAGTCTTGTCCCAATATAACTGGGAAGGGGGACTCGGGCAGCATAGCGATGAGCAGTTCTCTAGGATTCCCTTCCCAAGTTATGAAGCACTTTGTGGTCCTGTAAGACCTGGTCTCCCCATGTACACAAGTTACGCTTGTTCTGTCGCGGTAAAACATAATGGCAAGAAACAATGGTAGTGTTACTCCTGGAGTCAAACAATACCACCACTGAGTGCTCACTTATTAACACCACTCACGTATTGGTGACTGCCAGAGGATTAGACAAAACATATTACCTCTCTCCCTTGGCCCAGCTGCAGTCCATCAGCTCGAAGTTGAGGGGACAGGTGTTGAGGATATGCCCCACCTCACCACACTTGAAACAGCACCGCGCGGTGGGCACCCTATCCCTCGGCTTAGCCGGAGCCTCCGCAGTGAGATGGGTGGGTTCCGGGATGGCCACACATCCCTGTTGGACCCCGCAAGCCGGTTTCTCAGACTCCCCGAGATGGGCTACTGCCAGTTAGCGCTCTAAAACCTCCAAAAGGCCTTGAATTGATGCCTCATGACCTGCTTGGCGAGGTAGTCCAACATGAACTAATGCCTCACAGGCCACCTGCTTGACCACCTGGCGAGCCTGGTTGACATCTGGCCTTAGCCAGCATCCGATCTTACCCCAGAACTCGAAGACCTGGGCTCTAGCTGGGCTGCCGGGGTCGAATCTCCACTGCTGCCATTCCCTCACCTGCTGACCGGACCCTAAGTTGTAGCATTTGCAAATTTCAGCCTTGAGGAGGTCATATTGGGCAGCTTCCCCCTCAGGGAGATCATGATAGGCCCACTGCACCGGGCCCTTCAAATTCGGGGTCAAAGTGGAAACTCACTCCTTCCGTGGCCACTGATTTCAAGTGGCCGTCCTCTCAAAGATCGAAAGATATGACTCTATATTGTCAGCCTCTGAGAGAGGAACAATAGGAGAAGGTGGAGGCCGTGTGGGCTCCGGCTTTTCCGTCTCTACTGCTGCCAGCCGTCTTTTGGTTTCTGCGAGCACTGCCTTTGTAGCTGCTTGGTCCACTTTGAGCGCCTGGAGCTCGTTTCCCATTGTTGTAAGCACGCTGTTAAGGTCCAGCCCTTCCGCCATCTTTCTCGGGCCTGGATCCTGCCGACTACACCAACTGTAATAAATACAGACAACAGCATCGAAGGTTTGGGGTTGTTAGCCCCGTATACTGCAAATTAAGGTCAAAATAATTCAAGTAAATCATTAGACACAGAAGGGTGGGTAGACGGACAATTTATGGAGCCAAACAGTGGGAAGCTGGGAAAACCGTGGTGATGGATGGGTAGTTGATGTCATCAGACGGGGACCAGAGGGTAGAAAGGGACCTGGAAGTATTGCGTTTCTTTGAGTTGTCTGGGTGAGATTATGGCGACAGTGCTTCGTCTTTTCTGAGGAAACAGAGAGAGAGAGAGGTTAGTACCTTGCCGTTGTCCCCTTGCATGACTTGTCACGTTGCACGTCGGGTCCTTAAGCTGCTACCCATGTGCTCGTGCGTGACAACATAGTTCAAATATATATATTTTAAGATTATATGTGAAATGCAATCAAGCATACATTTCCTTTAAAATATTGTAACAAACATATTTTTAAATGCATTGTGCATAAGACATGCAATATATTGTTTGTTTGGTTCTGTGTTTCTGAAAGATCTTGCTTTTACTTGGAAGAAAAAATAAACACAGGCTTTGCAATAAATCCAATTTATTGGTGTTAGCACCTGAAGTATATGATGTATTCCACTCTGTAATAGATATACTGTAAGCTTGATATTCTTTGTCATTTCAAGAAAAATTATTTAAAAAAAAAGTTAGTAGTTTGTTAAATGTATATCGCCTCATATTAGTTTCTAGAGATTAATAAATCTACTGACAGTCAAATGGTTACTGCAGGAAGCAAGGGAAATTCAGACTTACTTGACATTTTCAAAACAGGTCAGACAAATAAAACATATCACACAATGAGCATGTATTCACAAGTGAGTTTTGTTGCTTGTTGCCTTGCAAGCATATTCTCATTCTCCCTTAACAAAAATGAAATACATTTAAAAGCATATTTTTAAATAATATTATACCCAGCTCAAAAATTAAGGGAACACTTAATCATCACAGTCTAACACCAACTCGATTAAACTTCATAGATACAGTATCAGTCTGTCCAGTTAGGAAGTACAAGCGATTATATCTTTACTTCTTACATGTTAATGTTTTACTGTTTAATAGTTTATATACTACATTTTATTTTTTTCCCTTGCACTCAGTGAGCAAAGCTACTGGGTAGTCAGCTAGTATGACTTAATCTTTGAATAGTAAAAAAGTGTTGCTCAATATTAACATTGAAGCTGGAAGAAAGAAATGTCCTGTGCTTTGTAAAATAATGACATGAAAAATACCAATTAGAATGAGCATATAAAAGCAGCAAAAAGAACAAGTGCCGCATGTGTTCCTGCTTGTGATCACAAAAATAGTTTGGAGTCAGGCATAGAATGGCATAGAATTTAGTGGTGCAGAGACACCAGTCACCACAAGGGGGAGCTCTACTTTCATGTCCCTGCAACTGCTGCTGTAAGCGACCCTGGCAATGTTTTCAGATGCTTAACACAAAAGGGCTCATAGAATTTATGGGAAAGACTTATTGACACAAGGAAGAGTGAGTATGAGAGTGAACAACAAAGAGCAGCAGCTAGTGTTTTGGTTGTGCTGGATAGGTAAGAAAGTCATGCAGTCTAACAATAGCTGTTAAACCCTGTGTGTCCAGTAGGAAGCGTTGCAACCTCAGACACAATCATCCTGACACAAATCCTGGTACAATAAAAAGTTTATTTGTGCAAATCCCTTACAAAAAGGGCTTTGAAAATCGCAAATAACACAAATATTCTCTTTCTCCCTTCTTTCACTCCTCCAGGTAAGCTTTGTCCTTCTTCCACCTGACTCCAGCTTGCCTGGATGAGGTCCTTTTATGTTGTTCCTTCCAGTGCTAGGGCATAGCCCGATAGAAGTACTTCTGGGTCAAACAGAGTCCCCTTATAGTAGGAATGATGAATCTCTGGAGCATCCCCTGGTGGCACCCACAGATCCCAACAAGGGACTACAGTTCCCAGTATGCCTTGTGGGTGTCCATCTCCCAGGGAGGCCGCCACCTTGCATGTTGGGGGACCATGTAGTCCTGCCAGGTTGTCTCCCCCTCTCCTTCCACTACACTGGCCTTCTGGCTGGGTATTGTTCCTCAATTCAACCCTGCCAGGATGCCTGTGTGAGGCAGGACAATCTTCATCTTGTTTCTTGTGCCTTTGAAGGACTAGCCTCCCATCCAGGTAAAGAACCTTGCCCATCCCGGCCCGTGACTCCCGCCCATGTGCGCCTTCCATAACACCTACAATTTTTTTTTTTATCTTTTTATTTCCACTTTAAATTATTGCTGTGTTATTCAGTCTCTTTTGTGCTTTGAAATAAAATATCATTTTTTAAAAACATATTTAGGCTTCTTGGTATGGAGAGAGGCCATGAAGCCATTCTCTTCTGTTACACCACTAATCATTGAAACTAGGTCATTAAATAGATAGATTAACCAAGCACAAGCTGATGGACAAACTGACAGGATGTTAAAAATAATCTTTTAATCCCTCTGCCAAGGATAAACCATGACATTATGCTGTCAGTTGCTGAAAGATATAATTTCAAGAAGAGTGCATACTGCTCACAAATTCAGCCTTGAGAGATTTAGTTACACAAATAAAAATTAATTTTTTCAATATTACATAGACCACCCACTCACAAGCCTAAGCTGCTCCGTTTGTTGACACCATTGCATTTTATCTCTGCTGTGGGTTTATCATCCATTGTACTGTACATTAAATTCATGTTTCCTGAGAAATTCATTTATTAAATTTTTGTTTTCCAAAAATTCTAAACTTTCAGTTCTTTTACATTTTTATGTATTCATCAGCGGTTGCAAAGCTGGACTACTTGGACTGAAGTTAAATACCATATGAATCACTCGAGGTAATTAAAATGTTGAATTTGCTGTTGTGTGCAATATGAATATTTACCATCAGAGGGTACTATTGCTTAATGATCTGCCTCAGCAATCTTTACTAGTCCATAGATATCTCTCCTGGAGGGATTGATTAGCTGCTACTCTGAAAATATGAAAATAAACTCAAAAGTTGTAAGCAATTTTCACTAGCCAGCCATCCTCGACCACTAAATTGGACTGAAAGTGGATGAATGGATGAACAGATTACTTCCAATTGTCATTTTGTTTTTTTATCTTCTTAAAGGGTGACATATTATATTTCATGTTATTTCATTTTGGAATAATCATATCTGACATTATCCCACCTGTTTAATCATACAAAGGGCTGGAAAATGTCCTGTCAGCATGGACACAAGGCAGGAGCTAATCCTAGATGGGGAGCCAATCCACCATATGACATACACTTATAAAACCACACTTGTGCAGTGTTGCTGATCAGTGCAGTAACAAGATTTTGCAGACACAGTTAAATTCTCATCTAGCTAGGGAGGTGTAGTTGTAAGAAGTGTTTTCAATTTTAAAAACATTTGCATTCCTTAATTTAATTATAGTGAATTCTTTCAAATTAGCAGCATTTCATTGCAGAATTTGTTTTTGTCTTAAGATATGAGAATGTCTTATTAGTGGTTTGTAGATTAGTTGCAGATCCACACAAACTTCACTTTGAAAATCAAAATAACATATTTAAAGTGACTTAATTATATTTAAGCACACATCTTGGGTTATCAGACCATATACCAGCAGCTCTAGACATGGTGTCAGTCCATTGCAGAGACCACTCATGCATACACCCATGTAGTGAAATTAGAAATGGCAATAACCATTTCACAACTCTGGTGCATAGATGGAAAATTGAATGTCATCATTATACCAAAAGTTGTAATGGACACTAACTTCTAATACCATTAGACTTTCCACCACTTAAATTTGATGTGCTAAGAAAAAGGCCACCTTTATTATGACACACAGTACTGTCCTTAGTGCCTGATTCCCCTTGTTCCTTACTTGGTTCAATAGACTCATTATATTGTAACAGGCCATTATGTCAAACAATATGCTGTCACACACTCTTTCTATATTTAACATAACTGAGATAAAATGCTACCTGCCCATGCATTGATGTGTGCTGGAGAGTTTCATAGCATTGTGATTGTTTTTTTGCAGCATTCAGAAAACTAACATTAAGTTGCAATGGCATTTTTGGTATGAAAATTCTGTTGGGGCCACATGGACATAGGAGAAAGACGTTAAAAAAGATGGAGCCATAATAAAGTGCAAAGGTGTGTGTGTGTGTTTGTGTGACTGAGTGAGAGAGATGGAGAACAAATGAGACCCACCCCTCTGCTTAAATACATTGGACTTGGTATGTGGCTGCCAGCAATGTTAGAAAACCTCCTCATGGAGTTTGGGGCAAGTGTACAGTGTCCATTTTGAATAAGTTGTGTGAGGTAAAGCTGACAGTGTGAATGTGCAGGCAGTGGTTAAGGCACATAAGGCAAGGCAGCCGCATGGATGGAGCAGTGGACATGCTGGGTTTCACAACACATTAGGCTACCACTACTACTGTTGATAAAATATAAGCCAAATAATGCCATTAAAATCACACAAAATGAAGGTTTATCAACATTTTATTTTGTCATTCAGTACAACCTACAAATACAGTAGTAAAAGATATTTCAACATCAAATTAAAGTAATTGATGTGATTTATGATAATGGTAATGTCAAGTACTACAGAACAGTGAGATGTATACGTTTACAACCAATGGGTTTCTTAAAAGTTCAGGCTGCACATATGCACACATGAGCAAGTGAGTATGTCAAGAACACTGCAGCATTGAACGGCTTTCCCAAGCAACCCAGAAACTTGGCAGTAGTGACAGGAATAAAGAAAAATTTAAATAATCCAAAAAGAAATTTCTCTAGGCAAGAAAGTGCATTGAGTATATTGGAAAATTAGATTATGATGACTAAGTTTAGTTTGCCATTAATATTTGTAACCACAAGGGAGTGCTACTGAGCCCCAAACCACAGACACAAGATCACCCAGCACAACTCCAGATTCAAATTAAGGGTTTTTATTTGTTACCAACACATTCCATATAAGCTGCAGCCAAAATCTGCACAAGAATATGACAATTTCTTCTCTCCTTCCTTTCTCCAAGTGAGTGTCAACTGCTGCCTCCCCAAGGTGAGGCTGTGGGCTTCTTTTAAACTGGACCTGGGACTTCTTTGGGTGTTATGACATAGGTCATCTGAAGCACTTCTGGGCTGTGCTCTCCCAGTCCTCCCCCGGCAAAACCTTCTGGCAGCACTCAAGAATCCCAACAGGGTGCAAGTTTCCTAACTGGGTTTGGCTCAGAGGAACACTTCCACTTGCTGTGTGTGGGAATGAACTGCTTCTACCATCCACTTCGCCTAGTGGGTCCATTATTATTCTGTCCCAGTTAGGATGAAGATGTCAGGTGTTTCAGCGAGGTTAAGTCTCCACTTTCGCTGTCCTTCCATTAAGGCCTCCTGGGTGGGTAAGAAATCATCCTACACCCTGGCCAGGATGGCTGTCCTTTCTCCATGAAATGTATATATTTTAACAATAAATTGAAACATTAAGTAGAATTTGCTAGTTATTTTATTTTTGCATTACAGCACCATCTACTGGGTGATGGGATCAGTGTCCTACTTAACCTAATACATGGGGCACCTGTCTATTTGCCACATAAAGGTGTCATTCTAACCTTGTGGCTGCCTCTCTGGAGTTTGCAACTTTTCCCAAAATGTTTAAGTTAAAATTATGTATTTGTAAATGCCATTTTAAATCCAATGTAAGTGAGTGTAGGTATTTGCATAAATGTGCCCTCTGATACACAAACACTCCATCCAATGTTGGTTCATGTCTTGCATCAAGGGATATTGGTTTAGCCTCTAATCCCTTCTACCTTATAGCTAGAAAATAAGTTTTATAATGGATAGAGAGATAAACTGGCCAAGTATGAGTAATGTTAGGTTTGTTAGCAATTGTATCTTGTCATGACATTCTGCCTAATGTTAGTTCTGCCTTGTGTCTGGGGTAAGATCAGGCTCCCTGCAGCAACGAGTTGGATAGGTGGGTATGGAAGATTAGTTTCTTATGACTGGGAAGACTAAACAAAATATATCTTTATTTTCTTGCCAGAAATCTTACTAGTGACTAATTACTGTACTTACTGTGACTGTGACTGCCAAGTGATAAGTTTTCTTTTCTTCCCTTTTAAAATTTTCTTTGTTTTTAGTTTTTATTGTGGTGTGTGTTCAGACCATAGTGTGTGTGTTTATATACACATTTTTTAACTATTAATATATGCATTTATTTATTTAAAGAACTTCTGGGGACAAATAAAGTTCTATCTATCTATCTGGAACGGATTGGGAATGTGAAATCAGTATTACACATTTGTGGCAATATCCATCCATCCATCCATTTTCTAACCCGCTGAATCCGAATACAGGGTCACGGGGGTCTGCTGGAGCCAATCCCAGCCAACACAGGGCACAAGGCAGGAACCAATCCTGGGCAGGGTGCCAACCCACCACAGGACACACACAAACACACCCACACACACACCAAGGCCAATTTTAGAATCGCCAATCCACCTAACCTGCATGTCTTTGGATTGTGGGAGGAAACCGGAGCGCCCGGAGGAAACCCACGCAGACACGGGGAGAACATGCAAACTCCACGCAGGGAGGACCCGGGAAGCGCTACCACTGCGCCACCGTGCCAGTGGCAATATCAACAGTGTAATGTAAAATGAATTTTTGAAACATGGTCAAATGAAGAAACAACAAATAAAACACATCTGCATAACAATGGTAGAAATGTGAGATCACCAAGAATACCATTTTGTTCCACTGTCTCTGCATCGTCTTGTCTCATTCAATTAACAAGTGGAAACTGAATATAAACAAGGAAAATAAAATTATTGTCTGCCTTTACAACCTAGCAGTGATTATTTAACTGGTGAATTTGAAAGCTACAGGTTCAAACACTTTAATATTTAAAGCAATTGAAAAGGAACAACTCAAAGTATAACAGCACCTCAAAGGGTTCCTGCACCTTTGATGCATGGCTTCTAATAAATGAGATGATCTCAAGATCATTATACAGAGCTTTCAAACAATGCTCAGATTAGATATGAAAAATAATAAACGTTATGTTCATATATCATTCGGCATAAATGCTATTGATAGCTATCACATATAAGAGGTTTGCTGAAAGGAAGATGCAACATCACAGCCATAACCTTTGGAAGATAATGTATATTTCAGAATTAAAAACAAAAAATAATCTTCAATTTTTTTTAGCCTAAAGAAAAAGTAAATGCTAACCAAGCAAACTCCATAGTTTTACTTTTTAAGCAGGCATATGATTGACTGCAGATACTATCAGAATAGGTATCATCACTTAAACTGAAATTCAGGACACAAAGGGAGGAAATATTCAGGAGTTCAAGGCGTATGCTTCTACCCTTCAAGCTACCGAATCTCAAATGTCTGTTTATTAAGTACAAGAACTAATGTATATCATCATTTATGTGTTGAAACTCGGCTGATATATTAGCCGTACTGTCTGCCTCACAGCTCCAGGAAAATATATTTAAACCCTGACCTGGGCATTGTTTATGCTAAAATTCCAAGTTCTAACTGTGTCTAGGAGACTCTGGCCTTCCTGCCACATTTCAAATACGCTCATTATAATAATTATCCTGTATAAATAAATGTGAGATGAGTCCAAATGAACTATGAGATAGACTGATGCTGGGACTGGCTCTGTGGAGCTGAATTTGGAATTAGAGGATAGGTGGATGAGTATAGATCTGGCTCTCACTATCCAAAGTAATGACTCTAATGGGCCAGCATGAGTTTGGGTATGAAGGACTGTCCTATACTGATCCCATTTAGGGCGCATTCCTGTCTTTCCTTAACTGATTCCAGTTCCCTTTGCCCATATTCATAATAGAAGAACCAGGGGAGTGGACGTGCACAGGGCACTAGACATCCCCTGGAGCTCTAGATGGCAGATCCCCTGGGTTGCAGTGGGCCTCGAATTCTCACAGGGCTATATGGTAGTTGAAGTTTGGCACAGCTCTGTTGGGTTCCATGGGTGCCACCAGAGTGTGCTTCATGAGTGATGGAGCACTACTACATCAGGCTTCCACCACACCTTGGAGTACTTCCAGATCATGCTGATGGGCCTCCTGAAGTGCTCCTGGGTGCAGCATAACAGGAACTGCCTCACTTCATTCAGAGATCCAGAGTCGGGAGGAAGATGACAGAAAGAAGAGAAGTGTTGTGTGCTGCTTTATTTGTGACTGGTACTTGTTGCACAGTGTATTGGTGGGAAACTGTTTGAAAGCGTTTCCCAAGGCTGAATATAAACCCATGTGTATCACTGAACTTGTGCCTTGTGTCTGTCTGTGTCAAGTTTGGAAAACTGGTGGACCCCCTGCAGTCGACAGTATATTTTCACTATTGAAGACTAAAGGAGATTACACTTTAATAATTTCTGAGGTTTTGTTTTTTCATTTATAAAAGAGCGACACTTGTTAACAGATTCTAACTGAAATACAAAGTTAGGAGAAAGTTAGCAAACACTGAATTTGCTGATTGATCTTCTAGCTCTTGTCAGTCTAGGAAGTGATACATTTTTTTTAATGTTCTGTTTCTGGTAGGGCACACTCATGTCTTTAATTTTTTCCATTATCAAAAAAAGCTGCAATCTTTGAGTTCCTGAATGAAAAGTGAGAAGAGACCTGTGTCCAAGACCTGTGTTGGAGACTTCAACCTGGATATGAACTACGTTGGTACTATACTGTATGTTGATATCTATACTGTGATATTTACTGATTCAGATTGGGCGACTGCTAATTCCTCATTTAACATCCAGTGCTGCCAGAATTGACTCTAGTCTCTAATTAACTTATTAGAATAAGTACGTTAATAAAATGAATATATGAAAAAAAGGTTACAAAACTAACTATTCTTTGTGTTGTTTTCTTTTTTGTCCACCCTCCCAAAAATTCTTTTATCCTCCTTGCTGTAATTTGCGGCAAGCCTTGTGGTTCAGAACACAATGGTCTCTTATTTTACTTTGCTGAATCTTGGACTCTTTGAAGACTGCTTTGTTGCAGAAACATGCTAATTTCTCCTTTTCTAAGTTTATTGAATTTTAGATGTGTCTACTGTTTTGCCTTAGTGCACTAGAGGAAACAGATGTGATTCACATGAGGACTTAAGCTGGAACACAAATAAAAAGGTCAGAGAAAATGTTATAACTAAAATAAGAAATTGTCATTCTCATGGTGACTCTTAACATCCAGAATATAGTAATGCCAAAGAGCAGAAAGGTATCAAACATATTGCATTTTGTTAAAAATACAAGAGACGGATACACAAATATATTGTAACATTAGAAAGATTTAGATGACAGGCCATTCAGCCCAAAATGCTTGCCAGTCCTACACATTTAAATCCTCCCAAATAACACCAAGTCTTGTTTTGAAAGTTTCTAAAGTTCTACTGTCTATCACACTACTTGTTCTATGTGTTTAGAATTCTCTGTGCAAAGAAAAACTGCGTGTGAACTTTACATGTAACAGGTTTCCAACTGTTTCCATGAGTTCTTATAAAACTTATTTTAAACTAACAGTCTCAATCCACTGTGCTAATTTGGAACAAATGAATACAAATCCCTACTGCCATTCCCTGCTTGCCTATTGTGACCAATAGGGGACACCACAGACCCTCAAACACCCCAGACAAAACCACACAGGACAGTCCCGTGTAAAAAACAAACACTGTTTAATTACTAAATACCTCAAATAACTCCTGCTTTCCATATAACCCAATATGACACTGCAAATACACAAATACACATTCTACCAACTCCTTGCAGATGAGTGTTGTCCTTCTTCTCTCCCGAGTCTGACTCTGCCTGGCTGAGGATTGAGCGTCTTCTTCTATCTAGGACCTAGGAGTACTTCTGGTGCCAGGGCACAACCTGAAGGAAGTACTTCCGGGTCAATCTGAAGTGCAGAAAAGTAGGGCCTGTGTATACCCTCAGCCCCCACTGAAGGCGCCCATGGAACCTGACAGGGCTGCTCCATGGGACTACAACATCCAGCATGCCCTGCGGGTGTCCAAGAGAGAAACCATTGCCCTCTAATATTTCTGGAAAGAAACTGCTCTGCATAGAATATCTTCCCCAGTCCTTCCACATTATTGGCATCCGTGCCAGGTAAGGATCCAAGTTCTGATCTGTCTGGGATGCCGATTCCCACATGGTATCTCTTACCCCAGAGGTCCCCAACCCCCGGTCCGTAGCCTGGAGAGAACTGCCGGCAACAGAGACTCACTCAGTGAAGGGCTACAGCAAAAAGGCTGCCCCCTTCACTGAGGACATTTTCCAGAATGCTAGGTGGATGGGGCTTTGAAGCAGCACAGAGAGAGGAGAGCGACCGAGGTGAGAGTATTACAACAAAGAATTTTTATGTTTCTGACAGTTTCCACATATGACAGGAGTCTATAGAAATCTCATTACTACGAAGTACATTAGGCAGATACTTTCATTACAATGAAGTGACCTTGAAATGCTTGAATGAATCATCCACAGAGCAGTTAGTTCTGTGGCCACAGCTCAGCTGTGCACAACGATCCCCAAACAGAAACACTGTAAAAAAATTTTCTTTCTCCAAATTTTCCTCGTACTGTTTTTTTGCTGTATTTGTTTGGTTTTTAGTGATACCTTTTGCTTAATGCTTGTCAACATTTAAAAAACATCCATTGGAATTTAACTCATTGTCACCCTTCTATAGAAACGCCAGACACGAAAAAACGATTAACAGTGTTAATGTTTGTGATGTGCAATCTGTTGGAATGACAAATACAATACATATGTAAAAGAAGAAAAATCTTGGGTTGCAAACATATGCGAACTGCTGCATTTGAAGACGGCGAAAAAGCAGTTTTTATGTGGTTCAGTGATGCTCCTTCAAGAAACATTCCTATTAATGCGGCAATTATTCAAGAAAATGTGAGTTTTTTAAACTCTCTTGGGACCTCCGTCAATGGGACAACATGCTGTGAGACTGCTGTTTCCTTGCCCCAGCAACGGACAAACAATCTTCCACAGACATGGCAAATGCACTTCGGGACGCACTTCAGCGTGGCATTCCCGTTGGGTTGGGGGGAATCCCAAAAGAGTTCAGAAACCTCACAATATGAAGAAGAAGTAAAGGATGATTTAGCTTCTGATTGATAACTGTGCTGCCCACAACAGGCTTCCGCATTTAGATAATGTTCAGGTTGAATTCCTCCCACCCAATTGTACAGCAGTGTTTCAACCATTGGATTTGGGCATCATTCGCACACTGAAAGTGTATTATCGCAAGGAAATGCTGAGAAAAATTCTCGTCAGCATAATTTGTAGACAGGAGAAGATTAAAATAATGCAAAAAAAGCTATTGAAGCTGCTTCCATTTCCAACACCCTATCTTTGTGAGGCAGCGTTTTCTGCAGTGACAGCAACCAAAACGAGATTACAGAGTAGACTGAACATAAGCAACACACTTTGCGTGTCACTGTCTACCATCATCCCCAGATGGGATCATCTGGTTGCAGGAAAACAAGCTCAGGGCTCCCACTAATTCTGCATTATGGTAAACTGTATAATTTCTTAATAATAATAGAAATGTAATGTGAATTGTGTATAAAACTGCCCTACGATCCCGGCCCTAATCCTCCATCCGCCACCCAAACCCTCCCCCCAAAACTGGTCCCTGGAAAAATTTGCTTTTAGTAAAGCAGTCCTTGGTATCAAAAAGGTTGGGGACCACTGTCTTACACTATTTACTGTAGGTCTCGAATTTTCATGTATCTAGAGTGGCTCGTTTGCTTCTCCAACTCAAGTTTACTCTGCCTCTCCCTTCTTAACCTACTCTCTGTCGCACTCTTCCTTGACCTTAACCCTGACCTCATTTCCTGCCATGTGAGCATTTGTCCCAAATCTCCCGACTCTAAATTCAAAGACCTTTCACCAGTGGTGCAGCTTTTTAATCTACTGTGGGCATTACTCCTGGTCAACCACTAAAATTACTTCTAGGAAATTCCTTGGTGTTCCTATACTTTTGTATCCCTAGTTGCTCTTAAACAACCAGATCTCCAAAGCTCTTCATTCCTTTAAAGGGAAAATTATTTGCTCGTCTGAAGCAGATGTTCATGAAAGTAATGGACTCTTACTATTCCTTTGTATACTAATCCAAAAATGGGCTGTTTCATCCTAACTTTCTCATCCAGTAACCATGTGCCACGCTTTATTGTCGCAGTAGGTCCCACAAACTGTTTCCAGCTACTCACCCATTTATATCACACACAGTTTTCATTGTTTTTTATTTAGTGTTATATTTTAATTAAAAAATTTTGTGAATGTATGCATTGATCCGATTCTGTTAATGGAAGTATGCTATTTGAGAAACTGTAGGAGTTGGGTACTTTTTGTGGAGGCTAATTTCGTCTTTATTTCTGAATCCTAAAAAATACTTGGAGCTCTGTCTACTGTTCAGGAAGTCAGATATTGTAGATGATTTTAATTTTGCCAAAAACAAGAAAACAAGAAGGCATTTTCCATGTCTTCCTGAGCCACAGGCACACCCACAACAGATGAAACTGCATACTTTGGTTGTCTAAATGTTTAACAGCTCCAGCAGATTTACCAGTTGTAATACCGGCATGTGGCTGAAGCTCACAGCAGACAAAAACCAACATGTCCTTACTTGACTTGCTGATTGGAGTGAGGGGTGGTGCTGGAGGCTGTAGCAAAACAAATTGTTTCTTTGAAAGAAAGATTGCAATTGATTTACAAAATCAGCTTCTGGAAAACAACAGTAGAAAGGAGAGGTATAGCTTTAGAAACCAATCTGAAAAATCCACAAATATTTATAAAGGGTACAGAAGAGAAAAGCTAGAATTTTTTTATGTGCTCGGCTCACACAAAAAAAAGTTCAAGAAGTAACATAAACAGCTTTGTTCTACGTCAAATCTTTCAGAAACACTTTTGCTGGTTTGATCCTCACTACTGTCTTTGTGGCTGTAGATAATAAAATCTGCAACAATTACTTTCAATCTTTTTGATGTATCAAGACAAAAAGGTCAAGACACTTGCAATGGTCCATTGGTTGGGTTTTCTATTATGCTAATCCTAGAACGTGTGTCATGTGCAAAGCAGAAGTTGCCTGAGGAGAACACCAAATTTTGCTTTACCTTCAAGGAGAAACTGTCAACAAGGAGAAGATCAGATCTTTGACCTGCTGTCCACGTGAGATAGCATGAAGTTCTTCTAATTGAAATGGACTTCAGAATTTAAACCAGCAAGCTTTATACTTACTCTACATACTGTATACTGTATACTTACACACTGATCGGAATGTGGAAGCTTTTTTTTATCACTTATTATGTAAGCCTACTAGGCACAGAGGAATAGACTGACTATAATGCACTGCATATCTTATGTGCTTATGAGCCTTGCTGTCTAAATAAAACATATGACATGAACTGGAATATTGCTTAAATGCATTAAAATTTCTTTTTTCTTCAATAAAATGCTCAGGAACTGTTTCTGTTTCATTAACCACATTACAATTTAAGAAAACTATTGTAAAAATGAAAACGTTTCTTGCATGGCGTGATTGTACATTGGTTGGTACTGCTGCCTCACAGATCCAGCACCATAGGGTTTATAAAGAAAAGAGTTCCCCCTTATGAGAGGTGATGGCAGGAAGTTCCTGTATGTTTTGTTTCTTTCGACGATAGCCCACTTTACTTTATGGGCAGTCTAGGGGGCTGCAGGCACTTAAAAAATGAACTGGAGCTCATGAGTGCAAAGAGACCTCAGGATGTTAGGTGTATCCTGGTTGCTTGGTCCTGCTGGAAATCCGGATCATGAAACTGTCTGGGGTGACCTGGGTCTTAAAAGCACCTTGTAATTAGAGACTTGCTAAACTTGGATTCAGGTGGTGAAAAAGACAATAGTTAAGAGGGCACTTAAAAGAGGATTCAAGGTTATTAATTGGTGAGAGGGTATGTAGTGCACCCTGCCATTTATGCATCTAAATGCATCTTACATTAAAAGATGAATCTAGATTGGTCCTGTATGGGTTTGTTTCTGCCTGATGGAATTGACTCTGACCCCATTTTAGCATTGAATTGAATTAAGCAAAGTTTAAGAACATTACGTTATGATTTGCAATGTCATTATATCTTTCTTATTCTCTGTAGCATGGGAATACATATTAAATAACATTGAAATGTTGGGTTTAAAAGCCATTCCTAGCCATAGCCATGTGGAGTATGGGCCTCGGAAGTATGTTGCGCAATGTTTATCTGGCAGTAAGAAGAAACTGTGTGCTAAGACAAAGAGAAAAGCTGCAAGTGAAAGAGAGAGAAAGTGTGTTTTATGGGTAGCAGAGACATGGGAAAGAGGTCAGATTCCCCTACCAGTCAAATAGAGACACAGACCAGGAAAGCAGGTTCAGAAGAATAGGTTAGTCTTTGGTTGTCTTTGCATTTTTTCCATTTAACATTTTGTATTCTTATTTTATTCCTCTCTCCTTCTTGTGTGTTTTTCATTGAAAAAAAACACATATTTTTCACATGTCCTTGGATTCTTTTGGCATTATTCTTTGTGTAAAATGATTCTTCTGTGATATGTTTTAAAATGCCAATGGGAAAATCCTGCTTAGTTAAGGACCACAGGCAATGGTTTGGTAATGCAAGCACTGCAACTAAAAGGTCTAACAAGTACAACTCCAATTCAGAAAAAGTTGGGATGGTATGGAAAATATAAATACAAACAGAGAGAAGTAATTTTAAAATTCACTTTGACTTTTAATTCATCACAAACAGTATAAAGACAAGGTAATTAATGTTCTGGTCAATTTAATATTTTTGTAAATAAACATCAATTCTTGCTTTTAAGGACCTGCAACACATTCTAAAAAAAGTTGGAATGGAGCCTTTTGGGCCATCAATGAATTACAAAAGCAAAGTGGGAACAGATGATGTTCAACAGGTAATTACTTTGGTATAAAAGTTGCTTCCAGGAAAGGCCTAGTCCTTTAGGAGGAAAAAGTGGGCTGAAGATCACTGATTTTCCCACATACGTGTAAGGAAATCATTCAAAAGACTTAAAAGCAGTGTTTCTCAAAGACAAACCAGAAGGGAATTGGGTATTTCACCCTCAACAGTCAGTCTGTCATTCTCTAAACCGCTTAGTCCTAAACAGGGTTGTGGTGGGTGCTGGAGCCTATCCCAGTTAGCATAGGAACAAACCCTGGTCAGGGTGCCAGTCCATTGCAGGGCGAACACACTCACACACACACACACATCAGCCACACACTAGGGCCTATTTAGTATTGCCAATTCACCTAACTTGCATGTCTTTGGATTGTGAGAGGAAACTAGAGTACATGGAGGAAACCCACACAGACATGGGGAGAACATGTAAACTCTGCGCAGGAAGGATTCAGGATGCAAACCCATGTCTCCTTACTGCGAGGCAGCAGTGCTTATATTGCACCGCCGTGATACCCACTCTCAACAGTGCACAATATAATTCAAATATTCAAGGAATCTGGAAAAATTTTACTACATGAAGGGCAAGTTCACAAGCTTAGGCTGAATGCTTTTTATCTCTGATCCTTCAAATGGCACTGAACCGACATTCATCAATAAGTGATGTAACCTCAAGGGCTCGTGAGTACCTTGGCAAACCGTTATCAGGCTATTTAGTTACATCCACAAATGCCAGTTATAACTGTACTGTGCAAAAAATGGTACTATTTTAACATTCATTTACGTTATATTGTTATATTGTTTTAAGGTTTACTATCTTTTAGTGATCACTGCTGTTTTTATTTGCATTTTCCATGCTGTTCAAACATTTTCAAAGTTGAGGTATAATAGCATTGGTATCTCATATCACATGAACCCCAGACTGATTCTGGTTGGGGGAATGGCTTCTGTGTGAAGCTGGCATACTATCCCTGTACTCATATAAGTTTAGCTTTGGTATACCAGTTTTCTTCCCCAGTGTAAACACATGTCTTCAAGATAAGTGATGAGTGTAATATTGTTTAAGTGTAGTATGCTCAGTGCTTCTCTATGTTCTTTTCTGAGCATTATCCTTCATTTTGCCAATTGCTACAGGGCTATACATGCTCTATATGTGGCTATAAAAGATGGATGAATGCCTCCTGAGATCATGGCGGCCTAGAGGGTCCCCATATCCCAACTAAGAACAACTTCATCTTCTTTCTGCTTGGCAGTAGCAGAAATGCGTCAAGACCTTACAATATGTAACTTAGGGATCATAGGAATTTGAAAGGTTAGCCCTGACTTTGCAAATGAGCTTAATGTTTAAATGTTTAACTATAGTGGTCTAGAACTGAGAAGCAGTTGTCGGCAAGAAGAGGATAACAAATTTTGAGAGTGAGAGAGAGAAAAGAATAAGAGGAGGTACAGTGGTGGGAAAAACTATTTGCCCCCTTCCTGATTTCTTATTCTTTTGCATGTTTGTCACACAAAATGTTTCTGATCATCAAACACATTTAACCATTAGTCAAATATAACACAAGTAAACACAAAATGCAGTTTTTAAATGATAGTTTTATTATTTAGGGAGAAAAAAATCCAAACCTACATGGCCCTGTGTGAAAAAGTAATTGCCCCCTGAACCTAATAACTGGTTGGGCCACCCTTAGCAGCAATAACTGCAATCAAGCGTTTGCGATAACTTGCAATGAGTCTTTACAGCTCTGGAGGAATTTTGGCCCACTCATCTTTGCAGAATTGTTGTAATTCAGCTTTATTTGAGGGTTTTCTAGCATGAACCACCTTTTAAGGTCATGCCATAGCATCTCAATTGGATTCAGGTCAGGACTTTGACTAGGCCACTCCAAAGTCTTCATTTTGTTTTTCTTCAGCCGTTCAGAGGTGGATTTGCTGGTGTGTTTTGGGTCATTGTCCTGTTGCAGCACCCAAGATCGCTTCAGCTTGAGTTGACGAACAGATGGCCGGACATTCTCCTTCAGGATTTTTGGAAGACAGTAGAATTCATGGTTCCATCTATCACAGCAAGCCTTCCAGGTCCTGAAGCAGCAAAACAACCCCAGACCATCACGCTACCACCACCATATTTTACTGTTGGTATGATGTTCTTTTTCTGAAATGCTGTGTTCCTTTTACGCCAGATGTAACGGACGTTTGCCTTCCAAAAGTTCAACTTTTGTCTCATCAGTCCACAAGGTATTTTCCCAAAAGTCTTGGCAATCATTGAGATGTTTCTTAGCAAAATTGAGACGAGCCCTAATGTTCTTTTTGCTTAACAGTGGTTTGCGTCTTGGAAATCTGCCATGCAGGCCGTTTTTGCCCAGTCTCTTTCTTATGGTGGAGTCGTGAACAATGACCTTAATTGAGCCAAGTGAGGCCTGCAATTCTTTAGACGTTGTCCTAGGGTCTTTTGTGACCTCTCAGATGAGTCGTCTCTGTGCTCTTGGGGTAATTTTGGTCGGCCGGCCACTCCTGGGAAGGTTCACCACTGTTCCATGTTTTTGCCATTTGTGGATAATGGCTCTCACTGTGGTTCGCTGGAGTCCCAAAGCTTTAGAAATGGCTTTATAACCTTTACCAGACTGATAGATCTCAATTACTTCTGTTCTCATTTGTTCCTGAATTTCTTTGGATCTTGGCATGGTGTCTAGCTTTTTAGGTGCTTTTGGTCTACTTCTCTGTGTCAGGCAGCTCCTATTGAAGTGATTTCTTGATTGAAACAGGTGTGGCAGTAATCAGGCCTGGGGGTGGCTACGAAAATTGAACTCAGGTGTGATACACCACAGTTAGGTTATTTTTTAACAAGGGGGCAATTAATTTTTCACACAGGGCCATGTAGG